>NC_134579.1:143483781-143783781 GCF_037038515.1 Microtus pennsylvanicus | reverse complement strand
AATTTCCAATCAAATAGACATTAGAAATAAGCTGGTGTAGCTATTCTAATAGCTACCAAAATAGACTTCAAACTAAAATTAATCAAAAGAGATGAAGAAGCACATTTTATATGAGTCCATGAAGAAAACATCCATTAAGATGAAGTCTCAATTCTAAACATCTATGTCCCAGATACAAGGGTATGCATATTTGTAAAATAAACATTACTAAAGCTTAAATCACACATAAAAACCCCACAGAAGTGGAATGGTGGGGCATTTTGGGAGTGATTTGGAAGTGTACTACAGTCAGATCTCTCTGGAATCTACGAGTGATCCTAAGAATCCTAGTAGTGAGGCATAGGTAACCTGAACCAGCAATCTTACTACAGAAAACCTGTAGCAGTGGGACTGGGGCAACAATCCAGTCACGAAATAGCTGACCTACAATCTATTCTTCCTGAAACATGTACTGGGGCAATGGGGGAACAGATTTTGTGGGATTGGTATACAAATAACTGGTCCAAATTAAAGTTTATGCTTTGAGATCAAGTCCTGACTTGATACTGCCTTGGATGGCTAGGAACCAGAGGCTGAACAGACAAGAAATTCAGGGTAGAATCAAACATGACTCAGAAAACATTTCGATAAAATGATTACTAGTGAAATTCTGTTATACTACTAGATCAATGTTCAGCCTAAAATTCATCAGTGAGGCATCATCCAGCAACATATGGGAACAAATGCATAGACTTACTGCCAAACACTTGGCAGTGCCTGGGGAACCCGTAGAATAGAGGAAGGAAGAATTGAAGGAATCAGATGAATCAAAGATACCATGAAAATATGGAACACAAAAACAATTGATCAAGGCTTATAAAGAATCACAGAGACTGAGGTGATAATCATTGATCTTACATGATTTGAGCTAGGACCTTAGCATGTAAGTTATGGTAATGCAGATGGCTATTCTTCTGGAACTCTTTTTTTTTTTTAATTGAGAAAAGGAATAAAAAAAGAAAAAAAGTTTCCGCCTTCCCCCAGCCTCCCATTTCCCTTCCCCTCCTCCCACCCTTCTTCCCCTTCTCCCACTCCTCTCCCCCTCCCTCTCCAGTCCAAAGAGCAGTCAGGGCTCCCTGCCCTGTGGAAAGTCCAAGGTCCTTCCCCCTCTGTCCATGTCTAGGAAGGTGAACATCCAAACTGGCTACGCGCTTAAAAAGCCAGAACGTGTAGTAGGATCAAAACCCCGAGCCATTGTCCTTGGCTTCTCATCAGCCCTCATTGTTCGCCATGCTCAGAGAGTCCAGTTTTATCCCATGCTTTTTCAGTCACAGTCAGCTGGCCTTGGTGAGCTCCCAATAGATCAGCCCCACTGTCTCAGTGGGTGGGTGCACCCCTCGTGGTCTTGACTTCCTTGCTCATCTTCTCCCTCCTTCTACTCCTCATTGGGACCTTGGGAGCTCAGTCCAGTGCTCCAGTGTGGGTCTCTCTCTCTATCTGCATCCATCACCAGATGAAGGTTCTATGGTTATATGCAAGATATTCGTCAGTATTGCTATAGGCTAGGGTCATTTCAGGTTCCCTATCCTCAGCTGCCCAAGGAACTAACTGGGGACATCACCTTGGGCTCCTGGGAGCCACTCTAGGTTCAAGTCTCTTGCCAACCCTAAAGTGGCTCACTTAACTAAGAATTGTGCTTCCCTGCTCTCCTATCCAACCTTCCTTTATCCCAATCATTCTGTTTCCCTAAATTCCCCCTATTCTCCCCTTCTCAGTGTTCTGTCCCCATCTCCTCTAACCCCCATCCCACCCCACCCCCAAGATCCCAATTTTCTTCCCAGCAATTTTGTCTACTTCCCATAGCAAAGATGATAACTATATGTTTTTCCTTGGGTTCACTTTCTTTTTTTTTTTTACAACATAATTATTTATTTATTATGTATAGAATATTCTGTCTGTGTGTATGTCTGCAGGCCAGAAGGGGGCACCAGACCTCATTACAGATGGTTGTGAGCCACCATGTGGTTGCCAGGAATTGAACTCAGGACCTTTGGAAGAGCAGGCAATGCTCTTAACCACTGAGCCATCTCTTCAGCCCAGGGTTCACTTTCTTATTTAACTTCTTTAGGTTCAGCAATTGTAGACTTCGTGACCCTTATTTATGGCTAGAAACCAATTATGAGTGAGTACATCCCATGTTCATCTTTTTGGGTCTGGGTTACCTCACTCAGGATAGTGTTTTCTATTTCTATCCATTTTCATGCAAAATTCAAGAAGTCATTGTTTTTTACCGCAGCGTAGTACTCTAATGTGTATATATCCACACTTTCTTCATTCATTCTTCCATTGAAGGGCATCTAGTTTTTTCCAGGTTCTGGCTATTACAAATAATACTGCTATGAACATAGTGGAACAAATGTTTTTGTCATATGATAGGCTATCTCTTGGGTATATTCCCAAGAGTTATATTGCTGGGTCTGTTGTGTTAGGAGCGGCAGGCTACTTTCCCGGCACCCGGCCGCTCACATGGCTAGCTCTAGCTTATGCCACTAAATAATTACACGGAAACTGTATTCTTTTAAACAGTGCCTGACCCATTAGCTTCAGTTTCTTATTGGCTAGCTCTTACATATTGGTCTAACCCATTTTGATTAATCTGTGTAGCCCACGAGCTGGCTTACCAGGAAAGATCTTAACCTGCGTCTCTCTGGAGTGGGAGAACCATGGCGACTCCCTGACTCAGCTTCTTTCTCCCAGCATTCCGTTCTGTTTACTCTGCCTACCTAAGGATTGGCATATCAAATGGGTTTAGGCAGTTTCTTTATTAATAAGAAATCACTCCCACATCATGGGTCCAGGGGTAGGTTGATCCCGAATTTCCTGAGAAACTAAAACACTGATTTCCAAAGTGGTTGCACAAGATTGCATTCCCACCAGCAATGGATGAGGGTACCCCTTCCTCCACAGCCTCTCCAGCAAAGCCTATCATTGGTATTTTTGATTTTAGCCATTCTGACAGGTGTAAGATGATATCTCAAAGTTGTTTTGATTTGCATATTCCTGATTGCAAAGGAAGTTGAGCATGACCTTAGGTGTCTTTTGGCCATTTGACCTTCTTCTTTTGAGAATTCTCTGTTCAGTTCAGTGCCCCATTTTTTAATTGGGTTAATTAGCATTTTAAAGTCTAGTTTCTTGAGTTCCCTTAAAGGTAGAATAGGAAGACACCATTGACTCTTTTGATGCCCTTGGACCCCTTTCTTCCTGCAGGATTGCCATTCCCAGCTCTGATATGAGGGATGGTGGCAAGTTTAATATAACTTGCTATGCAATGTTCTGTGGATATCCCTGGAAGCCTGCTCATTATTTAAAGGCAAAGATGAGTGGCTCCGAGGTAGAGGTGAAATGAGGTCTAGGGAGAGGTGGAGAGAAGGGAACTGTGAGGTGATGTAATATGAGAAAATGTAAAAGGAAAGAAATACATATCAACAAGAAAGAAGACTCAGGTGCAAGGTCCCACTGTGAATGCCACATTCAGGGTGAAAAGAGTGTGATCTGCCCTTAGGTGAAGGATGCTACATCTGTGCATTTAGAAACCAGCGATGTCCACAGTAAATCATAAACAGTCCATTCTCCTGTCTTTACTCTTTCTCACTTCACGTGGATAAATGGTGTGCAGGCAGCATTGGATTTAGGTGAGTTAAAGAGAAAATGTATGTGAGCATACAAGAGGGTGTTTTTCTTCAATGAAAACAATGCACCATTTTCTAAACAGACTCCAAGCATCCAAAGTTTGAGGGCTCCTGAAATTAGTTTCTATGAGTTCTGAGGGATCACAATATATTTGACCCATAACAAAAGTTCTTAAAGTCTTTGGATTTTGTTTATCATATTGATGTCTTTATTTTCCTTTTAAGACAACATCACTTTTATTCCCGGTCTTTACTTGTACACACGTGTATTCCAGTATTATAGGTATGAGTCAGCGTACTGGCTGTGTCTGAGTAGTAACTAATCATTTTCAACACATAGTGTGTCTCCATTTTGTACCCCATTGATAAAGAAATATCTATACTCTGGTGTGGGATGAGAGCAGCGGTCACTCATTTATGACTGCCCCAGTAAACTGGGAAACTGGTCTTTGAACTGACTTGGTTAAAAACTTCACACTGATACTCTCCAGCATCCTCACTTCCGACAGGATCTATTTTGAGTCCACACTTTGTAGGAGACTCAGTCATCTTCTCTGTGAGCTGAAGATTCTTCTTATTGAAGATCCAACGGATGGAGACATCAGTGTCAGGTGAAATGCAGGTGAAGATCACAGATGTACCTCCAGAGACTGTGGTGTCAGTGATTCGCACAAAGGGCTGTGTCACATTCTCTGTGAAGAAACAGAGGAGAATACCAAATGACAGTAGCCCACACAGTAAACCAGACCCTCTTTAGTTCACACTTTCTAAAACATCCAGTGGGGAGAATTTGGAGCTGTGACTATAGACATGACTTGTGGTTTGGATTTGCCACTCAGGAACTGTTTTACCCAGATTTAGGCACTGTTTTCTGTGTCTCAGTTTCCCCGTAATAGAACACATAGTGCCTGGTCATTGCTGTGTTCATGATTTGAACTTAGTTATGAGCAATGATCTGAACTTGGGGTCGGGGAGCTGCTCACATTAGCAGCATCTGCTACTGTTTATTTGCAGAAGAGAATTCCCTAGGTTGGACCCCTCAGGGTGAGGGATCTGGAGCAGCTGCCTCCTCAGTTTCTTCCCTTTGTGCCTTGACCTTCCTGTGAAGTCTCATCAGCCCATCAGAGTAATAGGCTTATGGCCCAGACACCTGACCACTGAATCTCAGAAGGAGTTGCACAGGTGACCTACGCAACTGCAGCTCTCATGGCAGTAAACAGCTGATTCTAAACTCTATGGGACAGTCAGTAAAGCCTTGTTCCTTGTTGGTTGTAACAGAAAATCTAACCAAAACAGTGACATAAACTTTCCACTGTCACCTACTGTTTAGCCAGAGACAAAGCTTTGGAGTCCAGGCTAACAGACTCTGTGAGGACCCCATGGTTTAACTATTCAGGAACTGCCTGACCCCCTCTTTCTGAGGACATGTGTATGGTGAGAGCTACAGTTGACATCCTGGGGCTGAGTTTACACAGCACAGTTCCTCCTTTCTTTATGGAAAGGCAAGTGTGGGGTTCGGATCTATTACAGTTTGTCTACCCCATGTGTGTCCTGCAGTAGAGACCCAAACCCCAGTGTGGGGACACATGCAGTGGAGGAGAGAACAGGCACAACCCAATCCTGACAGGTTAGTGTATGAAGTGGGATCAGACACTTCAAGCAGTTGGGGACCATAGAGAGTCACTTACTCTTTACATAAATTTCCACGTATAGTCTTTCAATTTTGAAATCTTTCTTTAAAACTGTTAGTGTGTAGATTCCTGCATCTTTCTCAGTGAGATCCCTGAGTATCAGAGATCCATTATTGTATCCTGTCTTTTTAATTCTGTGTTCAGGCCCCCAGGAGATGGATTTTTTGCCTCTGGTGTATTTTACAATTTTAAAGACCTGAGTTCTGTCTGTTGTCTTGTGCCAGAAAACGGCTTTCACATTTTTTGGAAGATTATAAACTTGAAGAACTACATCTTCCCCTTCAGCTGCATATCGAGGCACCGGTTGAATCATGAGTTGGGAAGAAGCGAAAGGGTTGCAGAACTGAGAATGGGAGGAAGCTGGGAGAGAAAAGAGGAAAAAAAAACCATCACATGGGGATCATTGTGCTTTGTGAAAAGATGGTGAACTCCATCCTGAGCAGATGGATTCATCACTCAGCCTAGAGTTCCAGGTATGTGTGTTTCTCTTCCTCTTAAAACAGGGCTGAATCATGACCTCCTTCTTTCCAACAGTGTCCCTGAATGTGTCATGTCCTCCGTGGAACAGTCTCTTTGGGTGTCTACATGGCTGCTCCCTCACTGCCCTTAGTCAGATACTGTACAGACTCATGAACACTGACATTTAAGATGATGTCTCCCCTGAACTCAACAGGCCTGGAAATTTCACTTTCTAGGTTTTTTCTTCTGTTTTTTTTTAAAGCACATTCGACCCCTGACTTCACCTTATAGAAGCAATTCCTGTTGTGACATACAGCCCTTAGGTCTGGGACTGTATGGGGTCTTGGAGCAGTCTGATCTTCAAGGCATGCTTCATTCACTAAAGGCTTGGCCACTAGGCTGATTGTTTTTATATCAGCTTGCCACCAGCTACAGTCATTTTTCAAGAAAAGAACTCAGTTGAAAATGCCACAACCAAATTGGCCTTTGGGCATAACTTTAGTACAGTTTTTAAACTGGGGCTGATGTAAGAATTTAGACCAATTCAGTCAGTTTAAGCCCTGGGCTGGGACTTCTGGGTGACATAAGAGAGAGGACTGAGCAAGCAAGTGGAGCACACCAGTAGACAGCACTCCACCGTGGTCTCTGTACCAGGTCCTGGATTTTAGTTATGACAATCTCAGTTGTAAGCTAATAAATGCCACAGTTTGACATGGGATTCTAATACCATTTTTCCCTATAAGTTTTGAAAGAATTAAGAGAAGAACAATAGAAAAATGTTCTCCTGGGTGACTTCGCTCCAGTGTTGAAAAGATGACAGTACTCAGGGCTCCCTAGTGTAGAGCTCCAAGAGAGTGGGCTGACTCTGACATCTTAGGCTGAGTTACTTTCCATCAAGGTCTTCCTTGATGCAGGTGGAGTCAGATGACGGAAGCTGATCTATGGCCATTTGGCTCTACCAGTGTGTCCTTCACTAAGTGCTCAAACCTCAACATGGGGTCCCACAAGGGATGCTAGGCCAGCCATGGCAGTCGTGTGTGTCTAAACCCCACCCAGCACTGAACAATCACAGAGAATCACTTACTGTCCAGCTGGAGTTGCACTTGTGTGTATTCACTTCCCTTATCTGTTCTCAGAATTTTTAGAATGTACAATCCACAGTCTTTCCGAGTCACCCTGTGAAGCAGCAGGGATCCATCACTGTGCAATGTCTCTCTGCCACTGTATGCAGGTCCCCACACAGTTGCTTTCATATCTTGTATAAACCGGGTGGCCACAATATTCTTGAAGTTAGCCCTTCCCTTGAACCAGACAAAGCCTAAAATATTCTCTGGAGGATTGTGAACGAGTAGAAGAACACTTTCCCCTTCAGCAATGCTGGGTGGCACTGATTCAATAGTGGTCTGGCCAAAGTTTGCAAGGCGTCCACACTTCCAAACGAAAGCTAGAAGGAAGAGAGAGATCCATCAAAACTGGAAGTTTTGTATTTGACTAAGATAAGGCCTTCTGTCATGAGCAGTTGTGTCCCTTGCTCAGCCTATGTTTCTGGGTGAGTTTCTCCCTGTCCAACCAAGCTTACAGCTGACTGCTCACACGTACAGTGGATTAGTGTTGTGGCGATGCATGCCCAACCTCTTCCCCTACAGACCCGGTGTCTTCACTCTCTGGCTTTGTTGCTGCTCTGTCCCTCTTGGGTCTATTTCAGAGGAGTACAGAGAGGACCTCCATTGTCTCAGTCATCTATCTGTCTCTATGAGGAACTTCTGCTCCACCACAGCTCCCAAGCTCTGCTGTTCTTCCCCCTTTTCAGCTGAGTCTCTTCCAGAAAGGAGCTCCTCCCAGAGTCTTATGGGCTGAGGGTGGGTCTGTTTTCAAAACACTGCACTTGTGGTTTCAGTGCTGTCCCATGTTCCTTTCCCATTCTCTCCTCTAGAACAGAGTGAGAGTCAAGGCTACTGACCATCCCTGTGAGGAGAGATAATTGGAGCTGACCCAGGAACTGCACTCTGCTGTGTGCTGGTCTAGGCTCTGGCAGCTTGAAAAATGGAAAATCTGCATAACTGTGTGACAAAGAAACCCAGCTGGGCATCCAATCTGCCTCATTTTCAATTCTCTGGATACCTGGAATTTCCTCTCAGCACGAAGGTGATAAAACTGCCCTTGAGGTACAAAGGGACCAAGTGTTTGATGTATGCAGAAAAAAAATGAATCTCTTCTCCCTAGACTGACAATCAGACTAGGTTCTGACCGAGGTCAAAGGCATAGGATATGTCATTTGTCATGAGTCTCACATCTTTGGTGTGTGGGAGGAGGTAATTCTGGGAAAAATGCTGCTAGATCCTTCAACCTGTGGATGATTTTCGACATGATTCTCCCTCTTCTTCTGTTTGCTGAACTGTATAATGGGATTGCTCATGTGATCGACGGTCTTTCTGAGAGGCCTTGAACCTCTATCTAGTTGATTCCCCTTGGATACCATGGGTTTTCCAAAGGAAACACATGACGTGGGAAGAGAGAACATGGTCTCCTGGCAGTGTAGTAGACACATTAAATAGCCAGTAGCTCTGAGAATGTTGAGACAATAATTTTCTGGTCTGTAAGAACAGAGGTGAAACCAGGTTACTAGGCTAGTTCCTGGTTTAGGCAAATATTTTTCTGCCAGTTCATTGTGTATCCTGATGACATCCCCGGTGATCACCAGGGGAACTATAGCTCATGTCTGCAAAGCTGTCAGATCAGCATAGCCTGTAGCCATTTGCCTGAAGGAGCGAATTCCCCTAGTTGGACCTAGAGGACAGGCCCTTGTAAGAAGAATCTGTGTCCTGAGTCCCTATCCTTGGGGACCACAACTTTCATGTGAAATCTCACATGACCAACGGGACAGTTAGCCAATGGCCTGGACACCTGTTGAGCTATGTTTCACTATTGACTCTCTGAAGAAGATGGCCAAGGGATGAAACCCAGCCAAGGCTCTCAGGACAAAGCACTCTCTAATCCCTCACTTCAAAAGTTTTCAACTACCAGGAGGCACTCTTTCCTGCCATGTGAAAGTCAAACCCTACACTTAGAAAATGTTCCTCGTGGATACCTGGAGTTGAGTTGGGACAGAAGTCTTGACCCAGGGCGTCCTGGTGCTCACATTTCTGAGGACTTTATGTTTTCCTCCACCAGGTACAATGCTAATTCCCTCAAAGTCTTTCTCAAGGAAACAAACCTGTGAGAATCCCTAGACTCTAGACAGAGGCTGTATCTTTGGCTGAGTTACCTACCATACACCCACCTGTGTCAAAGTGAAGTCAAATGAAGGATCCTGATCTCTTGTCATTATTCTCCACCAAATGTTTCCCACATTAAATGTTCAAACCCCACCATGGGGATACAATGCACAGGGAAGGAAGGTAAGCAGAGACCACTCTCCTGTATATGTCCAGTGAAATGAACCTCACCTAGCTCACAGAGTTCTCAATGAATAACTTACCATGCACGTGGAGGTACATGGGCATTGTTGATACAAATTTTCTTCCTCTACTATAGGTTCGTAGGGAATAGAATCCTGCATCCTTCTGGGTGACCTTTTCAAGAAGCAGGGATCCATTGTGATATATTGTCTCTCTCCCGCTGTGTATAGGACCTGGCATACTTAAATTTTTGTGCAGTACATACAGTGCAATTTGTTGTTTCTCTCTTCCCCGCCCTTTGAACCAGGTAACATCTATAATATCCTTTGGCAGATGGTGAACAAGGAAAAGGACGTCATCTCCTTCGGCCACTGGATTTGGCAGTAATTCAATGGTCACATTGGCAGTGGAAGACAGGTGCCAGGAGGTTAAAAAGGAGGCTAGAAGGGAATTGAGAAAAAGCACCAATATTAAAGAGGTATGATCGTCTCTCATTTTGGTGTGTAAGTAGGACTGTGCCCACCACCCTTGGTATACATTAGCACCATGACTTCCCTTGATTTAGAGCGTCAGAGTGTGTCGTTTACCTTCTCAGGAATTCTCCACTTAAGTGTCTTCCTAGTTCCCCCTCAGTGTCCATCATCCCACCTCACGTAGATTATTTGGTGTGAGGTCAATGCCTCTCTGAACTCCTCCTCTGGAGACTCCACACTTTCTCATTTTTTCTCTGATCCCTTTGTGATTCTAGTTAACCCAGGGTTTCTCATTGGATATGCTGACATCAGGTTCGAGAACCAGGACTTTTTTATTTTTTATTTTTGGGCTTTTGAAACAGAGTTTATCTGTGTAGCTTTGACTTTCCTGGATCTTGCTATGTAGACCAGGCTGGCTTTCAATTCACAGAGATCACCTGCTTCTGCCCCACGAGTGCTGGTATTAAGGGCTGAAACAGAACTGCCAGTTCAGAACTAGGGACTTATAAGGGCAATATTATTCTGAATTTTTGGAAGGTTCAGTTCCTGGAAGAGATTCAGACACAAATAAAGGAAAAATGGAAGGAAGGAATAAGGAATGTGTCTCCGTGAATTTCTCTTCATAGTTCCTAAGTTTGGAACTTATGACAGTACTTATATTTCAGTGTGAAATAAGTGATTTTAGATTTACTAATTTAAATATATGTGTGCATTTGTGCAGGCTGCTAGTGTACATCTGAAGATGTATGCCACAAATCTGTGTGAGGCCACATGTTCCAGGGTGTATATATGTTATTTCTATCCAGAGCTCCTATGTGGATGGAAGATAGAACCTGCAGGAACCTGTTCTCTCTGTCTACTGTGTGGGAGCAGAGGATTAGTTTCAGGTTACCGTATCTTCACACACTGAACCATTTCACTAGCCCTCCCCTGTTTGATTTCTTTTTGGAGGGCCATACTGTCACAGTGGGAACATCTATCTTCAGAACATTACAGCCAATGAAATTCACTGTGAATATGAAGTGCTTCAGGCTTTTCTCTTACCATCATCACCTCCTGTCTTCTGAGAGCTTCAGGCTGCTGAGCCTCTGTCCCTTTCTGTACCTTTTGCTCCGTGAGTGCACACGGAAACCTTGAGTCTCCTCTTAACATCTTGGTTTCTTTACGAGACTCCAGCCTGCTTCTAAGTTCCCCTTCCAACAGAGTCAGAGATTAGGTACCATTACCTGTGAGTAGAAGCCTCTCCCAGAGGGTACACCTCTTGTAGAGAAGCACAGAGAACTCCATCAATCTTCTCACTCGTTGTTCTCCTTCTGAGGAGAAGAATTTCAGCTCCAACACAGAACTCAGGCTGTGCTGTTCTTCCTCCTTCTGCTCTGAGATTCTTCTCAGACAGGAGCACTGTTACAGGATCCAATGGGCTGTGAGTGGTGGGGTTCGAGTCCAAATCAATGCTCAATCCTGTCCACTCTCAGTGTTGCCCTGCATCTCACTCAACTTCCCTTTATGTTTCTTCTCCAAACAACATATTGAGCAACAAAGCTGATAAGCATCCCTACGCCCTCAGAGAACAATGACTCATCTTATGGCTGACACTTGCTGTGTCCTTGCCTTGGGTCTGTCAGCACCAAAGATGGAGCCTCCATCTTGTCTATGTGTCCATATGATACAGAGACCAAGCTGAGCACCCAGCCTACCCTGTGTTCTCAATGCTCTGGGAAGATCGTATTTACTTAATTCTTGCAAGTAGTTGACAGAAATATCTCTGAGGGCTGGAAAGAGGCAGGCTAATTGATGACTAGGGATGAAGATCAATCCTTTATCACTAATGTCACCAATCAAATTAATGATCTAGAAGAGCGGCCCAGGAAGCATTGTGTGAAGAGTTTCATGTGCTCAATGTTGGGAATGAGGTGACCTGTGTGTCTTTGAAAGGACTATGGGATCCTTCATTCTATGTTTCAGGACAACATTTTTCCATTATGTGTTGGGTTTGCACCTGTCCTCTCTGATTTTCCTGGGTCACCTTTGCTCTTTCCTAGATGACCCCTTGGTTGTAATCAAGCCTTCCTCCATGAGAGAGGACAGGAGGGAGGAGACATTCACAGCACCCATGCATAATGCTGATCTCAGACAAAGGAAGGATACAGTAGGTCAGAAAATGGTCTAGGGAGGGAGTTCAAGGTTAGCATGGACAGAGATGGAAGTCAGTCTGCTCAGGGAAAAAATTCCCAGAGCGATGAGAATATGCCCTTCTTACATCCCCTGAAGATCACTGGAAGAACTGTAATTTCATGTCTAGAGCTACAGCAAGCAAGGTCAAAGAACCAAATAAGAACTTCCCTGACACGTTCAGCATAGGTAGTGTGCAGGGAACATCACTCCAATCCCTGTGCTGTTCAGGACTTCTAATCTCTCCTTCTGTAGGATGGGTCTAGGCAGGGTTTCAGATTTGTCCTGGTAAGACCAGGTCTAACATGGGAAGTAGTGTGAACCAGAGGGTGGGCATTCTCACAAGGAGCCTTGTGCTCAGGAAATTTTGAAGGAAAGTCCTAGGATACTTCTTTTGAGGTTAGGACAGGACACAGTTGTGCAGGACAGTGAATGCCTTTAATCCCATCATCACCCAGGAAGTAGTAGCAGCAGAATCTCTTCCAGCTGGCCTGGTTATGGAACAAGTTCCAAAACATTTGGTGTTACACAGAGAATTCCCATCTAGTTAAAAAAAAGGAGAGGACACTTTTGTAGGGGCCTGCACCTGCACTTTCTGGCCAATTAATGTTGTCTAAATCTTACCATCTCTTTCTAAATTTACCTTCTTGCCTAGAGGGTGCCAAAGGGGTTTGCTCTTGAGTACAAATCACTTTGTTTCAAATAGTCGTTTCTTCCCTATATGCTGTTCTATGGTTCTTTCTCTTGGGGTGATAAAAACACCCGAAAAAAGAGCATTTTAGGAGAGAGAAAATTCCATTTCCCTGTTGGAGTTGTTTTATATTTTATCACTAAAGGAAGTCAAGGCAGAAAACATGTTGCTTGCTGGCTCATTCACTGGCTCATACTCTGGATCATGCTTAGCTCATTTCTTTTACAACCAAGGACCATCTGCCTAAGAATGATGTTGTTGCAGTGGCTTGCGCCTCCTATATCAATTAGGACAATCACTCACAGAAATATTCAGCCTGACCTGATTTGGTTGAGACTCTGTTATTTGTTGTTTGTTTGTTTTTGCATCCTGACCACAGTTTCCCCTCCTTCCTCTCCTCCCTGAAGCATGATTAATAAAATCTCAGAGACAGAAACTATGGTTCAACATGAATGTCAGAAAAGCAAAGTACCCAGCCACTGGCTCTTACCTCTATTTCAGTCACAAAGGGCAATCTTGCCCTCAGGAATCTCAGAATAAGACTGAGACTAAGCTGTCTCTCACATTTTATAATCCTCTCTAGTTCTGGGATTAAGAGTATGCAGCACTACTGCCTGGTTTCTATGGCAAGCTAGTGTGGCTACTGGGATTGAAGATTTTTGTCATTGCTGCCTTGTCTGTAATGCTGCCCAGTGTGGATCCTTGGAAAAGCTATACTTATTAAAACATGAATGAAATGCCACTACATTTTCCCTTTCTGTCTAAAACAAAAAAGAATGCTATAACCAATATAAGAAAATCTGTCTGGACGCTGTGCGGCTCTGCCGCGCCACAGATTCTGTTTTGGTTTTTACTCCATTTGATTGTTTTCCTCACAAGAAACCGACCTTCTCACAGTAAGAACACTTAAATTAGAGAGCGGAGTCTTGCTTCTGACTGATTACAGCTTGGATTATTTTTATTTTTTTATTTTTTTTATTTTTCGAGACAGGGTTTCTCCGTAGCTTTTTGGTTCCTGTCCTGGAACTAGCTCTTGTAGACCAGGCTGGCTTCGAACTCACAGATATCCGCCTGCCTCTGCCTCCCGAATGCTGGGATTAAAGGCGTGCGCCACCACCGCCCGGCAGCTTGGAAAAATCTTACACTTCACTGAGCCTTAGTTCCTTCATGTGTAAAATCAAGTAGCTGCAATCTTGAAATTCCTGTCCCACTCACTCTTGTGAGGTTTATATAATTTAATTTTTTTAAAATAGCCGATTACTAATTTACTCATTTTGAAACCCTTTCAAAGCTAATCCTATAACAATATAATTCCACACCAAATACACACACACACACACACACACACACACACACACACACACACACACACACACTTGTTTACATGATCAAAAATATTTTAAAAAAAAGAAAATCTATATACAATAAGCACAATGACTATATACATTGTATACAGGAAATAAATATGTCAACAATATCTAGTCCATTTGCACTTGACAAATTCAGAGAAATACTCCATATCTATATGATTTTGTTGAGTCCAAAGTCTTGTACCTAATTCACTTTCTATCATAACTTGGTTTCTGTGCCAGGTAAACAAGAAGAACTATAATTATATAGTCTTCAAATCCCTCTGAGACCCAAGAAGGAAATAATATTATGTACATAAATAAGAAGTGCATTGTAAGCAACTTTCAAAGTTTTAGAAAAGCCAGAGCTATCTTGCTGCCTGGACAGTCACCCAAAGTTTTGTGTAATGTTGGGGCATCCATCTTCAGTCTATAGGCCCATAATATCTGGGAGACTTTTCAGAGAAGCAGGAAATTTGAAGTTCTGTTCTTCCTTGTACTGACAAAGTTCATCTGCTGCTTTCATCCTGCAGAATGTCTGGCAGTTTTTTTTTTCTGTGAATCACGAACCCTGAGGGACCATTTTGTCTTTTGGAAAGTATAGCAGTCACTTTTCTGTGGGTCTTACAAATCCAGTTCATAGGTTATACCATTAAGCAATCAAGGCAAGAGCAATTTCTTTGCCCAAATTGCTATCCTAGTCACAAGTTTCTTCAATGCCCATCAAATTCTCTGAAGTAATTGGTGCTGCCAGAAGCAGACTTGTCTCATTGTCATAAAAATGAAACACTGGGTTATTAAAACATTTTAAATGCCATATTCTGTATATATCTGAAGTGTTTGAAGATGATATATCTATCTAAAATATATCTTTGTTTGACCTTGAAAACATACCTAATGTGACAATTTTGATTATACTAGGTGATTAACTACTAACCCACATCTCCTTATTATCCTAAACAGTTGGTAATAATAAGTTTCAAGGACTAGAAATTTGTGTAACATTATTAATTGAGTTGTATAGGTATTATACCTTGAACAAGATTAGAAATGTATGTGTGACCTATATCCTGAGATCTCAGAGAAACTTTGGAGCACAGGTTGCAACTACACACAATGGCCCAAGAGGTGAGTGATCAGTTAGTCAGCTCGGTACCCCGTTCTATAGGCCCTCGGTTGCTGGACACAACCCCAGGGCCATTCCCTACCTGCATCAGCTTCATTACCCAGCCAGCAAGCAAGCTTCCTGCAGTAGGTCTCTGTTTCTGTCTCCATCAGTTGCTGGATGAAGATTCTATGGTGACATTTAAGATAGTCATCGATCTGACTACAGGGCAGGGCCAGTTAACTCATCCTCTGCACTATTACTTAAGGTCTTACCTCCCCTCAGGTTTCAGAACAGGATACTTACACCAAGCAAAACTGGCTAGAAGGGGTCTGAGGTTGAACAAATCAGCTCAAACATGTTTCCTCCTCGTATCTCTTATTCTTCAATAAATTGTTCCCATTCCCCTCAAGGTTTTCAGTTTATATACATGGACAGACACAATTAGCAATTATTTAGGCAATAGCAATGATACCAATCATGGATTTCACATTCCAGGAAAACAGATAAATCTGACAAAGTGGGTGCCTGTTAGCTTACTATGTCTCAGAGGAGGCATGACTGAAGCTCCCCTGTAGTTAATGGGAGAATTAATTAAGGATTGGGGCTTTAAGTCAGTCTCAAGAATTCTAAGAAGAGGAAAAATGAGGGATTTCATTTACTAACTACGTTTCCTAAGTGTAACTAGTTAAGCTAGAAGTTTGTAATTAATAAATGCAGTAAAACGAGAGATGAATACTTCGCAGTGCCATTGCACTTTCTGAGTTCTTCTGCTTCCTTCTGCTGCAGCTCAGGAAACAACTTTATGGTAACTATGGCAACCAACATGAATCATGGGAATAAAGCTTTGATGCTTGATTTGCATTGGAATTTTTGCTAGGTGAATTAAAGGGAATTTCTTTGCGCTAGGTCAACGTGAAAGCTGAAGCTATGTAGAATCCAGAGACTGCTTTTTCCAGATCCTGGTTAAGTGGCAAGGTGCCTGTTGGTTGCCATGTGAAAAGGAATTTCTTTTTCTGGGGCTGGCTTAGTGATCCAAGCTTTTCTCCTATATTTCTAGGGGTAAAGGCACAAACAGTTAATTTCTTAGATTAATATCTTGTGTCAAATGAAACCGAGGTAAATATCAGTACAGGATATTAATAGCTTATAGGGTAGAACAAAGGTCAATAGGTTAATTCTCCTGAGTCAGCTGCTAGAGAATTCAGGGCTGCCCAGGCCTGCTTATCAATAAGGGCAGCCATGCTGTCTTCTACTCGGAGCCTGTCCTTTGAGGTTCTCATGTGGTCTATTTGCAAAACTCCTCTCCTTGTCAGATGTCCTGCAATAAAGGATAATTGTGGGTAACTATTTTTATATAGATTTGACTATGAGAACAAAGGTTTCTTTGATTGGGTGAATCCTTTTACTCCAAGGCTCTACAGTGCGAGAAAAGTTCATCCAGCTACCAGTACAGGGAAAGTTATGCTCAATGAATGATTAATTACATTGTTGAGGATTTTTGAAATGAAACCCTCTATGGAAAGGGGGGTACACTATGATTTAACAAGGGTAATTTCATAAATGACAGTGACAGGTATTCACAAGTCAGGTATTCCTGAAGCTCTACAAATGGGTTTCCTTACTGGATTTCTTCCATGAGTAAGTCTAGAGATTTTTAAGCTGTACTTTCACTATAAAGTCCTGTGGGCTTGTAGCAGAGAGTCGTACATATTCTAGGCTACAGGAAATGGTCTGTATGTCATAAAAGCAAAGATTTAGCAAAAAATACCTCAATACACACTCCTACAGTGATACACTTCTTCCAACAGGGCCGCACCTCCTAAGAGTATCACTCCTCTTGGATGCCATTTTATTTCAAACTACCATACTTGGTTAGAGACACACTACGATATTTTCTATTTTTTGTGGGTACTGTGAAGGGGGTTTTAGCCCTGATTTTTCTTAGCCCATTATCATTTGTGTGAAGGAGGGCTACAGATTTTTGAGTTACTTTTGTAATCATCCACTTCCCTGTAGGTGTATATCAGCTCTAGGGGTGCTCTGGTAGAATCTTGGGCCTTGGTTATGTAAACAATAATATCATCTGCCAATAGGATACTTTGAGTTCTTCCTTTCTGGTTTATCCCCTTGATATCTTTCAATTGTCTTGTTGCTCAATCTAAAACTTCAAGTACTTTCTTAAAAAGATACAGAGAGAGTTGACAGCCTTGTCTTGTTCATGATTTTATTGGAAGTGTTTTTAGGTTCTCTTCATTTAATTTGATGTTGGCTATTAGTTTGCTGTATACTGCCTTTGTTATGTTTAGGTATGTCCCTTATATCCATATTCTCTCCAAGACATTTATCATGAAGAATTGTTATATTTGCAAAGGCCTTTCAGCATCAAATGAGATTATCACAAAGAGTTTCCTACTTTTAGTTTCATTATATGGTGGGTTACATTGACAGATTTTCTTTTGTTGAACCATTTTAGATTCTCTGGAATTAATCCCACTAGATCATATAGGATCATCTTTTGATGTGTATTTGGATTCTGTTTGTGAGTTTTTATTGGTTACTTTTACATATGTGTTTCTGAAGGAAACAGATCTGTAATTCTTTCTTTGTTGAGACTGTGTGGTTTGTTCTTTGATGAATATGAAATGTCTTTTTCTATATCTTTGGTTTAATTTTATTTAAGTCTATTTTGTTACATATTAGAATAGATATACCAGCTTGTTCCTTAGGTATGTTTTTTTAAACTCATTTTCTTTTTTTTTTTGATTTTTGAGGTGGTTTCTCTGCAGCTTTTTTGGTTCCTGTCCTGGAACTAGCTCTTGCAGACCAGGCTGGCCTCGAACTCACAGAGATCCGCCTGCCTCTGTCTCCCGAGT
Source organism: Microtus pennsylvanicus (assembly GCF_037038515.1). Lineage (NCBI taxonomy): Eukaryota > Metazoa > Chordata > Mammalia > Rodentia > Cricetidae > Microtus > Microtus pennsylvanicus. The sequence continues at coordinate 143,765,899 of NC_134579.1, read as the reverse complement.
GCTGGGATTAAAGGCATGTGCCACCACCGCCCCTAACTCATTTGCCAACTCTTTAGTCTGAGATCTCCTCTACAGAATTTGTGAAGAGTTAATGAAACAGCATCATCAAAACTTAAGTTTCATTCTGACACAGAACAGGCCTCCCAGGCACATTCATCACCTGCCTCTTCTGGCTCCATTGGAATCAGAGCAGAAGTTAATTGCCAGCTGAGAAAGACAGGATCTGGAAGTATTTGGGATAAAGGAACATGACCCCAAGTTCTGAGTGTTCTTTCTGGGTCATAGAGATCGTGTTAGCAAGTGGGGGTAAAAGAATGCATGAGTTAGTGATAGAAAGAAAAATCTACTTATCCTTAAGTAAAGTCTCTAAGTCTGGGACATTTCTCCCTCCTTTGAGAAACCCTCCCAATTGATGTTTCAATAGCAGTCCAAGGTGAGCCAAAAGAAATAAGAGATGTCAGGAGGGAAGGAAGAATCATAACTGGAATCTCACAAGAGGATTGGAATTTGCTTGTGACCATGACACGGGCTGAGAATTAATTTCTGTATGTATCCATAAAGCTGTAAATGGAAGTTTCTGTTCTGCCTGCAGTCATTCAGTTTTAAAGAATCATACAGAAACTACATTAATTATAACCTCATTTGGCTGATGGCTCAGGCACATTTCTAATTCATTCTTATACCTTAAATTAAATCATTTCTATTTATCTGTGTATCGGCAAGAGTTTGTGACCTACCAGTAAGTTTCTGGCATTTTTCTCCTTTGACAGTTACATGGTCTCTCCTTGACTCCACTTTCTTTCTTCCTCTATCTCTGCTCAGATTTCCTGCCTTGAAATGTTCTGCCCTGCAATAGGCCAAAGAAGCTTCTTCTCTTAACCAATGATAGTAAAACATATTCATAGCATTCAGAGAGGAATCCCACATCATAAAACCAAGGCTTCACCCAAAGCTCAGTGTTGTCATTTCAGGGATCCACTTCCCAAGATCTGTAAATTTTCTTCACTTTGGTTCTACTGATGCCAACGGCTGAATTCTAGATAAGGGAGATATAGGATTTTCAAGTACTGGTAATGATGTTGGGGATAAAAAACTCTTAGCATGAAATTTTGGGCTGTCCACTGATAAGTCAAGAGTGCTGTGCAGGTGGGTGAGTGGCATTATTGTAAAAGAGGTGGAGGCTTGACTCTGGATAAAATTAGTTATCTGAGAGGGATATGATCAGATCATCTGAACCCTCTGGAGCAAACTTAATAAAGCCACAAGCGATACCTGCAAAGAAAAGAGAAAATATTGTTGTTTAGAACAGTCTAGTATCTGTTCTATTACCTTAGTTGTGCATGTACCACCCACAGCTGATGTGCAGATTATTAGAAGAGTATTCATATAGCATACATAGTCCTTGATCCATCACTGGCACAACACACAAGAGAATCCCACTGGACTCTCATGTGTGCACTGAGCCTGAGTCTGAGATTTCCCCTGTCTTCATCACTGTGAGCCTCACTATAAAGGAGATGTCCCCCAAGGCATTCTAGCTCAATGCTGGTCATAGCTTATGATGGTGGCCTCAGGCAACAGTATTTTGTAGACATCAGAGAGAAGATGGCCTGCTGTGGTATTTTTGACCCTTGCAAAGGCCCCTTTCAACTAGTGTTGGTTTTTCTAACTTTCACCCACACTCCAAGTCCTTAGAGAGCTAAGCCAAAGAAGAATCACAGGCAGATGCACGATGTTGAGTGTTCAGAGATGGTGGCTCTCCTGTGTTGTGTGGGAGAAACAACTTTTGTTACGTGTGAGATGAGATGCAGAACTTGACGATACAGACTTAGGATTTGGAGTCAGATACCTATTGTCTCTTCTGGATATCACTGACACACTGCATGCCTTCTACTAAAGAGTGCTGTGTCCCTCTTGCTGTACTGATATTCACTGCTGGGCCTGGTCCAGTGCCCTCCAAGACAATGATATTTAAAGAAGTTCTTCAGATAGGACAGAATAATATTTCTTATTTAACTTCCCTGAGAAGTACCTACAAATCAGTCCTCAGGACATGTGTGCACAGAAATATCACAAATAAAACCAGAAGTAGTTCTGTCATTCAGATAAATGAGCAGACTGGATCATAATATATACCAATCTTGTCAGGTGTTTGATGGTGACTGAAATGAGGCATGGATGCCCGAATTCAAAGAATGAGTCACAGAATGATCTTGGAGAGGAAAGATAATAGCTTAAAGGTGAGTTTGAAACAGAATCATTGTCTTGGCCTGTCATACTTTCTTTTGTACAGTTAAAGGCCATAACTAGGTATATTCTGAAATGCTGGTTGCTGTTTGTTTCCTTCCTTTTTTCCTTCCTTCCTTCCTTCCTTCCTTCCTTCCTTCCTTCCTTCCTTCCTTCTTTCTTCCCTTCCCTCCTTCCTTTTTCCTCTTTTCTTTCTTTCTTTTCATGTGTATGAAAAGTTATTTTTACTGCATGTATATCTGTGTACCACAAGTATGCCCAGTGCTCACAGAAGCCAGAAGAGTGCATTGGATATCCTGGAAGTGGCATTACAGATAGGTTATGAGATGTCATGGGTGTGCTGAAAACAGAACTTGGATTCTCTACAAGAAAATCAGAGCTCTTAATTACTGAGCCATCTCTCCAGCACTCCCGGGTGGATGTTTTCAGAGGCGGATATGACTGTTAGAGTGTCATGATCAAGAACTTGCTAGAACTATGAATCGAAGAAGCAGGTGTGTTTGACAGATCTGAATTAAAATTTTAGGATCCTTACTTTCTCCATATCATATTATTGTTACTAATACCCAGGATTTAAGGCCAATCCCCATTGCTTCTCTAAAGAGTACAATGAAGTTTTATGAGAGACAGATGCTAAACTTGTTTAAAACCAGTGACTCCCTGAGCAGAACGCTATGTTAATTGCAGAATCTTTTGCAAGGATCAAAGCAAATCCCTGCCCTTCACCTTTCTGGAGTAGTAATATCAGCATGCCAGAAAACACAGGATTTTGCCCAGTAGATGATCTTTGGAGTCCTGGGATTTAATTGAATTATCCAGAAGTGTTTTAGAGTCAAACTGAACTCTCCATTTGTTTTCACCTCATAAAACAGCCATATTCCCAAGCTTTCAACGGCCAAGAATAACACCTGTGAAAAACAGCTGATCCTGCTACATATACACATGAGGAGGCTCTGAGGGTGCAGACACTAGATACGTGGTTGTACACATACAGATTGTCTGTCACCCATGACCTGGGAGACAGATGTACACACTATGTTTTCTGTATCTCTTTCCAGTAATAACATACATTGTTAATGTATTTTGCCATGGCGATAAGGTAGTCTCAAATACAAACATGTCCCTGACACTGGGACAGGACAGCTGTCCAGACTAGCACCATCTGTTACTACTTGACTACAGGAGAGAATTTGCTAGACTTAATCCCAAAGGACCTGGAGCCAGAAGGAGAACCTGTGTGTTCTGGTCCTCTTTTTAGGTTCCCTGATTTTCCTGTAAAGTCGCATACGCCCGTCAGAAGAGCTGGCTAAGGGCCTGGGCATTGGAGCAGCTGGGTTCTTCATAATGAGACTCAGAAGAAGATTCCCATTTGGCTAGTTGATGCCTAGGGACATTGTGGAGTCTTCTGGAGCTGGAGTTAGGTAACCTTGTGAGGCCTCTTCACATAGGTGCTTAGAACTCAACTCAGGTACTCTGGAAGAGTAGCATGTGCTATTTGACACTGGACCATATCTCTATCCCTCCTTTATCATTATTTTCTTTTTTCCCTCTGTGGTTCCATTCAACCCCTGAATTCACTTCCCAACTATCTGTCTGCATTCTGGTCAATTGCAGCTAGGGCTTTGGGAGGGCAGAATGCCCCTGCTGTGTTTGAATGTTCCAAGTCCTAGAAATGGCTCAGACACCTGCGAATGAATAGGAATGGAGTTAATGAGTGAAGAATCATACAAGGGAACTTATTTGAAGGAATCTCATGTTGGTAGATAACAAAATAGATTAATAACATGGTTTAAGTTTTAATTTCCCATTACTTATGCATTTTAGATATGTGTATGAGAGATAGTAGTAAAAACTTCTGAATTAAATCAGCCAATATACTTTACAGGTATACTGGCCTCAGAATGGAAACCAGGACATATGTCATATTGGGGAAGGGGTTTTGCTTTTGTTTCCACAGGAGAAGAAAGGCTATGGATACCATCAAAATTGATGAATATTTGACTTGAACAAGAGATACCTCATAATTAGAAGAGATGATATTTCATAAAACAGCATGGATGTTTAATCTTCCTACCTAGATTTAATCTACTACCTAAACTAGGTTGGTAGTTTAACCTACCTAGAAAACTATGAAACAGTTTTCACTTTATCACATATAAAGAGAATATTCCCCAAAATTAGGGTTGGTGAAGAACTGTGTTTCTGTCTTTTCAGAGAAACAAAGGTATCCAGCTAAGGAATATGAAGACCACTGGAATAATGAGAGATCTGAAGAAAAATGACAAATCATCCAGAAAAAAATGTCTCAAGAAAAGAGTAAATTGGCCTATTGGCATATCACATATCTAACAGGATAAAATTTCATAAATCTTTCCAAATGTTTGTTTCTGTGGTTTTCTACAGACATATAATGCCAATGGTGTTTTTGTAGTTTCGGTAAAATTCAGGATTAAAGCTGGCTTTGAAATGTACTAGATTTTGTTGACTCTCCATAGGAAGCCTTACCTTCCATGAGGAGTGGATGGGGGAAAGGTGGGAGGAGCAGGAGGAGGGGAGTGAGTGGGAACTAGAATTGGCATGTAAAATGAGAAAAGATTTTTTTATTGTATGTCTTTTTTTTTATTGAGAAAAGGAAAAAAAAAACAAGTTTCCGCCTCCTCCCAGCCTCCCATTTCCCTTCCCCACCTCCCACCCCTCTCCTTCTCCTACCACCCTTCTCCCCCTCCCCCCACTCCTCTCCCCGTCCCTCTCCAGTCCAAAGAGCAGTCAGGGTTCCATGCCCTGTGGTAAGTCCTAAGTCCTCCTCCCTCTGTCCATATCTAGGAAGGTGAACATCCAAACTGACTAGGCTCCCACAAAGCCAGAACATGAAGTAGGATCAAAACCCCGTGCCATTGTCCTTGGTGTCTCATCAGCCCTCATTGTTTGCCATGCTCAGAGAGTCCGGTTTTATCCCATGCTTTTTCAGTCTCAGTCCTGCTGGTCTTGGTGAGCACCCAATAGATCAGCTCCACTGTCTCTGTGGGTGGGTGCACCCCTCGTGGTCCCGACTTCTTTGCTCATGTTCTCCCTCCTTCTGCTCCTCATTGGGACCTTGGGAGCTCAGTCCAGTGCTCTAGTGTGGGTCTCTGTCTCTATCTCTATCCATCACCAGATGAAGGTTCTATGGTGATATGCAAGATAATCGTCAGTATTGCTATAGGATAAGGTCATTTCAGGTTCTCTATCCTCAGCTGCCCAAGGAACTAACTGGGGACATCGCCTTGGGCTCCTGGGAGCCACTCTAGGTTCAATTCTCTTGCCAACGCTAAGATTGCTCCCTTAACGAAGAATTGTGGTTCCGTGCTCCCTTATCCAACCTTCCTCTATCCCAATCATCCTTTTTCTCCAAGTTCCCCCCATTCTCCCTTTCTCCCTTTTCTTTCCCCATCTCCCCTTACCCCCATCCTACCCCAGCCCCAAGATCCCAATTTCCTCCCCGGTATTTTGTCTACTTCCCATAGCCATATGTTTTTTCTTGGGTTCACCTTCTTATTTAGCTTCTTTAGGTTCACCAATTGTAGACTCTGTGACCCTTATTTATGGCTAAAAACCAAGAGTATATCCCATGTTCATCTTTTTGGGTCTGGGTTACCTCATTCAGGATAATGTTTTCTATTTCCCTCCATTTGCATGCAAAATTCGAGAAGTCATTGTTTTTTACCGCAGCATAGTACTCTAATGTGTATATATTCCACACTTTCTTCATCCATTCTTCCATTGAAGGGCATCTAGGTTGTTTCCAGGTTCTGGCTATTACAAATAATACTGCTATGAACATAGTTGAACAAATGATCTTGTCATATGATAGGGCATCTCTTGGGTATATTCCCAGGAGTGGTATTGCTGGGTCCAGGGGTAGGTTGTTCCCAAATTTCCTGAGAAACCGAAACACTGCTTTCCAAAGTGGTTGCACAAGATTACATTACCACCAACAATGGATGAGGGTACCCCTTCCTCCACAACCTCTCCGGCAAAGGCTATCATTGGAGTTTTTTATGTTAGCCATTCTGACAGGTGTAAGATGATATCTCAAAGTTGTTTTGATTTGCATTTTCAAATCAGTAAGGAGGTTGAGCATGACCTTAAGTGTCTTTTGGCCATTTGAACTTCTTCTGTTGAGAATTCTCTGTTCAGTTCAGTGCCCCATTTTTTAATTGGGTTAATTAGCATTTTAAAGTCTAGTTTCTTGAGTTCGCTATATATTTTGGAGATCAGACCTTTGTCTGTTGCGGGGTTGGTGAAGATCTTCTCCCAGTCAGTAGGTTGCCTTTTTGTCTTGGTGACAGTGTCCTTTGCTTTACAGAAGCTTCTCAGTTTTAGTAGGTCCCATTTATTCAATGTTGCCGTTAATGTCTGTGCTGCTGGGGTTAACCATAGAAAGCGATCTCCTGCGTCCATATGTTGTAGGGTACTTCCCACTTTCTCTTCTGTTAGGTTCAGTGTGTTCTGACTGATATTAAGGTCTTTAATCCATTTGGACTTGAGTTTTGTGCATGGTGATAGATATGGGTCTATTTTCATTCTTCCACAGGTTGACATCCAGTTATGCCAGCACCATTTGCTGAAGATGCTTTCTTTTCCATTGTATACTTTTAGCTCCTTTATCGAAAATGAGATGTTCATAGGTTTGTAGGTTAAAATCCGGGTCTTCTATATGATTCCATTGGTCGACTTCTCTGTTTTTATGCCAGTACCACACTGTTTTCATCACTGTAGCTCTGTAATAGAGTTTGAAGTCAGGGATGGTAATGCCTCCAGAAGATCCTTTATTGTATAGGATTGTTTTGGCTATCCTGGGTTTTTTGTTTTTCCATATAAAGTTGATTATTGTCCTCTCCAGATCTGTGAAGAATTTTGATGGGATCTTGATGGGGATTGCATTGAATCTATAAATTGCCTTTGGTAGAATTGCCATTTTTACTATGTTGATCCTCCCAATCCAAGAGCAAGGGATGTCCTTCCATTTTCTGGTATCCTCCTCAATTTCTTTCTTCACTGCCTTATAGTTCTTGTAAAATAGACCTTTCACTTCCTTAGTTAGAGTTACCCGAGGATATTTTATGTTGTTTGTGGCTATCGTGAAAGGTGAAGCTTCTCTGATTTCCCTCTCTGCTTCCATAGCCTTTGTGTATAAGAGGGCTGTTGATTTTTTTGGAGTTGATCTTGTATCCTGCCACATTACTAAAGCTGTTTATCAGCTGTTAAAGTTCTTTGGTGGAGTTTTGGGGGTCGCTTATGTAGACTATCGTATCATCTGCAAATAACGAAAGTTTAACTTCTTCCTTTCCAATTCGAATCCCCTTAATCCCCTTACGTTGTCTTATTGCTATTGCTAGAACTTCAAGCACTATATTGAAGAGGTATGGCGAGAGTGGACAGCCTTGTCGTGTACCTGAGTTTAGTGGGATGGCTTTGAGTTTCTCTCTGTTTAATTTGATGTTATATGTCGGCTTGCTGTATATAGCTTTTATTATATTTAGGTATGACCCTTGTAAACCTAATCTCTCCAAAACTTTTATCATAAATGGATGTTGAATTTTGTCAAATGCTTTTTCAGCATCTAATGAAATGATCATATGTTTTTTTTCTTTCAGTTTATTTATATGCTGGATTACATTGATAGATTTTCATATGTTGAACCAGCCCTGCATCTCTGGGATGAAGCCTACTTGATCATAATGGATAATTTTTCTAATGTGTTCTTGGATTCGGTTTGCCAGTATTTTGTTGAGGATTTTTTTTATTTAAATATTTTTTTTTATTGAGAAAATGAGAAAAAAACAAGTTTCCACCTCCTCCCAGCCTCCCATTTCCCTCCCCCTCCTCCCAACCTTTTCCCTCTCCTCCCACCCTTCTCCCCCTTCCCCCACTCCTTTCCCCCTCCCTCTCCAGTCCAAAGAGCTGTCAGGGTTCCCTGCCCTATGGTAAGTCATAGGTCCTCCCCCCTCCGTCGATATATAGGAAGGTGAACATCCAAACTGGGTAGGCTCCCACAAAGCCAGCACATTACGTAAGATCAAAACCCCTTGCCATTGTCCTTGGCGTCTCATCAGCTCTCATTGTTCGCAATGTTCTGAGAGTCCAGTTTTATCCCATGATTTTTCAGTCACAGTCCAGCTGGCCTTGGTGAGCTCCCAATACATCAGCTCCGCTGTCTCAGTGGGTGAGTGCACCTCTCGTGGTCCCGACTTCTTTGCTTTTGTTCTCCCTCCTTCTGCTCCTCATTGGGACCTTGGGAGCTCAGTCCAGTGCTCCAGTGTAGGTCTCTGTCTGTATCTCCATCCATCACCAGATGAAGGTTCTATGATGATATGCAAGATATTCGTCAGTATTGCTATAGGCTAGGGTCATTTCAGGTTCCCTATCCTCAGCTGCCCAAGGAATTAACTGGGGGCCTCGGCTTGGGCACCTGGGAGCCATTCTAGGTTCAATTCTCTTGCCAACCCTAAGGTGGCTCCCTTAACTACGAATTGTGCTTCCGTGCTCCCCTATCCAACCTTCCTTTATCCCAAATCTCCTTTTTCTCCAAGTTCCCCCCTTCCTCCCCTTCTCCCTTTTCTCTCCCCATCTCTCCTACCCCCACCCACCCCACCCCCAAGATCTCAATTTTCTCCCCGGCAACTTTGTCCACTTCCCATAGCCAAGAGGATAACTATATGTTTTTCTTTAGGTTCACCTTCTTACTTAGCTTCTTTAGGATCATCAATTGTAGGCTCCGTGTCCCTTATTTATGGCTAGAAACCAATTATGAGTGAGTACATCCCATTTTCATCTTTTTGGGTCTGGGTTACCTCACTTAGGATAGTGTTTTCTATTTCCATCCATTTGCATGCAAAATTCGAGAAGTCATTGTTTTTTACCGCAGCATAGTACTCTAATGTGTATATATTCCACACTTTCTTCATCCATTCTTCCATTGAAGGGCATCTAGGTTGTTTCCAGGTTCTGGTTATTACAAATAATACTGCTATGAACATAGTTGAACAAATGCTCTTGTCATATGATAGGGCATCTCTTGGGTATATTCCCAAGAGTGGTATTGCTGGGTCCAGGGGTAGGTTGATCCCAAATTTCCTGAGAAACCGAAACACTGATTTCCAGTGTGGTTGCACGAGATTGCATTCAGCTCAGACATTAAGGGCAACATTGAATAAATGGGACCTACTAAAACTGAGAAGCTTCTGTAAAGCAAAGGACACTGTCACCAAGACAAAAAGGCAACCTACTGACTGGGAGAAGATCTTCACCAACCCACAACAGACAAAGGTCTGATCTCCAAAATATATAGAGAACTCAGGAAACTAGACTTTAAAATGCTAATTAACCCAATTAAAAATGGGGCACTGATCTGAACAGAGAATTCTCAGCAGAGGAAGTTCAAATGGCCAAAAGACACTTAAGGTCATGCTCAACCTCCTTAGCGATCAGGGAAATGCAAATCAAAACAACTTTGAGATATCATCTTACACCTGTCAGAATGGCTAAAATAAAAAACTCCAATGATAGCCTTTGCTGGAGAGGCTGTGGAGGACGGGGTACCCTCATCCATTGCTGGTGTTGAGGATTTTTGCGTCGATGTTCATGAGTGAGATTGGCCTATAATTCTCTTTCTTGTTTGACTGTTTGTGCGGTTTTGGTATCAGAGTAACTGTAGCTTCATAAAAGGAATTTGGTAATGACTCTTCTGTTTCTTTATTGTGAAATACATTAAGGAGTATAGGTATTAGGTCTTCTTGGAACTTCTGGTAGAATTCCGCATTGAAACCATCTGGTCCTGGGCTTTTTTTTAGTAGGGAGGTTTTTGATAACTGCTTCTAATTCTTCGCGACTAACAGGTCTGTTTATATTGTTCACCTGGTCCTGGTTTAACTTTGGTATATGGTATTTATCTATAAAAGTGTCCATTTTCTTTACATTTTCCAGTTTTGTGGCATATAGACTTTTGTAGTAAGATCTAATGATTCTCTGAATTTCCTCTGTGTCTGTGGTTATGTCCCCCTTTTCATTTCAGATCTTATTAATTTGCAAATTCTCTCTCTGCCGTTTGATTAGTTTGGATAGTAGTTTGTCAATCTTGCTGATTTTTTCCAGGAACCAGCTTTTTGTTTCATTGATTCTTTGGATTGTATTCTGTGTTTCTATTTTGTTGATTTCAGCCCTCAGTTTGATTATTTCCAGTCTTCTACTCCTCCCACGTGAGTCTGCTTCTTTTTTTCTTGAGCTTCCTGGTGGGCTGTTAAGTCTCCAATGTGAGCTTTCTCTGTTTTCTTTAAGTGGCCACTTAGTGCTATGAACTTTCCTCTCATGACTGCTTTCATAGTGTCCCATAAGTTTGAGTATGTTGTTTCTTTATTTTCATTGAATTCCAGGAAGACTTTAATTTCTTTCTTTATTTTTTCCTTAATCCAGGTATGGTTCATTAGTTGACTGTTCAGTTTCCATGAGTTTGTAGACTTTCTGAGGGTAGCATTGTTGTTGAATTCTAACTTTAATCCATCGTGATCTGATAAGACACAGGTGGTTACTAATATATTTTTGTAACTGTGGATGTTTGCTTTGTTACCGACTATGTGGTCGATTTTCGAGAAGGTTCCATGAGCTGCAGTGAAGAAGGTATATTCTTTGCTATTTGGGTGGAATGTTCTATAGATGTCTTTTAAGTCTATTTGCTTCATTACCTCCATTAATTCTCTTATTTCTCTGTTAGGTTTCCGTCTGATTGACCTGTCCATTGGTGAGAGAGGAGTGTTGAAGTCTCCTACTATTAGTGTGTGTGGTTTGATGGCTGCCTTGAGTTTTTGCAATGTTTCTTTTATGTACGTGGGTGCTTTTATATTAGGGGCATAGATGTTCAGGATTGAGACTTCGTCCTGATGAACTGTTCCTGATATGAGTATAAAATACCCGTCCTCCATCTCTTCTGATTGATTTAAGTTTGAAGTCAACTTTGTTAGAAATTAGTATGGCCACACCTGCTTGTTTCTTAGGACCATTTGCTTGATAAGCCTTTTCCCAGCCCTTTACTCTGAGTAGGTGCCTGTCTTTGAGGTTGAGGTGTGTTTCTTGTAAACAGCAGAATGTTGGATCCTGTTTTCGTATCCAATCTCTTAGCCTGTGCCTTTTTTTTATAAATTTATTTATTTATTAAAGATTTCTGTCTCTTCCCCGCCACCGCCTCCCATTTCCCTCCCCCTCCCCCAATTAAGTCCCCCCCCCAGCCCGAAAAGCAATCAGGGTTCCCTGTCCTGTGGGAGGTCCAAGGAACCCCCACCTCCATCCAGGTCTAGTAAGTTGAGCGTCCATACTGCCTAGGCTCCCACAAAGCCAGTGCATGCAGTAGGATCAGAAACCCATTGCCATTGTTCTTGAGTTCTCAGTAGTCCTCATTGTCCGCTATGTTCAGAGAGTCCGGTTTTATCCCATAGCCTGTGCCTTTTTATAGGTGAGTTGAGTCCATTGACATTAAGTGATATTAATGACCAGTGGCTGGTAACTCCGGTCACTTTTTTAGTCGTAGAGTTTGTGTGTCTCCCTTCTTTGAGTTGTGTTGGTGAAGGATCTCTAGATGTCTGAGTTACTGTTGTCATTGTTAGACTCCTTTGTTAGTGATTTTCCTTCTAATACTTTCTATAAGGCTGTATTTGTGGCTACGTATTGTTTTAATTTGTCTTTATCCTTAAAAATTTTATTTTCTCCATTTATAGTGAACGAAACCTTTGCTAGGTACAGTAGTCTGGGCTTGCATCCATGGTCTCTTAGTTTTTACAGTACATCTATCCAGGACTTTCTGGCTTTCATGGTTTCCATGGAGAAGTCAGGTGTAAGTCTGATAGGTTTACCTTTAATAAGTAACTTGGCCTTTTTCCTTTGCAGCTCTTAAAATTCTTTCCTTATTCTGTATGCTTTATGGTTTGATTATTATATGGCTAGGGGATGTTGTTTTTTTGATCCAGCCTATTCGGGGTTCTGTATGCTTCTTGAACCTTCATAGGTATATCTTTCTTTAGGTTGGGAAAGTTTTCTTCTATGATTTTATTAAATATATTTTCTGGAGCATTGAGCTGCACTTCTTCTCCTTGTACTCCTATCATTCTTAGGTTTGGTCTTTTTATTGTGTCACACATTTCCTGAATGTTTTGTGATGAGAGTTTGTTGGACTTGCTGTTTTCTTTGATCAGTGTGTTAATTTTCTCTATGGTATCTTCAGAATCTGAGATTCTTTCTTCTAACTCTTTTATTTATTTATTTATTTATTTTATTTAGAAAAGGAAGAAAAAAACAAGTTTCCACCTCCTCCCAGCCTCCCATTTCCCTCCCTCTCCTCCCACCCTTCTGCCCCTCCCGCCACTCCTTTCCCCCTCCCTCTCCAGTCCAAAGAGCTGTCAGGGTTCCCTGCCCTGTGGTAAGTCCTAGGTCCTCCCCCCTCCGTCCATATCTAGGAAGGTGAACATCCAAACTGGCTAGGCTCCCACAAAGCCGTCACATTGCGTAGGATCAAAACCCCGTCCCATTGTCCTTGGCTTCTCATCAGCTCTCATTGTTCGCCATATTCAGAGTTAACCCATGGTTTTTTAGTCACAGTCCAGCTGGCCTTGGTGAGCTCCCAGTAGATCATCTCCACTGTCTCAGAGGGTGGGTGTACCCCTCGTGGTCCCGACTTCTTTGCTCATGTTCTCCCTCCTTCTGCTCCTCATTGGGACCTTGGGAGCTCAGTCCAGTGCTCCAGTGTGGGTCTCTGTCTCTATCTCCATCCATCACCAGATGAAGGTTCTATGATGATATGCAAGATATTCGTCAGTATTGCTATAGGCTAGGGTCATTTCAGGTTCCCTATCCTCAGCTGCCCAAGGAAATAACTGGGGACGTCGCCTTGGGCTTCTGGGAGCCATTCTAGGTTCAAGTCTCTTGCCAACCCTAAGGTGGCTCCCTTAACTAAGAATTGTGCTTCCGTGCTCCCCTGTCCAACCTTCCTTTATCCCAATCATCCTTTTCCCCTAGTTCCCCCCATCCTCCCCTTCTCCCTTTTCTCTCCCCATCTTCCCTTACCCCTATCCCACCCCACCCCCAAGATCCCAATTTTCTCCCTGGCAATTTTGTCTACTTCCCATAGCCAAGAGGATAACTATATGTTTTTTCTTGAGTTCACCTTCTCATTTAGCTTCTTTAGGATCACCAATTGTAGACTCCATGACCCTTATTTATGGCTAGAAACCAATTATGAGTGAGTACATCCCATATTCATCTTTTTGGGTCTGGGTTACCTCACTCAGAATAGTGTTTTCTGTTTCCATCCATTTATGCAAAATTCGAGAATCATTGTTTTTTACCGCAGCGTAGTACTCTAATGTGTATATATTCCACACTTTCTTCATCCATTCTTCCATTGAGGGGCATCTAGGTTGTTTCCAGGTTCTGGCTATTACAAATAATACTGCTATGAACATAGTTGAACAAATGCTCTTGTCATATGATAGGGCATCTCTTGTGTATATTCTCAGGAGTGATATTGCTGGGTCCAGGGGTAGGTTGATCCCGAATTTCCTGAGAAACCGCTACACTGATTTCTAAAGTGGTTGCACAAGATTGCATTCCTACCAGCAGCTCTTAAAATTCTTTCCTTATTCTGTATGCTTTGTGTTTTGATTATTATATGGCGAGGGGATTTTTTTTTTTTTTTGGTCCAGCCTATTCCGTGTTCTGTATGCTTCTTGAACCTTCATAGCTATATCTTTCTTTAGGTTGGGAGAGTTTTCTTCTATAATTTTATTAAATATATTTTCTGGACCATTGAGCTGCACTTCTTTTCCTTCTTCTACTCCTATTGTTCTTAGGTTTGATCTTTTTATTGTGTCCCATATTTCCTGAATGTTTTGTGATGAGAGTTTGTTGTACTTGCTGTTTTCTTTGATCACTGTGTTTATTTTCTCTATGGTATCTTCAGAATCTGAGATTCTTTCTTCTAACTCTTGTATTCCGTTGGTTATGCTTGTTTCTGTAGACTCCGTTTGTTTACTTAAATTTTCCATGTCCAGCCGGCCCTCTGTTTGTGTTTTCTTCTTTGCTTCCATTTCAGTTGTCAAGTCTTGAACTGTTTCCATTATCTGTTTGATTTTTTTCCCATGGTTTTCTAGGGTATCATTCACTGATTTATTCAATTCTTCAACCTTTCTGTTATATTTCTCATCCATTTCTATAAGGGCGTTTTTTACATGCTGTTTAAGGGTGTCAATCACTTTCATGAAGTCAATCTTTTCTACTTTTTCTTGATTAAGGTGTTCATGTCCTCCTGTTGTGAGGTTGCTGGTTTCTGGTGGTTTCATGTTGCTTTTCAGCTTGTTGGGTGAATTCTTGCATTGGCATCTGCCCATCTCTTCTTCCAAATGCTCCCTTATGGATCTTCTTTTACCGGATCAGGTCTTCTTGCCTACTGATGTACCTTCCCAGTGATAGCTCTCTCCAGTGATGTCTCTCCTGGCGCCGAGATTAGACCTCCATGCCCAATGGTGGCTCTCCCCAATGCTGGCTCTCCTGGCACCCAGATCAGGTCTCCGTGCCCAATTTTGGCTCTCCCAGCGCCGAGAGATCAGGTATCCATGCTGGCTGGGTAGCTCGCAAACAAAGCACCTACCCTGCTTGGTGCACGCAGGCTATAGAAACAAATGAACTCCTGCCTGCCTGGGTGCCCTGAGGACTGGGACCCAGCACCCAGACATGCTGGGCTGGGTGATGTTATGTGCTGAAAGAGGGCAGTGGATCAGAAGTGGGGAGGGCTCTGGATGCAAGCCCGGTGGGACAGGAAGAAAGAGGCAGTATGCAGGGAGTAGAGGCCCTGCAGAGAGCCCAAGAAGTATAGGTGGCCGAGGAAATTCTGAGTTCCCTGTCCCGGGCTGGCACTGCCGATTTTTTTAAAATTAGATAAATAAATAAAGAAAATTTAAACAGCTGTCTTTGGAGTTGAAATATGGCTCTCTTTTTCTCCAAATCCAAGCATGCTTACTAAAGTGAAACCCAAAATCTCTATCTCATGTCAGAAGAGCCACCTGATATGGGATAGAAGAAAATCAAATATTTAAGTACTATTTTATTGCCACTAATCTCATAATCCTTTGGTTTTATATTGTATCTTTAAAGCTTTTCTTAAGGCAAACATATTATCACAAAATTTATAAGACTAATATATATGTATTTTCAAATTTTGTCATGATATTAATGGTCATATATAGTACTAATTAATTCTAGGCAAAAATCTTCATCTACCCTTCCTGTACATGATTTCAGGTTTGAGTCTCTATCAGTTTTTTTTTGCATTTATTTCATGTTGAATTTATTCCCATGCCATAAGTTTTTGTTTCTTCAGTTTCTTCTGGGATATTTTTTTCTTCTTTGCAACCTCCTCTTCTGGCTTTGGAACAATCTGTTCCTTTTCAGTGAGGATCATCTCGATGTGGCAGGGGGAGCTCATGTATGGGTTAATCTGGCCATGAGCTCTGTAAATTTGTCGGCGCATCTTAGGTGCTTTGTTAACCTGGATGTGCTCAATGACCAGAGAGTCCACATCTAAACCCTTCAGTTCAGCATTGCTCTCTGCATTTTTAAGCATGTGCAGCAAAAATTCTGCACTCTTTTTTGGCCACCGACCCTGTGTCCAGCCCCACTGTTTGGCCTGGGGGCACCTACTGACTCCACCATTGTACCGTCGGAATGACAAACACTGCTTCTTCAAAGTGACATCTTTCAGATACTTGGTGGCTTTTCGGATATGCATAACCTTGATGGTCTGGGCCGTTTCACGGGTGTTCTTAAAGTGAACCCGAAGGTTTGATCCTCTCGATTTGTATGATTTTGTAGGGTTTTCTGGGTCAAGAGAGTAGCAAACCATCTTCACAGGTCACCTTTGGCCGCTTACAGGAAGAGTGAGTCTCTATCAGTTTTATGCAGTGAACCATGACCACACCAAACAGTGACTTTTGAATGAAGAGACCCCACAAAGATTCCTCCAGTACTATAATACCACTAAACTGAAAAATACCACCTAAAGATTGGCTTTGGACTACAAACTACTCAGAACAATTTTGAGATGGCTAGCTCATATGATCCAATCTCACAGACTACTTTAGTTAGGACTTGAGACAAGCCCATTACAAAGAAACTATACAACAAGTGTGTAGAAGGAGCTGCAGGCCGCTTCCCGCCGCCCGGCTCCTGAAAGGCTAGCTTTACCCAAAATAATTACATGGAAACTGTATTCAGTTAAACACTGCCTGGCCCATTAGTCCCAGCCTCTTATTGGCTAATTCTCACATCTTGCTTTAACCCATATTTGGTAATCTGTGTAGCACCACGAGGTGGTGGCATACCAGGAAATATCTTAATCTGCATCAGTCTCAGAGAGGAGAAGCATGGCGACTGCCTCACTTCCCTTCTTCCCAGCATTTTGTTCTGTCTATGCGGCCTACCTAATTTTCTGTCCTATCAAAGAGCCAAGGCAGTTTTCTTTATTAACCAATGAAAGACACATAGACAGATGACCCTCCTCCACACAAGTGATAGAGCTACCTATCCCAGGACTTGACAACTAACCCAAAATTTTCTTTTCCAGAGCCCCCAAAGATGTTGTCACCCAATATATACATATATGTATATGTGTGTATATATCTATATCTACATATATCTATATATGTGTGTGTATTTGTTTTTCTTTTCTAAAAAGAACCTTGAATGCAATCTATTTTGTTTAGCTTTTTCCCTGACCATTACCAATAACAGCTTGTAACCAAATACTCTAAACAATGATAAACACTTATAACCCATTGAACTACCATTTTATCCCACCTACACCATCGCTTGGCAGGTATCATGTTCTTAAATTTACTTCCTGCAAGCCCAGACATCTATATCCATCAAATCTTCCTTTCACCATCGATGGAGAAAACAAGATATTTTATGACAAAAACAGATTTAAACAATATGTATCCACAAATACAACCTTACAGAAAGCATTAGAAGAAAAACCTCAAGCAAAGAAAGCTAACACCACCCACAATAACACAGACATGATAACCCTCCAACAACACAACTCAAAGAAGGGAAACGCACAAACACTACCACCAAAAGATAACCAGAGTTAAAAACCACTGGTTGTTAATATCACTTAATATCAATGGACTCAATTCACCTATAAAAAGGCACAGGTTAAGAGACTGGATACGAAAACAGGATACGGCATTCTGCTGTTTAAAAGAAACACATCTCAACCTCAAAGACAGATACTACCTCAGAGTAAAGGGTTGGGATAAGTTTTTCCAATCAAATGGACCTAAAAAGCAAGTGGGTGTGGCTATTCTAATATCTAACAAAATTGATTTCAAACTAAAATCAATGAGAAGAGATGGAGAAGGACACTTTATAATCAAAACAGGAACAATTCATCAAAATGAGATCTCAATCCTAAATATCTATGCCCCTAATATAAAAGCATGCACATATGTAAGAGAAACACTACTAAAACTCAAATCACACATCAAAGCCCACACACTAATAGTAGGATATTTCAACACTCCTATCTCCCACCAATGGACAGATCAACCACAGAAACTTAACAGAGAAATAAGAGAACTAACAGATGTAGTAAATCAAGTAGACTGAACAGACATCTATAGAACATTTCACCCAAACAGGAAATAATATACTTTCTTCTCAGCATATCATGGAACCTTCTCGAAAATTGATCACATACTCACAAAGCAAACATCCACAGATACAAAAAAACCCCAGAGTAACCACCTGTGTTTTATCATATTACCATGGAGTAAAGTTAGAATTTACCAATAATAGCACCCCCAGAAAGCCTACGAACTCATGGAAACTAAACAATCAACTACTGAACCACCACTGGGTCACAGAAGAAATAAAGAAAGAAATTAAAGTCTTCCTTGAATTCAATGAAAATAAAGACACAACATACCCAAACCTATGTAACACTATGAAGGTGAAAGTTCATAGCACTAAGTGCCCACATAAAGAAAACGGATAAAGTTCACATCAGAGACTTAACATCACACCAGAAAGCCCTAGAAAAAAAAGAAGCAGACTCACCCAGGAGGAGAGGAAGACTGGAAATTATTAAACTGAAGTTGAAATTAACAAAACAGAAACACAGAAAACAATCCAAAGAATCAATGAAACAAAGAGCTGGTTCTTTGAGAAAATCAATAAGATAGACAAACCACTATCCAAACTAATCAAAAAGCAGAGAGAGAACACACAAATTAACAAAATAAGAAATGAAAAGAGGGACATAATAACAGACACTGAGGAAATTCAGAGAGTCATTAGGTCTTACTACAAAAGCCTGAATGCCACAAAATTGAAAAATGTAAAAAAATGGATAATTTTTTAGATAGATACTATATACCAAAATGAAATCAATACCAGGTGAGCAGTAATTAAAGGCTCCTGGCCATCTCTCTTTGTTCAGAATTTTGACTGGTGACATTATTGATAAAGAATTGACCTACACTCATAGTTATCATACATCTAGTCTCCTTCCCACCTTCAGAGACATCTGTCACTTTCCTTTTGGGATCAAATAAATACCATCTTCATAGAGCATTGAGAGCACAGGACAGACAGCATGCTCAGCTAGGTATTTTTGTCACAGGACACATGGTTGTGATAAAGGCTCCCTCTGGTGTTAACAGACCTAAGGCAAGGACACAGCAGATATAAGCCCTCAGAAGAGCCGTTGTTCTCTGAGGGTGTGGGGATGCTTATCAGCATTGTTGCTCAATGTGTTTCTTCGAGGAGAAACATAAAGGGAAGTCAAGAGGGATACAGGGCAGTACTGAGAGTGGAGGGGACAAGGCAGTGCCTTGGACACATAATCTACTCCCAACAGCCCATTGGGTTCTGGGAAATGTTCCTGTCTGAGAGGAAACTCAGCTCAGAGGAAAGAAGAACAGCAGAGACTGAGCTACTTGCTGGAACTGAAGCTCTTCTCCTAAAGGGAGGATTGTACAGTGAGAAGGGAGATGGAGGTGTCCTCTGTTCTTCTCTGCAATGGGTGTACCTCATGGCAGGGGCTTCTGCTCACTCTCTGACTGTGAGGGTAGAGAGAATCTCAGAACAGGCTGTACTCTTCTAATGAGTGCGGGAATCTGAGAGAAGACTTGAGGTTTCTGTTTGAAGTCATGGGGAAGAAGTACAATGAGGGACTGAGGCTCAGCAGCCTGAGCAGACAGATGTGATGAGGGGGAGAGACAAACCTCAAGCACTCAATATTCACAGTCAATTATTTTGTCTGCAGTGTTTTAACATAGCTGTTGCCAACCATGACAGCATGATCATCCAAATAGAAATCAAACAGGGGTGTACCATAGAGATGGCTGAGTGTGTGGAGACATGACAACCTGAATTTAATCCTCAGCTGCCTCATTGTAGAAGGAGAGAACAGATTCTGGAAGGCTCTTCCCTGCCCTCCACACAGGTGCTGTGGTGTATATCTGCAGATGCTAACATTGAGACAAGTGTCTTCACATATGTTCTGTGGCAATTACCCACACATGGGCAAAATGAAACGTATGTTTCTACACAGATTTTGGCACACTCTTCAAGTGCGTACACGGAGACACTTGCCTTAAGAAATATACATATAATATACACTAGTAAATTAAAATAATTTAAATCACACTGGAATATAATTATTGCCATTAACTCCAAACCTGGGAACTCTGTAGATAATCTCATGGGGACACATACCTCCCTCCCTCCTTCCTTCCTTCCTTCCTTCCTCCCTTCCTTCCTTCCTTCCTTCCTTCCTTCCTTCCTTCCTTCCTTCCTTCCTTCCTTCTTTCTTTATTTTCCTTTGTTCACTTTGCCTGAATCTTTCCCAGGAGATGAAGTTTCCAAAAAAGCCACACTAATCCCTGTCCTCACAAGGCCTTGGCTCTTGTGGACCTGACATCAGTGTATCTGAAAGATGAAGTCTTGGGTTGACTGGAACTATAAAGTGGACAGAGAAAAAAGTCAGAAAGGGAGGATTCTCCAGAGGAGTTCAGAAAGGCATCACAAAATATTCTATTGAGGAGTGATATGGGGACACTTATGGGGGAGGCAGACAGACACCTGAGCAGAGGATTCCTAAGGGAATTGGTCATAAAGTGTGAGGCTCTGAGGGAATGAAAATCATGTTGCTCATCAAGAAAGATGGACACCAGCTCAACGGTCCAGAAAATATACTTAATAAAATTATAGAAGAAAACTTTCCCAACTTGAAGAAAGATGTACCTATGAAGGTTCAAGAAGCATACAGAACACCGAATAGGCTGGATAAAAAAAAATCCCCTCATCATATAATAATCAAAACACAAAGCATACAGAATAAAGAAAGAATATTAAGAGCCGCAAAGGAAAAAGGCCAAGTTACTTATAAAGGTAAACCTATCAGACTTACACCTGACTTCTCTATGGAAACCATGAAAGCCAGAAGGTCCTGGATAGATGTACTGCAAAAACTAAGAGACCATGGATGCAAGCCCAGACTACTGTACCCAGCCAAGGTTTCGTTCACTATAAATGGAGAACACAAAATTTTCCATGATAAAAACAATTTTAAACAATACGTAGTCACAAATACAGCCTTACAGAAAATAATAGAAGGAAAATCACTAACCAAGGAGTCCAACAATGACCACAATAACTCAGACATCTAGAGACCCTTCACCAGCACAACTCAAAGAAGGGAAACACACAAACCCTACGACTAAAAAAGTGACCAGAGTTAACAACCACTGGTCATTAATATCACTTAATGTCAATGGGCTCAACTCTCCTATATAAAGGCACAGGCTAAGAGATTGGATACGAAAACAGGATCCAACATTCTGCTGTTTACAAGAAACACACCTCAACCACAAAGACAGGCAGCTACTCAGAGTAAAGGGCTGGGAAAAGGCTTATCAAGCAAATGGACCTAAGAAACAAGCAAGTGTGGCCATACTGATTTCTTCAAACTTCAAAGTTGACTTCAAACTTAAATCAATCAGAAGAGATGGAGAGGGACATTTTATACTCATAACAGGAACAATTCATCAGGATGAAGTCTCAATCCTGAATATCTATGCCCCTAATATAAAAGCACCCACATACATAAAAGAATCATTACTAAAACTCAAGGCAGCCATCAAACCGCACACACTAATAGTAGGAGACTTCAACACTCCCTACTCAAGCATTTTAAACAAATGAACCTGCCTTGATGATCAGCCTGCTTCCCAGGTTCCACATAGCCCCAAACCTAATGGATACTTGACAGAGCAAGCACATCTATTATTGAAGTCATGGGTTGAGTGTTGCTTCAAAGTAAAAAAAAGAAAAATCCTACAACATGAAAGTTCCAGGCCTGTTGAGTTCAGAGGAGTCATCATCTCGAACCCCAGTGTTCATGTGTGTGTGCAGTGTGTGAGGGCAGTGAGGGAGCAGCCATATACACACCCCAGGGGCAGTTCCATGCAGAGGACGCGATGGTATCAGGGGCACTGTTGGAAAGGAGAAGGTCATGTATCTACTCTCTATTAAGTTGGATACACACACACACACACACACACACACACCCCTGCAACTCTAGGTTGAGTGATGAATCCATCTGATCAGGATGGAGTTTAACCTCTTTTTACCAAGAACAATGATCCCCATGTGATGGCTTTTTTTTCTCTTTCCCCTCTCAGTTTCTCATTCTCAGTTCTGCAACCCTTTCACTTCTTCCCAACTCAGGATCCAACCAGTGCCTCGCTATGCACCTGAAGGGGAAGGCGTAGTTCTCCAAATTCATAATATTCCAGAAGATCTGAAAGCCTTTTCCTGGCATAAAACAAAGTATAGGAACCCGTTACGTAAACCTGTAGAATATAGGAGAGCCACGAATTCCATCATCTGGGGGCCTGAAGCCAGAAGAAAAGATGTAGTGTACAATAATGGATCCCTGATGCTCCAGGATCTCACTGAGAAAGATGCAGGAATCTACACACTAGCAGTTTTAAAAAAAGATTCCAAAATTGAAAAAAACACTTGGAATTTTATGTAAAGAGTAAGTGACTCTCTATGGTCTCCAACTGCTTGAAGAGTCTGATCCCACTTCATACACTAACCTGTCGGGATTGGTCTGTTTTTGCACTCTTCTCTACTGCTTTGTGTCCCCGCACTGTGGTTTGGGTCTCTACTGCAGGACACACATGGGGTAGACAAACTGTAATAGATCAGAACCCCACAATTGTCTTTTATTACAGAAAGGAGGAACTTTTGTACAGAAAGGTGTAAACTCAGCCCCAGGATATCAGCTTCAGTCCAGACACCTGGAGCTCTCACCATGCACATGTCCCCAGAAAGATTCTGTTGGAGTCAGGCATTCCCTGAATAGTTAAATCTTAGTGTCCTCACACCGAGAACCAGAAAGCCCCAACTCCACAACTTTGCCCCAGGCTGGACTCAAGGTGACGCTGGGGAGATTTTTGCAGCTGTTTGTCTAGATTTTCATCAGAGTCACAGGGAACAAGGCTTTACTGACTGTCCAAGTCATGGGACCTACGATCCTAAAGTGTAAAACCAGCTGTCTGCTGCCATGACAGCTGCAGTTTGGTCGGTCACCTGTGCGTCTCCTTTTCATATGACTCAGTGGAGAGGTGTCTGGGCCATTAGCCTAATGTTCTGAAGGGTTTATGAGACCTCACTGGAAGTTCAAGGCACGAAGGGAAGAAATCAAAGAGGTAGTTACTCCCTATTTCTCCTTCACCTCAGGAATCCAGACTAGGGAATTGTTTTTCAGCTAAATAGTAACAGATGCTGTTGATGTCACCAGCTTCCCCATCCAAGCTCAGACCATTGCTCATAACTAAGCGTAACTCATGGACATGGCAAAGATCATGCATTGTGTGTCCTATCCCAGTGAAACGGAGACACAGGAAACAGTGCCTGAATCAGGGTCCTACAGTCCCTGGGTGGCAGATCCAATCCTCAAGCTATGTGTCTAACCACAGCTCCAAATTCTTCCCCCTGGAAAATTTATGAAGTCTGAATTAAAGAGAGCCTGGTTGGACTCTCTGAATGACTGCCTTTGGTATTCTCTGTTTCTTCACAGAGTCTGTGACACAGCCCTTTGTGCATATCAGTGACAGCACAGTCACAGGAGGTACATCTGTGATCTTCACTTGCATTTCACCCGACACTGATGTCTCCATCCGCTGGATCTTCAATAACAAGAGTATGCCTCACCTAGGAAGGATGACACTGTTCCCAACAAAGTGTGGACTCAGAATAGATCCTGTCAGGAGTGAGGATACTGGAGAATACAAGTGTGAGGTCTCCAACCAAGTCAGTATGAAGACCAGTCCCCCAGTCTCTTGGCCGTGATGAGTGAGTGACCTCTCCTCCCATTCCAAGGTAGAATGCTGACATTTATGTAATCAATGGGTACAAATGTAGAAAAATTATGTGGTGAAAATGATTAGGTACTACTCAGGTTTAGCCAGCATGGTGACTCCCGCCTATTGTCCTGGATACATGTGCGTACTAGGGAAGGCCAGGAATTCTAGTGATGCTGTCTTAAATAGAAATAAAGATATCAACATGGTAAAGAAAAATCTAACACTTCAAAAGCTAAGATTATGTTTGAAATATATAACAATCTCTCAGAATTAATTCAAGCTAATTTCAGGAGCTCTAAAGCTTGGGATGCTCTAAGTCTGCTCTGAATGTGATGCATTGTTTTCTTTTTTTAAATTTATTTATTTATTCAGGATTTCTGCCTCCTCCCAGCCACCGCCTCCCATTTCCCTCCCCCTCCCCCGATCAAGTCACCCTCCCTCATCTGCTCGAAGAGCAATCAGGGTTCCCTGACCTGTGGGAAGCCCAAGGACCACCCACCTCTATCCAGGTCTCCTAAGGTGAGCATCCAAACTGCCTAGGCTCCCCCAAAGCCAGTACGTGCAGTAGGATCAAAAACCCACTGCGATTGTTCTTGAGTTCTTAGTAGTCCTCATTGTCCGCTATGTTCAGCGAGTCTGGTTTTTTCTCAGGCTTTTTCAGACCCAGGCCAGCTGGCCTTGGTGAGTTCCCGATAGAACATCCCCATTGTCTCAGTGTGTGGGTGCACCCCTCGCGGTCCTGAGTTCCTTGCTCGTGCTTCGTCTCCTTCTGCTCCTGATTTGGACCTTGAGATTTCTGTCCCGTGCTCCAATGTGGGTCTCTGTCTCTGTCTCCTTTTATCTCCTGATGAAGGTTAATATTCAGGAGGATGCCTATGTGTTTGTGTTTGGATTCACCTTCTTATTTAGCTTCTCTAGGAACATGAATTATAAGCTCAATGTCCTTTATTTATGGCTAGAAACCAAATATGAGTGAGTACATCCCATGTTCCTCTTTTTGGGTCTGGCTTACCTCACTCAGGATAGTGTTTTCTATTTCCATCCATATGTATGCAAAATTCAAGAAGTCCTTGTTTTTTTTACTGCTGAGTAATACTCTAATATGTATATATTCCATACTTTCTTCATCCATTCTTCCGTTGATGGGCATCTAGGTTGTTTCCAGGTTCTGGCTATTATAAACAATGCTGCTATGAACATAGTTGAGCATATACTTTTGTTGTATGATAGGGCCTCTCTTGGGTATATTCCCAAGAGTGGTATTGCTGGATCCAGGGGTAGGTTGATCCCGAATTTCCTGAGAAACTGAAACACTGCTTTCCAGAGTGGTTGCACAAGTTTGCATTTCCACCAGCAATGGGTGAGTGTATCCCTTTCTCCACAACCTCTCCAGCAAAGGCTATCATTGGTGATTTTATTTTAGCCATTCTGACAGGTGTAAGATGGTATCTTAAAGTTGTCTTGATTTGCATTTCCCTGATCGCTAAGGAAGTTGAGCATGACCTTAAGTGTCTT
Organism: Microtus pennsylvanicus; assembly: GCF_037038515.1. NCBI lineage: Eukaryota > Metazoa > Chordata > Mammalia > Rodentia > Cricetidae > Microtus > Microtus pennsylvanicus. The sequence continues at coordinate 143,740,679 of NC_134579.1, read as the reverse complement.
TTGGCCATTTGAAGTTCTTCTGTTGAGAATTCTCTGTTCAGCTCAGTGCCCCATTTTATAATTGGGTTGATTAGCCTTTTACGGTCTAGTTTCTTGATTTCTTTATATATTTTGGAGATCAGACCTTTGTCAGTTGCGGGGTTGGTGAAAATCTTCTCCCAGTAAGTGGGTTGCCTTTTTGTCTTAGTGACAGTGTCCTTTGCTTTACAGAAGCTTCTCAGTCTCAGGAGGTCCCATTTATTCAATGATGCCCTTAGTGTCTGTGCTGCTGGGGTTATACGTAGGAAGTGGTCTCCTGTACTCATGTGCTGTAGAGTACTTCCCACTATCTCTTCTATCAGGTTCAGTGTGTTCGGGCTGATATTGAGGTCTTTAATCCATTTGGACTTGAGTTTTGTGCATGGTGATATATATGGATCTATTTTCATTCTTCTACAGATTGACATCCAGTTTTGCCAGCACAATTTGTTGAAGATGTTCTCTTTTTTCCATTGTATACTTTTAGCTCCTTTATCGAAAATCAGGTGTTCATAGGTTTGTGGGTTAAAGTCAGGGTCTTCTATTCTATTCCATTGGTCGACTTCTCTGTTTTTATGCCAATACCAAGCTGTTTTCAATACTGTAGCTCTGTAATAGAGTTTCAAATCAGGGATGGTTTTGCCTCCAGACAATCCTTTATTGTATAAGATTGTTTTGGCTATCCTGGGTTTTTTGTTTTTCCATATAAAATTGATAATTGTCTTCTCCAGATCTGTGAAGAATTTTGATGGGGATTGCATTGCATCTGTAGATTGCTTTTGGTAGAATTGCCATTTTGCTATGTTGATCCTCCCAATCCAAGAGCAAGGGAGGTCCTTCCATTTTCTGGTGTCTTCTTCAATTTCTTTCTTCAAACACTTTTAGTTCTTGTCAAATAGATCTTTCACTTCCTTGGTCAGGGTTACCCCAAGATATTTTATGCTATTTGTGGCCATTGTGAAAGGTGATGCTTCTCTGATTTCCCTCACTGCTTCCTTATCCTTAGCGTATAGGAAGGCAACTGATTTTTTGGAGTTGATCTTGAATCCTCCCACATTACTAAAGGTGTTTATCAGCTGTAGGAGTTCTTTGGTAGAATTTTTGGGGTCACTTATGTATACTATCATATCATCTGCAAATAACGAAAGCTTAACTTCTTCCTTTCCAATACGAATCCCCTTGATCTCCTTATGTTGTCTTATTGCTATTGCTAGAACTTCAAGCACTATATTGAAGAGATATGGAGAGAGTGGACATCCTTGTCGTTTTCCTGATTTTAGTGGGATGGCTTTGAGTTTTTCTCCGTTTAATTTAATGTTAGCTCTTGGCTTGCTGTAAATAGCTTTTATTATATTTAGGTAGGATCCTTGTATCCCTATTCTCTCCAATACTTTTATCATAAATGGATGTTGAATTTTGTCAAATGCTTTTTCAGCATCAAATGAAATGATCATATGGATTTTTTCTTTCAGTTTATTTATATGATGGATTACATCGATAGATTTTCGTATGTTGAACCAGCCCTGCATCTCTGGGATGAAGCCTACTTGATCATAATGGATAATTTTTCTAATGAGTTCTTGGATTCGGTTTGCCAGTATTTTGTTGAGAATTTTTGCGTCGATGTTCATGAGTGAGATTGGCCATTAATTCTCTTTCCTGGTTGAGTCTCTGTGTGGTTTTGGTATCAGAGTAACTGTAGCTTCATAAAAGGAATTTGGTAATGACCCTTCTCTTTCTAGATTGTGGAACACATTAAGGAGTATAGGTATTAGCTCTTCTTGGAAGTTCTGGTAGAATTCCGCATTGAAACCATCTGGCCTTGGGCTTTTTTTGGTAGGGAGGTTTTTGATAACAGCTTCTAATTCTTCACGACCAACAGGTCTGTTTAGATTGTTCACCTGGTCCTGGTTTAACTTTGGTATATGGTATTTATCCAAAAATGTTTCCATTTCTTTTACATTTTCCAGTTTTGTGTTATACAGGCTTTTGTAGTAAGATCTAATGATTCTCTGAATTTCCTCTGTGTCTGTGGTTATGTCCCCCTTTTCATTTCTGATCTTATTTATTTGCGTGTTCTCTCTCTGTCGTTTAATTAGTTTGGATAGGGGTTTGTCGATCTTGTTGATTTTCTCCAAGAACCAGCTTTTTGTTTCATTGATTCTTTGGACTGTTTTCTGTATCTATTTTGTTGATTTCAGCCCTCAGTTTTATTATTTCCAGTCTTCTTCTTCTCCTTGGCATGTCTGCTTCTTTTTTTTTCTAGAGCTTTCAGGTATGTTGTTAAGTCCCCAATGTATGCATTCTCCGTTTTCTTTAAGTGGGCACTTAGTGCTATGAACTTTCCCCTTAGCTTTCATTGTGTCCCATAGGTTTGAGTATGTTGTCTCTTTATTTTCATTAAATTCAAGGAAGACTTTAATTTCTCTCTTAATTTCTTCCTTGACTCTGGTGTGGTTCCGTAGTTGACTGTTCAGTTTCCATGAGTTTGTCGGCTTTCTGTGGGTAGCATTGTTGTTGCCTTCTAACTTTAATCCATGGTGATCAGATAGGACCCAGCTGGACACTGATATTTTTTTGTATCTGTGGAGGTTTCCTTTGTTTCCAAGTAGTTGGTCGATATTCGAGAAGGTTCCATGAGCTGCAGAGAAGAAGGTATATTCTTTCCTATTTGGGTGGAATGTTCTATAGATGTCTCTTAAGTCCATTTGCTTCATTATCTCCAATAATTCTCTTAATTCTCTATTAGGTTTCTGTCTGATTGACGTGTCACTTGGAAAGAGAGGTGTGTTGAAGTCTCCTACTACTAGTGTGTGTGGTTTGATGTCTGCCTTGAGTTCTAGTAATATTTCTTTTACATAAGTAGGTGCTTTTAATTTGGGGGCATAGATATTCATGATTGAGACGTCATCCTGATGAATTGTTCCTGTTATGAGTATAAAGTGACCATCTCGGTCTCTTCTGATTGATTTTAATTTGAAGTCAGTTTTGTTAGAAATTAATATGGCCACACCTGCTTTTTTCTTAGGACCGTTTTCTTGAAACACCTTTTCCCAACCCTTTACTCTGAGTAGGTGCCTGTCTTTGTGGTTGAGATGTGTTTCTTGCAACAAACTGCAGAATGTTGGATCCTGTTTTCATATCCAATCTTTTAGTCTGTGCCTTTTTATTGATGAATTGAGCCCATTAATATTAAGTGATATTCATGACCAGTGGTTGTTTACTCCGGTTATCCTTATTGCTTTTGGTAGTAGAGATTGTGTGTCTCCCTTCTTTGAGATGTGCTGGTGAAGGGTCGCTAGATGCCTGAGTTATTGTAGGCAGTGTTGGCTGTGTTGGATTCCTTGGGTTGCGATTTTCCTTCTATTACTTTCTATAGGGCTGGATTTGTGGCTATGTATTGTTTAAATTTGTTCTTATCCTGGAATGTCTTGTTTTCTCCATTGATAATGAACGATAGCTTGGCTGGGTATAGTAGTTTGAGTTTGCATCCATGGTTTCTTAGCTTCTGCAGTACATCTATCCAGGACCTTCTGGCTTTCATAGTTTCCATAGAGAAGTCAGGTGTAAGTCTGATCGGTTTACCTTTATAAGTTACTTGCCCTTTTTCCTTTGCAGCTCTTAATATTCTTTCTTTAACCTGCATATTTTGTGTTTTGATTATTATATGGCGAGGAGATGTTTTTCTTTGATCCAGTCTGTTTGGTATTCTGTATGCTTCTTGAATATTTAAATGAATATCTTTCTTAAGTTGGGAAAGTTTTCTTCCATAATTTTGTTGAAAATATTTTCTGGGCCTTTGAGCTGCACTTCTTCTCCTTCTTCTATTCCTATTATTCTTAAGTTTGGTCTTTTTTATTGTGTCCCATATTTCCTGAATGTTTTGTGTTGAGAATTTGTTGGCTTTGCTGTTTTCTTTGATCTGTTCATTTATTTTCTCTATGGTGCCTTCAGCATCTGAGATTCTTTCTTATATCTCTTGTATTCTATTGATTATGATTATGCTTGTTTCTGTACTCTGCTTGTTGACCTAGATTTTCCATATCCAGCTGGTCCTCAGTTTGTATTTTCTTACTTGCCTTAATTTCTGTTTTCAATTCTTGAACTGTTTCCATTACCTGTTTGATCGTTTTTTCTTGGTTTCCCAGGGTATCATGTACGTATTTACTCATTTCTTCAAACTTTTTGTTATACTTCTCATCCATTTCTATAAGGGCATTTTTTACATGTTGTTTAAGGGACTCTATTGCCTTCATAAAGTCAATTCTTTCCACTTTTTCTGTGTTAGGTTGTTCAAATACTTCTGTTGTAAAATCATTGGGTTCTGGTGTTTTCATGTTGTTTTTCAGATTATTGGGTGAATTCTTGCCTTGGCGTCTGCCCATCTCCTCCTATTGATCCTATCTAATGGGTCTTTAAAAACCGGATCAGGTTTCCCTGCTGGCCAAGGGCTCCCCTTACGAAATGCCCTTGCTCTGTTTCCTGGTTCCTGCCGCAGGCCAAGAACTCTCTCACCCCTCCGAACGGTCTTCAGGACAGGACCAGGCTCCCCATTTGCCAGTGATCTGGCTAACCAGAGGCCTACCTCTTTGATTTAATTGTAGTAGGGTGATCTGCTCTCCTTATTGCACGCCTGTCCCCGCTGCTTATGTCTGGCGCTGCGCCGGTCTCCCAAAGCCGCTTCCTGAATGCGGTGCCTCTCCACCAGGCCTCTCCGCCTCCGTGCCTATTTTTTACTGGAGATCTGTGGAGCCCTTGACAGCTGTGGGTCTCGGTGTCACTCACGGGATCCTGAGAGGTTTCCTTACAGCTCACCGGGTGTCCAGTCTACATGAGGAAATAATAACCAAGGAGTCTCTGCAGGGATGAGTTTTTCAGGACCCAGATGTTCTAGGCTGTGTAGATCCGGTCACGGCTGCATAAGTCAGAAGGAGCAGCAGCCTCTGGCCTGATGGACCCTGCTGGGAAATGGAAAGCGAAAGTCTCCAGAGCAGCAGCCTCTGGCCTGATGGACCCTTTTTCAGTGGGGCAGATCACATCCTGCTGCTTCGGTGATCTGGGCAGGAGTCGCCCCTAAGTTTTATATTGATACAAATAAATCAGGAAAGGCAGGTTACAAATCAGAAATTTTAAGTAAAATGGAACAAGGTCTTTATGATTCTGTCCAAAAGTCAGAATTATATGCTATTCTCCTGGTACTAAAGGACTCCTGGGCAAATGAAACATCTAAAGAAAAATAACAAATCATCCAGAAAAAAAATGTCTCAAGATAAAGAGTAAACTGGGCTATTGGTATATCACATTTTCAGCAGGGTAAAATCTTTCCAAATGTTTTTTTCTGCTATTCTCTACAGACGCATAAAGCAAATGGTCTTTTTGTAGTCCCAGTCTAATTAAAGATTAAAGCTGGCTTTGGAGATGGAGTTTGGCTCTCTCCTTATGCTTATTAAAGAGAAATTCACAATCTCTGTCTCATGTCAGAAGAGCCGTGATATGAGACAGAAAAAAACCAAAAATTTAAGAGCTATTTTATTGTTACTAATCTCATAATCCTTTGATTTTATATTGACCCTTTGACAGCTTTTCTTAAGGCATAAGGCTTAATAATATATATATATATATATTTAACTTTACATCATGATATTAATGGTCATACAGAATAATAATTCTAAAAAAAATTTTTAAGTACAGAAAATTTTTACTGGAAACATCTTGATTATATTTCCAAGTGTAGCTCTCATTTCCCAACAAAGCACTGGAGAAGGGGCCTCATAGCCACCTGGTCCCAGCCTGAGTGTGGCTGAAGGAGTTGGTTCCCTTTGTGCAGGGCTGAAGAGCACAGGCAACCTTGAAGGATGCTCTGCTCAGCTTCCCTGGCCTCTACCCTGATAGGTCTGAGACACAAAGGCCACTGGCTGAGCTGCCAAGAATCTTTGCCCTCACCCCTACTCGGTGCTGGCTGTGGAGGCAACTCGGGTTCAGTAGGCCATGAATGTGCCTGATCCAAAGGCTGCAGTGCCATCTGGCCACCACTGCTGGGCACATTTCTCTGCGGCAGCAGAAGCATGCACAGGTCAAAGTCTCCAGTATTACATGCAGATTACTAATAAGCAGTTGTGAGTCACCTGCTCCAATGAGTAACACCTGCTGCCAGTGACTATAAGGATCAGAGGAACAGGCAGGCTGGCAGAGGCACTTGACTTACTCAAGCAACAATACCTGGAAGTTTAAGTCACCCGTAAGCTCAAAAAGGAACCAATCCAGCCTATAAACCCAGGGCCATATACAGACTCTGGAATTGGAGGGAGGAATAGCTCCCCACTCCTGCTCTAGTCTCGGGGACTCGAGCAGCAGGACACACACTGCTCCCTGGGGCACCATGTGTCTCGAGTGAGTCATCACATTAAACATGCCCAAGGTTTCCTGGGGCCTAGAATAGAGCCAGTCACTTTGCAGAAAGATGCTCAGTAGGAGCACACCATGTGCAAAGGAATGCAGTTCCACACACACAGCTTGAGGGGTTCCCCTGCAGCCCCATTCCTCATCTCTCTTTAGATGCAACAGCAGGTTCTGAGGAATCTTCACAGGAGGCCTCCATCCAGAAAAAGGCCCTCCTCCTTCACCAGTGACACTGCTAACCCAAACATAATTTTCTATAAAATATCTGGTTTCTCTGAAAGTAATAAATATTTACCACGTCCTATATCCAAGCAGCAGCAATTGAGGGAGGGTGAGAAGGAAAGAGCTTTTCTGTGACTGTCATGAGGAAAGATGGAGGGAAAGGAGCGGGAGGGAAAGGAAGGGAGAGTGGGGTGGCCCAGTAGCTACTGGTGACACAGAGCCCTCCTTCTCCCCACTTGATCTTGCCCGCCGCTTGCTTCTGCCTCCGCGCTGGTCCCTGCCACTTGCATTTGCCGCCGCGCCGGTCCCCCAAAGCCTCTTCGGGAATGCGGTGTATCTCCGCCGCCACGCCGTGGCCTCTCCGCCTCCCTACGTCTGGAAGCCGCGGCCTCTCCGCCTCCGTGCATCTGGACCTGCATTGTTTTCTTTGAGAAAAACATCCTCTCATATGATCAAACACATTCCTCATTTCACTAGTTCACCTAAACCCAATGTGCCTGCACACCAGCCAGCCATGTGAAGTGAGGAAGAGTGGCAGGAGAAGGGTCTGTCTATTTTCACTGTGGTCATCGCTGGTTTATAAACAGCTTTGATCCATTTTGTTTGATGCACAGAAGAAACATCCTTCACATAAGGGCAGATCACACTGTTTTCATCCTGAAAGTGGCCTTCACAGTGGGATTTTGAACATAAGTGTTTTTCTGTTAATATGTATTTCTTTCCCTTTTATTTTCCTTTCATATATTACATACTGACCACAGTTACCTCCTCCACCCACTCCTTTTTAATTCCATTTTCCCTCTACCCCAGATCCACTCCTCTTCTCTTTCCCTTCAAAAATGATAGGGATATCTACAGAACATGGCATATCAAGTTATGTTAGACTTGCCACCATCCCTCATATCAGAGCTTAGAGAGGCAACCCAGTAGGAAGAAAAGGGTCCAAAGGCCGGCAAAAGTGTCAGAGATGTCCCCTATTTCCACCTTTAGGAGTTCCTGAAGAATCTGCATCACCATAACTTATACTCTAAGGCCCTAGCTCAAAGCCATACCGGGTCTGTGATTATCACTTCGGTCTCGGTGATCCTCTATAAGCCCTGCTCAGTTGTTTCTGTGGTCCATGTGTTCATGGCATCCTTGACCTCTCTGGTTCCTATGATCCATCCTTCCACTATTCTTTGGGGTTCCCCAGGTTCTGCCAAATGTTTGTCTGTATATCTCTGCATCCGTTTCATATTTTTCTGGATGATGGTTCTTTGATAACCATTAGGCTGGACACTGATCTTCTAGTAGAACAAAAGTTCATTAATAAGCATTTCATTGAAATATTTTTCTAGTCATGTTTGTTTCTCTCCTCAATTTCTGGGCTGTCCAGCTTCTGTCTGGTTCCTAGTCATCCAGTCAAGGTCAGGTCTGGCCTCCCTCTTATGGCATGGGCTTTAATTTGGATCAGTTATTAGTTGGCCAATTCAACAAGTTCTTTTCAAATGCCCTATATATATTTCAGGAAGGACAGATTGTAGGTCAATGTTTTGTGGCTGGATTGGTGTCCCAGTCCCTTTGTTAGAGTCTTTGGTGGTTACAGTAGATGACTGGTTCAGGTTACCTGTACCTCACTAGTAGGAGTCTTTACTAGGGTCACTCTTTTAGCTTCCAGGGAGATTCCACCTGCTCCTATCCCAACCTGCCCACCTATATCCACAAATCTTTTATATTTCTTCTTCTGTGGGAGGTACAGTTGTCCTAAATTGAGTCTTCCTCGTCACTTAGCTTCTCTATGCATGTGACCAAACAGGGAATCTATTGGTTTTTGTCCAATATTAGTTTACAGTAGTAGAGCTCAGATGGGTGTGTTTGGTCACCAGTTCCAGAAACTACTGTATAATCTTTAGGATTAAAAAAAATATGCTCATGTTATCTGCTGATCTATTCTACACACAATTATTTGTCCAAATTTCATTTATTTGTGCTGTGTAATTGTTTTGTCTAGGACATCTCAGAGAATACTGAAGAAAACTGGCCACCACAGCATCCTTTTGTTGATTCTGTTTTTAGAATGAAAGTTATCTGTGTCCCCAGTGAGTACTGAGCTGGCAGTGGTTTTTCACATGTTCCTCCAATGCACTGGCCCCTCTTATACCCTTCATTTGTCTGTTTTCATCATTAAAAATTTTCACTTTTGCCAAACTTCTTTATTGATTCAGTCTTAAGAGTTATTCATGTCACCTGTATTGTGTTTCATCATGTATCCATTTCTGTAGGTTCTGGGCTTCTGGGTATTTGTCTGTTTCATGTATGTCACACTACTATTACCCCTATCACTGTTGAGTATGCATGAAAATTTTAGTAATCTGAAAAATTGACAGCAAATTCTCAAATTTTATTACCAGTGTTAATAGTGTTACTACTTTAAGTAAACCTTTATCCAATTAATGTTTGAAATGCCATTAATTACTTTGAAGAATGAACATTTTTCCTTTTATTGAAAATATATCATTATTATTTTTTATGTTTTTTTATTTTTAGTTAAAAATAAAATTTCCACCTGGTTCCCTCTTCTTATTTCCCCCCTCTCCTATCCCCATCCCCCCTCCCCTTCCTCCCCTTCCCCAGTCCAAAGAGCAGTCAGAGTTCCCTGCCCTGTGGAAGTCCAAGGTTCTCCCCCCTCCATCCAGGTCTAGAAAGGTGAGCATTCAAACAGACTAGGCTCCCACAAAGCCAGTTCATGCAGTAGAATCAAAACCCAGTGCCATTGTCCTTGGCTTCTCAGTCAGCCCTCCTTGTCCGCTATGTTCAGAGAGTCCGATTTGATCATATGCTCTATCAGTCCCAGTCCAGCTGGCCTTGGTAAGCTCCCATTGGATAAGCTCCACCGTCTCAGTTCGTGGGTGCACCCCTTGCGGTCCTGACTTCCTTGCTCATGTTCTCCCTCCTTCTGCTCCTCATTTGGGCCTTGGGAGCTCAGTCCAGTGCTCCAATGTGGGTCTCTGTCTCTAGCTTCATCCGTCGCCAGATGAAGGTTTTATGGTGATATGCATGATATTCATTAGTATGGCTTAAGGATAGGGCCATTTCAGGCTCCCTTTCCTCAGCTGTCCAAGAATCAAGCTTGGGATATATCCATGGAAACCTGGGTACACCCCTAGAGTCCAGTCTCTTGCCAACCCTAAAATGGCTCCCTTAATTAAGATATATACTTCTCTGCTCCCATATCCACCCTTCTCCATCCCAAATGTCCCAATCCCCCAAGCTCTCTCGATCCCCCCTTCTCACTTTTTTCTTCCCATTTCCTCTTACCCCACCCCATCCCGAAGTTTCCAATTTTTTTTGAGATGTTAGCATTTTTTTTATTAAGAAAAGGAAAAAAAAGTATCTGCCTCCTCCCAGCCTCCCATTTCCCTCCCCTTCCTTCCATCCTTCTCCCCCTCCCCCAAACTCCTCTCCCCCTCCCTCTCCAGTCCAAAGAGCAGTCAGGGTTCTCTGCCCTGTGGAAAGTCAAAGGTCCGCCCCCCCCTCCATCCATGTCTAGGAAGGTGAACATCCAAACTGGCTAGGCTCCCACAAAGCCAGAACATGAAGTAGGGTCAAAATCCCGTGCCATTGTCCTTGGTTTCTCATCAGCCCTCATTGTTTGCCATGTTCAGAGAGTTCAGTTTTATCCCATACTTTTTGAGTCACAGTCCAGCTGGCCTTGGTGAGCTCCCAATAGATCAGCCGCATTGTCTCAGTGAGTGGGTGCACCCCTCGTGGTCCTGACTTCCTTGCTCATGTTCTCCCTCCTTCTGCTCCTCATTGGGACCTTGGGAGCTCAGTCCAGTGCTCCAGTGTGGGTCTCTGTCTCTATGTCCATCCATCACCAGATGAAGGTTCTATGGTGATATGCAAGATATTCGTCAGTATTGCTACAGGATAGGGTCATTTCAGGTTCCCTATCCTCAGCTGCCCAAGGGACTAACTGGGGACATCACCTTGGGCTCCTGGGAGCCACTCTAGGGTCAAGTCTCTTGCCAACCCTAAGGTGGATCCCTTAACTAAGAACTGTGGTTCCGTGCTCCCCTGTCCAACCTTCCTTTATCCCAATCCTCCCGTTTCCCCAAGTTCCCCCCCTCCTTCCCTTCTAACTTTTCTCTCCCCATCTTTTCTTACCCCCATCCCACCCCAGCCCCAAGATCCCAATTTTCTCCCCGGCAATTTTGTCTACTTCCCATAGCCAAGAGGATAACTATATATTTTTCCTTGGGTTCACCTTCTTATTTAGCTTCATTATGTACACCAATTGTAGACTCTGTGACCCTTATTTATGGCTAAAATCCAATTATGAGTGAGTACATCTCATATTCATCTTTTTGGGTCTGGGATACCTCACTCAGGATAGTGTTTTCTATTTCCCTCCATTTGCATGCAAAATTAGAGAAGTCATTGTTTTTTACCGCAGCGTAGTACTCTAATGCGTATATATTCCATACTTTCTTCATCCATTCTTCCATTGAAGGGCATCTAGGTTGTTTCCAGGTTCTGACTATTACAAATAATGCTGCTATGAACATAGTTGAACAAATGCTTTTTTAGTATGATAGAGCATCTCTTGGGTATATTTCCAAGAGTGGTATTGCTGGATCCTGGGGTAGGTTGATTCCGAATTTCCGAAGAAACCACTACATTGATTTCCAAAGTGGTTGCACAAGTTTACATTCCCACCAGCAATTGATGAGTGTTGCCCTTACTCCATATCCTCTCCAGCAGAGGTTTTTTTTATTTTGGTGTTTTTGATTGTAGCCATTCTGACAGGTGTAAGATGATATCTCAAAGTTGTTTTGATTTGCATTGAAATTATATTATTTTATATTCGGTTTTATTGAGTTTTACATTTTTCTCTGCTCCTCTTCCCTCTTCTACCCTCCCTGATTCAACCCTACCCAAGGTCCCCGTGCTTCCAATTTATGCAGGAGATCTTGTCTTCTCATGTAGAGAAGATCTATAAGTCTCTCTTAGTGTCCTCATTGTTGTCTAAGTTCTCTGGTATTGTGGTTAGTAGGCTGGCTTTCTTTGCTTTATTTTTAAACCACCTATGAGTGAGTACATGTGATAATTGTCTTTCTGTGTTTGGGTTAACTCACTCAAAATAATGTTTTCTATTTCCATCCGTTTTCCTACAAAATTCAAGATGTCATTATTTTTTTCTTCTGTGTAGTACTCCACTCTGGATATGTACCACATCTTCCTTATCAGTTCTTCAGTCTAAGGGCATTTAGGTTGTTTCCAGGTTCTGGATATGGCAAACAATGCTGCTATGAACATAGTTGAGCACATGTCCTTGTGGCACGATTGAGCATCATTTGTATATACACTGAAAAGTGGCATTAATTGCGTCATGAGGAAGGTTGTTTCCTAATTTTTTGTGAAATCACCACACTGACATCTGAAGGTGTTGCATCAGCTTGAATTCCCACCAGCAATGCAGAATTGTTTCCTTTTCCCCACAACCTCTCCAGCATAAGTTGTCATCAGTGTTTTTGATCTTGGCCATTCTTCCAGGTGTAAGATGGAATCTCAAAGTTGTTTTTATTTGCATTTCTCTGATGACTAAGGATGTTGAACATTTCATTAAGTGTCTTTAAGCCATTTTAGATTTCTCTGTTTAGGTCTGTACTCAATTTTTTATTGAATTATTTGTTCTTTTGATGACCAGTTTCTTGAGTTCTTTGTATATTTTGGAGATTAGACCTCTGTCGATGTGGGGTTAGTGAAGATCTTTTCCCATTCTCTAGGCTGTCGTTTTGTCTTGTTGACTGTGTCCTTTGCTTTAAGAAGCTTTTCAGTTTCAGGAGGTCCCATTTATTAATTGTTTCTCTCAGTGTCTGTACTGCTGGGGTTATACTTAGGAAGTGATCTCTGTAGAATGAACAGCAGACTGTGATCCTGCCTACCGGCTTTTGGCCACTGGCTAGGTTTACCCAAAATAATTACAGGGAAACTGTATTCTTTTAAACACTGCCTGGCCCATTAGTTTCAGCCTCTTATTGGCTAATTCTCACATCTTGATTAACCCATTTCTATTAATGAGTGTAGCACCACGAGGTGGTGGCTTACCAGGAAGGATCTTAACCTGCATCCATCTTGGAGATGAGATCTATAGCATCTGTCTCACTTCCCTTCTTCCCAGCATTCTTTTCTGTCTACTCCACCCAACTAAGCTGCTGTCCTATCAAAGGCCAAGCAGTTTTTTTTATTAACTAACCAATGAAAGCAACAGATAGACAGATGACCTACCTACATCATTTCCCCCTTTTCTGTTTAAAAAAGAAAAGCTTTCACTTTAACATAGTAAAATTACATATAGCAAAACAGTTATAAAGCAAGAATTACAGTCACATATTTATATCTATTTTATCTTTTATCATAACTAAGGAAAACTATAACTAACCATTCTTCAACTCCATCAAAAATTCCAGAAGGATATAATATTACTTAAGCAAACAAGAAATAAGCAACGTCCAAACTCTAGAAATGACAGAGACAACTCGCTGCCTGGACAGTTACCCAAAGTTCCTCTGTACTGTTGGGGCGTCCATCTTCAGCCTTCGGGCCCATAGTATCCAGCAGACTTTTCCATGAAGCAGGAAATTTCAAAGACAATTCAGTCACTTTCTGCTGCGTCCTACAGAATGTCTCGCAGACTCTTTCATGAATCAGGAACCCCAAAAGAACGCAGCCCGCAGCTAATTCTACAGAGCACCTGTGCCAATGTGTTCAAGTGTACTTTCCACTTTCTCTTCTATAAAGTTCAGTGTGGCTGCCTTTATGTTGAGGTCTTTGATCCATTTGGACTTGAGTTTTGTGCATGGTGATAGATATGGTTCTATTTTCATTCTTCTACATGTTGATATCTAGTTATGCCAGTACCATTTGTTAAATACGCTTTCTTTTTTCCACTTGATATTTTTTGCTTCTTTAAAAAAATCAGGTGTTCGAAGGAGTGTGACTTTATATCTCGTCTTCTATTTGTGTCAGTTGGTCTTCCTGTCTGTTTTTATGCCAATATCACACTGTTTTCAGTACTGTAGCTCTGTAGTAGAGTTTGAAGTCAGAGATTGTGATGCCTCCAGAAGTTCTTTTATTGTACAGGTTTTTTTTGGCTATCTTGGGTTTTTTCTTTTCAATATGAAATTGAGTACTGTTCTTTTGAGGTCTGTGGAGAATTTTGCTGGGACTTTGTTGGGCATTGTTTTGAATCTGTAGATTGCTTTTGGTAATATTGCCATTTTTACTCTGTTAATTTTGCCTACCCAAGAGCATGGGAGATCTTTCCACTTACTTGTGTCTTCTTCAATTTCTTTCTTCAGAGATTTAAAGTTCTTGTTATACAAGTCTTCCACTTGTTTGGTTAGAGTTACTCCAAGATATTTGTGGCTATTGTAAAGTGTGTTGTTTCTCTGATTTCTTTCCCAGCCCCTTTATTATCTGTGTACAGGAGGGATACTGATTTTTTTCAATTAATCTTGTATCCTCCTACATTACTGAAAGTGTTTTTGAGTTGTAGAAGGTCCTTGGTAGAATTTTTGGGATTGCTTATATAAACTATCATATCATCAGCAAACAGTGTGAGACTGACATCTTCTTTTTTGATTTGTATCCTCTTGATCTCCATTTGGTGTCTTATTGCTCTATCTAGGACCTCAAGAACTATATTGAATAGATATGAAGAGAGTGGACAACCTTGTCTTGCTCCTGATTTCAGTGGAATCACTGTAAGTTTCTTTCCATTTAGTTTGATGTTGGCTGTTGTCTTGCTGTGTATTGTGTTTATTGTGTTTAGGTATGTTCCTTGTATCCCTGCTCTCTCCAAGACCTTTGTTGTGAAGGGATGTTGTATTTTGTGAAAAGCTTTTTTTTTTAAGCATCCAATGAGATAATCATGTCGTTTTTATTTTTCTGTTTATTTATATGGTGGATTACTTTGGCAGATTTTCATATATTGAACCATCCCTGCATCCCTGGGATGAAGCCGACTTGATCATGTTGATTGATGGTTCTTGATTCTATTTGCCAGTATTTTATTTAGTATTTTTGCATCAATGTTCTTGAGTGAGATTGGTCTGCAATTCTCGTTCTTAATAATGTCTTTCTGTGGTTTGGATATCAAGGTAATTGTAGCCTCATAAAAAGAATTTGGCAATGTTCTTTCTGTTTCTATTGTGTGGAATAATTTGAGGAGTATTGGTATAAGTTCTTCTTTGAAAGTCTTGTAGAATTCTAAGCTGAAACCATCTGGTCCTGGGCTTTTTTTTTGATGACTGTTTCTATTTTTTTCATTAATTATAGGTCTGTTTAATTTGTTTATCTGGTCTTGATTTAATTTTGGTAAGTGATATTTATCCAGAAAGTTACCCATTTCCTTTAAGTTTCCTATTTTGTGGAGTACAGGTTTTCGAAATATGACCTGGTGATCCTCTGTATTTCCTTGTGTCTGTTGTTATATCCCATTTTTCATTTCTGATTTTGTTAATTTTGATATTCTCTCTCTGCCTTTTTGTTAGCTTAAATAAAGGTTTGCCTATTTTGTTGATTTCCTCAAAGAACCAGCTCTTTGTCTCATTGATTCTGTGTATTGTTTTCTTTGTTTCTATTTGTTGATTTCAGTTCTCAATTTGATATTTCCTGCCATCCAGTTCTTTTAGGTGAGTTTGCTTCTTTTTATTCTAAAGTTTTCAAATATTCTGGTAATTCACTAATTTGGGAATTTTCCATCTTCTTCATGTAGGCATTTATTGCTCTGAACTTTCCTCTTAACACGGCTTTCATTGTGTCCCATAACTTTGGATATGTTGTGTGGTCATTGTCATTGAATCTTAGGAAGTCTTTAATTTCCTCCTATATTTCCTTCTTGACCCATTGATGATTCAGGTGAGTGTTGTTTAATTTTCATGTGTTTGTAGGCTTTCTGGAATTAGTATTACTCTTGACTTCTAGTTATAAAGCATGGTGATCTGATAAGATACATGGGGCTATTGTAATTTTTTTGTATTTTTTGAGGTTTTTTTTTAAAATAATTTATTTATTAAGGATTTCTGCCTCCTCCCCGCAACCGCCTCCCATTTCCCTCCCCCTCCCCCGATCAAGTCACCCTCCCTCATCTGCTCGAAGAGCAATCAGGGTTCCCTGACCTATGGGAAGCCCAAGGACCGCCCACCTCTATCCAGGTCTCCTAAGGTGAGCATCCAAACTGCCTAGGCTCCCCCAAAGCCAGTACGTGCAGTAGGATCAAAAACCCACTGCGATTGTTCTTGAGTTCTCAGTATTCCTCATTGTCCTCTATGTTCAGCTAGTCTGGATTTATCCCATGCTTTTTCAGACCCAGGCCAGCTGGCCTTGGTGAGTTCCCGATAGAACATCCCCATTGTCTCAGTGTGTGGTGGGTGCACCCCTCGCGGTCCTGAGTTCCTTGCTCGTGCTTCGTCTCCTTCTGCTCCTGATTTGGACCTTGAGATTTCTGTCCCGTGCTCCTCTGTCTCTGTCTCCTTTCATCGCCTGATAAAGGTTGATATTCATGAGGATGCCTATGTGTTTGTCTTTGGGTTCACCTTCTTATTTAGCTTCTCTAGGAACATGCATTATAAGCTCAATGTCCTTTATTTATGGCTAGAAACCAAATATGAGTGAGTACATCCCATGTTCCTCTTTTTGGGTCTGGCTTACCTCACTCAGGATAGTGTTTTCTATTTCCATCCATTTGTATGCAAAATTCAAGAAATCCTTGTTTTTTACTGCTGAGTAATACTCTAATATGTATATATTCCATACTTTCTTCATCCATTCTTCCGTTGAAGGGCATCTAGGTTGTTTCCAGGTTCTGGCTATTACAAACAATGCTGCCATGAACATAGTTGAGCATATACTTTTGTTGTATGATAGGGCCTCTCTTGGGTATATTCCCAAGAGTGGTATTGCTGGATCCAGGGGTAGGTTGATTCCGAATTTCCTGAGAAACCGAAACACTGCTTTCCAGAGTGGTTGCACAAGTTTGCATTCCCACCAGCAATGGATGAGTGTACCCCTTTCTCCACAACCTCTCCAGCAAAGGCTATCATTGGTGTTTTTTATTTTAGCCATTCTGACAGGTGTAAGATGGTATCTTAAAGTTGTCTTGATTTGCATTTCCCTGATCGCTAGGGAAGTTGAGCATGACCTTAAGTGTCTTTTGGCCATTTGAAGCTCTTCTGTTGAGAATTATCTGTTCAGCTCAGTGCCCCATTTTATAATTGGATTGATTAGCCTTTTATGGTCTAGTTTCTTGATTTCTTTATATATTTTGGAGATCAGACCTTTGTCAGTTGCGGGGTTGGTGAAAATCTTCTCCCAGTAAGTGGGTTGCCTTTTTGTCTTAGTGACAGTGTCCTTTGCTTTACAGAAGCTTCTCAGCCTCAGGAGGCCCCATTTATTCAATGATGCCCTCAGTGTCTGTGCTGCTGGGGTTATACGTAGGAAGTGGTCTCCTGTGCCCATGTGCTGTAGAGTACTTCCCACTCCCTCTTCTATGAGGTTCAGTGTGTTTGGACTGATATTGAGGTCTTTAATCCATTTGGACATGATTTTTGTGCATGGTGATAGATATGGATCTATTTTCATTCTTTTAATGATTGCCATCCAGTTTTGCCAGCACAATTTGTTGAAAATGCTGTCTTTTTTCCATTGTATACTTTTAGCTCCTTTATCGAAAATCAGGTGTTCATAGGTTTGTGGGTTAAAGTCATGGTCTTCTATTCGATTCCATTGGTCGACTTCTCTATTTTTATGCCAATACCAGGCTGTTTTCAATACTGTAGCTCTATAATAGAGTTTGAAGTCAGGGATGGTAATGCCTCCAGACAATCCTTTATTGTATAAGATTGTTCTGGCTATCCTGGGTTTTTTGTTCTTCCATATAAAGTTGATTATTGTCTTCTCCAGATCTGTGAAGAATTTTGATGGAATTTTGATGGGGATTGCATTGAATCTGTAGATTGCTTTTGGTAGAATTGCCATTTTTACTATGTTGATCCTCCCAATCCAAGAGCAAGGGAGGTCCTTCCATTTTCTGGTGTCTTCTTCAATTTCTTTCTTCAAAGAAATTAAGTCCATTTGCTTCTTTACCTCCATTAATTCTCTTATTTCTCTGTTAGGTTTCTGTCTGATTGACCTGTCCATTGGTGAGAGAGGAGTGTTGAAGTCTCCTACTATTAGTGTGTGCGGTTTGATGGCTGCCTTGAATTTTAGCAATGTTTCTTTTATGTACGTGGGTGCAGAGGAAATTTGGAGAATCATTCGATCTTACTACAAAAGCCTCTATGCCACAGAATTGGAAAATGTGAAAGAAATGGACTTTTTTGATAAATACCATATACCAAAACTAAATCAAGACCAGGTGAACAATTTAAATATACATTTATGTCACGAGGAATTAGAAGCTGTCATCAAAAACCTCCTTATCAAAAAAGAAGCCCAGGACAACATGATTTCAATGCATAATTCTACCAGAACTTCCAAGAAGAGCTAATACCTATAGTAATTAATGTATTTCACAATATAGAAACAGAAGGGTCATTACCAAATTCCTTTTTATGAAGCTACAGTTACCCTGATACCAAAACAACACAAAGACTCAACCAGGAAAGAGAATTACAGGTCAGTCTCACTCATGAACATCGATGCAAAAATTCTCAATAAAATACTGGCAAACAGAATCCAAGAACACATTAGAAAAGTTATCCATTATGATCAAGTAGGCTTCATCCCAGAGTTGCAGGGCTGGTTCAACATATGAAAAACTATCAATGTAATTCATCATATAAATACACTGAAAGAAAAAAACCCCTCATGATCATTTCATTCGATGCTGAGAAAGCATTTGAGAAAATTCAACACCCCTTTAGGATAAAGGTCTTGGAGAGATTAGGGATACAAGGTCCATACCTAAATATAATAAAAGCAATATACAGCAAGCCGACAGCTAACATGAAATTAAATGGAGAGAAACTCATAGCCATTCCAGTAAAATCAGGAACAAGGCAAGGCTGTCCACTCTCTCCATATCTCTTCAACATAGTGCTTGAAGTTCTATCAATAGCAATAACACAACATAAGGGGATCAAGTGGGTTTGAATTGGAAAGAAAGAAGTCAAACTTTTGTTATTTGCAGATGATATGATAGTGTACATAGTGGACATCAACTTGGTGTGTTCTGAATTGACTGTTCAAACCGTTATGTGGGTAAGAAATAAAATAAAATGAAATAAAACATTTTAAAAATCATGTATCTATCTGGATGTTGTTCAAAATAGCAAAGATCCATTGGTACACATTGTCTCTCTCCCACTGTGTACATGAATCAGTAATCTTTAGTGATAGCTTTATAGCTCTGAGGGTGCATGCCTATCAACCACAGTTACCACTTTTTATCAGTAAAAGTTTCTTCAAAATGATAAAAGTTAAAAGGCTTTTTTCTTTTTTACTTCTACTGTCATACCCTGGCACATTAATAACAAATGTAACAGTGAAGAGTGGTGTCACATGCCTTTAATTCAAGCAATCAGGAGGCAGAGGCAGGTGAGTCTCTATGAGTTTGAGTAATAACCTCAGTAATAGTGTCATGCCCAGGACAGCCAAGGCTGTTGTAGGAGGCTGCTTGTTTGTTTCTAGCTGCCCAGACTCCCAAAACAATCACTCAGAAACTATATTGTTTAAATCACTGCTTGGCCAATTACTTAAGCATATTGCTAGCTAGTTGTTAGGTGTAGAATTAACCCATTTTTATTATTTTATATTTTACTACAAGGCTTGTGGCCTACAGGCCAGCTATGTGGCATCTCTCTGACTCTGCCTTCTTTTTCTAGCAGTTAGTTTAGTTTTCCCAGCCTAGCTCTGTTCTGCCCTTCTTTAGGCTCAAAGCAGTTTCTTTATCTCTTAACCAATAAAAGCAACACAATTGGTATTCCACTGACTCTGCCTACTCTCTCTCTGTCTCTCTGTCTATGTCTCTGTCTCTCTGTCTCTGTCTCTCTTCTAGCCTGGCTATATTCTGTTAAGCCATTGGCTGAAAACAGCTTCTTTATTAACCAATTAACGCAACACATATACAGAAGGCCTTCCCACATCACAAGGCTGCACAGAGAAACTGTGTCTTGAAAAACTAAGAGAAGAAAGAATATTCTGACCTTCAGTTGTGTGTGCAACAGTGATTGTATAGCGAGTTCTACAGTTTGCAGAGGGTACCAGCAGGTCTGGAAAAGAATTTCCAATCAAATGGACATTAGAAATAAGCTGGTGTAGCTATTCTAATAGCTGCCAAAATAGACTTCAAACTAAAATTAATCAAAAGAGATGAAGGATGTTTCATCTGAATCCATGAAGAATAAAATCCAATAAGATGAAGTCTCAATTCTAAAATCTACCAAATACAAGGGGATGCACATTTGTAAAAGAAACATTACTACAGCTTAAATCACAGTCAAACCCCACAGGACTGGAATGGTGGGGCATTTTGGGAGTGATTTGGAAGTGTACTACAGTTGAATCTCTCTGGATTCTACAAGAGTGACCCTAAGAATCCTAGTAGTGAGGCATAGGTAACCTGAACCAGCCATCTTCGACAACTACAGAAAACCTGTAGCAGTAAGACTGGGGCAACAATCCAGCCACGAAATAGTCGGCCTACAATCTATTCTTCCTGAAACATATACTGGGGCAATGGGGGAACAGATTTTGTGGGATTGGTCTACAAATAATTGGTCCAAATTAAAATTCATGCTTTGAAAGGAAGCCCTGACCCGATACTGCCTTGGATGGCCAGGAACCAGAGACTGGACAGATAAGAAATTCAGGGTAGATTCAAACATGACTCGGAAAACATTTCAATGAAATGATTACTAATGAAATTCTGTTATACTACTAGATCAGTGTTCAGCCTAAAATTCATCAACGAGGTATCATCCAGCAACATATGGGAGCAAATGCATAGACTTACTGCCAAACACTTGGCAGCGCCTGGAGAATCCCACAGAATAGAGGAAGGAAGGATTGACGAAATCAGATGAGTCAAGGACACTGTGAACACATGGGACTCAAAAACAATTGAGCAAGGCTTATAAAGAATCACAGAGACCAAGGTGATAATATTTGACCCTACATGGATTTGAGCTAGGACCTTAGTATATAAGTTATGGTAATGCAGATGGTTATTCTTCTGGAACTCTTAAAGGTAGAATAGGAAGACACCATTGACTCTTTTTTTTTCTCGTTTTCTTTTTTTTTTATTGAAAAAAAATTCTGCCTCCTCCCAGCCTCCCACTCCTCCCCCCACTCCTTTTCCCAACCCCCCACTCTTCTCCCTCTCCCCCCACTCCTCTCCTCCTCCCTCTCAAGTCTGAAGAGCAGTCATGGTTCCCTGCCCTGTGGAAAGTCCAAAGTCCTCCCCCCTCCATCCTGGTCTCACCATTGACTCTTTTGCATGCCCTTGGACCCCTTTCTTCCTACAGGATTGCCATTCCCAGCTCTGACATGAGGGATGGTGGTAAGTTTAATATAACTTGCTATGCAATGTTCTGTGGATATCCCTGGAAGCCTGCTCATTATTTAAAGGCAAAGATGAATGGCTCCGAGGTAGAGGTGAAATGAGGTCTAGGGAGAGGTGGAGAGAAGAAAACTGTGTTGGTGATGTAATCTGAGAGAATATAAATGGAAAGAAATACATATCAACAAGAAAGAAGACTCAGGTGCAAGGTCCCACTGTGAATGCCACCTTCAGGGTGAAATTGTGTGATCTGCCCTTAGGTGAAGCATGCTACATTTGTGCATTTAGAAACCAGAGATGTCCACAGTAAATCATGGACAGTCCATTCTCCTGTCTTTACTCTTTCTCACTTCACGTGGATAAATGGTGTGCAGGCAGCACTGGATTTAGGTGAGTTAAAAAGAAAATGTATGTGAGCATACAAGAGGGTGTTTTTCTCAATGAAAACAATGCACCATTTTCTAAACAGACTCCAAGCATCCAAAGTTTGAGGGCTCCTGAAATTAGTTCCTATGAGTTTTGAGGGAGAACAATATATTTGACCCGTAACAAAAGTTCTTAAAGTCTTTGGATTTTCATTTTTCATATTGATGTCTTTATTTTCCTTTTAAGACAACATCACTTTTATTCATGGTCTTTACTTGTACACATGTGTATTCCAGTTTAATAGGTATGAGTCACCATACTGGCTGTATCTGAGTAGTAACTAATCATTTTCAACACATAGTATGTCTCCATTTTGTACCCCATTGATAAAGAAATATATATATATATATATACACATACTCTGGTGTGGGATGAGAGCAGCGGTCACTCACTTATGATGACCCCATGAAACTGGGAGACTGGTCTTTGAACTGACTTGGTTGGAAACCTCACACTGATACTCTCCAGCATCCTCAAACCTGACAGGATCTATTTTGAGTCCACACTTTGTAGGAGACTGAGTCATCCTCTCTGTGAGCTGAAGATTCTTCTTATTGAAGATCCAGCGGATGGAGACATCAGTGTCAGGTGAAATGCAGGTGAAGATCACAGATGTACCTCCAGAGACTGTGGTGTCAGTGATTCGCACAAAGGGCTGTGTCACATTCTCTGTGAAGAAACAGAGGAGAATACCAAATGACAGTAGTCCACACAGTAAACCAGACCCTCTTTAGTTCACACTTTCTAAAACATCCAGCGGGGAGAATTTGGAGCTGTTACTATAGACATAACTTGTGGTTTGGATTTGCCACTCAGGAACTGTTTTTTTCCCAGATTTAGGCACTGTTTTCTGTGTCTCAGTTTCCCTGTAATAGAACACATAGTGCCAGGTCATTGCTGTGTTCATGAGTTGAACTTAGTTATGAGAAATGATCTGAACTTGGGGTGGGGGAGCTGCTCACATTAGTGGCATCTGCTACTGTTTATTTGCAGAAGAGAATTCCCTAGGTTGGACCCCTCAGGGTGAGGGATCTGGAGCAGCTGCCTCCTCAGTTTCTTCCCTTTGTGCCTTGACTTTCCTGTGAAGTCTCATCAGCCCATCAGAGTAATAGGCTTATGGCCCAGACACCTGACCACTGAATCTCAGAAGGAGTTGCACAGGTGACCTACCCAACTGCAGCTCTCATGGCAGTAAACAGCTGATTCTACACTCTTTGGGAGAGTAAGTAAAGCCTTGTTCCTTGTTGGTTATAACAGAAAATCTAACCAAAACAGTGACATAAACTTTCCACTGTCACCTACTGTTAAGCCAGAGGCAAAGTTTTGGAGTCCAGGCTGACAGCCTCTGTGAGAACCCCATGGTTTAACTATTCAGGAACTGCCTGTGCATGGTGAGAGCTGCAGTTGACATCCTGGGGCTGAGTTTACACAGCACAGTTCCTCCTTTCTGTATGGAAAGGCAAGTGTGGGGTTCGGATCTATTACAGTTTGTCTACCCCATGTGTGTCCTGCAGTAGAGACCCAAACCCCAAGGGGGGGGACACAATTCAGTGGAGGAGAGAAGAGGCACAACCAAATCCTTTCAGGTTAGTGTATGAAGTGGGATCAGACAGTTCAAGCAGTTGGAGACCATAGAGAGTCACTTACTCTTTACATCAATTTCCACGTATAGTCTTTCAATTTTCAAATCTTTTTTTATAACTATTAGTATGTAGATTCCTGCGTCTTTCTCAGTGAGATCCCTGAGTATCAGAGATCCATTATTGTATCCTGTCTTTTTAATTCTGTGTTCAGGCCCCCAGGAGATGGATTTTGTGGCTCTGGTGTATTGTACAATTTTAGTAACCGGAGTTCTGTATGTTGCCTTGTGCCAGTAAACGTCGATCAGATCTTCTGGAAGATTATAAACTTGAAGAACTAAGTCTTTCCCTTCAGCTGCATATCGAGGCACTGGTTGGATCATAAGTTGGGAAGAAGCAAAAGGGTTGCAGAACTGAGAATGGGAAGCTGGGAGGGAAAAAAGAAAAAAAAAGCCATCACACGAGGATCATTGTGCTTCGTGAAAATATGGTGAACTCCATCCTGAGCAGATGGATTCATCACTTACCCTAGAGTTCCAGGTATGTGTGTTTCTCTTCCTCTTAATGCAGGGCTGAAACATGACTTCCTTCTTTCCAACAGTGTCCCTGAATGTGTCATGTCCTCTGTGGAACAGTCTCTTTGGGTGTCTACACAGCTGCTCCCTCACTGCCCTTAGTCAGATACTGTACAGACTCATGAACACTGACATTTAAGATGATGTCTCCCCTGAACTCAACGGGCCTGGAACTTTCACTTTCTAGGTGTTTTCTTCTGTTTCTTTGAAGCAACACTCAACCCCTGACTTTACCTTATAGAAGCGATTCTTGTTGTTCCATACAGCCTTTATGTCTGGGACTATATGGGGGCTTGCAGCAGTCTGATCTTCAAGGCAGGCTCCATTCTTTAAAGGCTTGGCAACTAGGCTGACTGTTTTATTTTATTGAAAAAAAATTCCCGCCTCCTCCCAGCTTCCCATTTCCCTCCCCCTCCTCCCACTTTTCTCCTGCTCCCCCCACTCATCTCCTGCTCCCTCTCCAGTCCGAAGAGCAGTCAGGGCTCCCTGCCCTGTGGAAAGTCCAAGGTCCCCCCCCATCCAGGTCTAGGAAGGTGAACATCCATACTGGCTAGGCTCCCACAAAGCCAGAACATGAAGTTTAAGCCCTGGGCTGAGACTCCTGGGTGACATAAGAGAGCTGATTGAGCAAGCAAGAAGAGGAAGCCAATAGACAGCACTCCACCGTGGTCTCTGAACCAGGTCCTGGATTTTAGTTATGACAATCTCAGTTGTAAGCTAATAAAAGCCACAGTTTGACATGGGATTCTAACACCATTGTTCCCTATCAGTTTTGAAAGAATTAAGAGAAGAACAATAGAAAAATGTTCTCCTGGGTGACTTCGCTCCAGTGTTGAAAAGATGACAGCACTCAGGGCTCCCTAGTGTAGAGCTCCAAGAGAGTGGGCTGACTCTGACATCTTAGGCTGAGTTACTTTCCATCAAGGTCTTCCTTGATGTAGGTGGAGTCAGATGACAAAAGCTGATCTATGGCCATTTGGCTCTACTAGTATGTCCTTCGCTAAGTGCTCAAACCTCAACATGGGGACCCAGAAGGGATGCTAGGCCAGCCATGGCAGTCGTGTGTGTCTAAACCCCACCCAGCACTGAATAATCACAGAGAATCACTTACTGTCCAGCTGGAGTTGCACTTGTGTGTATTCACTTCCCTTATCTGTTCTCAGAATTTTTAGAATGTACAATCCACAGTCTTTCCGAGTGACACCGTGAATCAGCAGGGATCCATCACTGTGCAATGTCTCTCTGCCACTGTATGCAGGTCCCCACACAGTTGCTTTCATATCTTGTATTAACCGGGTGGCCACAATATTCTTGAAATCAGCCATTCCCTTGAACCAGACAAAGCCTAAAATATTCTCTGGAGGATTGTGAACGAGTAGAAGCACACTTCCCCCTTCAGCAATGCTGGGTGGCACTGATTCAATAGTGGGCTGGCCAAAAGTAGCAAGGCGTCCGCACTTCCATAGGAAAGCTAGAAGGAAGAGAGAGATCCATCGAAACTGGAAGTCTTGTGTTTGACTATGATATGGCAGCTGTGTCCCTTGCTCAGCCTATGTTTCTAGGTGAGTTTCTCTCTTTCCTACCCAGCTGACTGCTCACACTTATAGTGTTAGGGCGATGCATGCCCAACCTCTTCTCCTATAGACCCAGTGTCTTCACTCTCTGCCTTTGTTGCTGCTCTGTTCCTCTTGGGCCTGTAGCCAACACCTGAGTTCTGAATTCATTTCCAGCTCTTTTTTCTTCAAGTCCACTCAAACTGGGACATCATCATAAGAAGCACAAGTTGTCTTGGCTTTCTCCTGTTCATTTGTCTGAGTTTGTCAGACAATGAAGCAAATGCCTGTTTATATTGGATCATGTTAGTGATCCACACCAGCTTGAATTTTTATTCAGACCATCAAGCTGAGAACATCAGTACTCAGAATATTGTGGTCATGAATATGAACTTGATGGAAGAATAATGTCTCCTCCACTCTTACTGTTTAATATTCTATGAGGCTATCTTAATGCTTAGCCTCTCCCTCACTCTGCATCTTCTGCCCTACAAACACCGAGGCTCCTCTCATGTCCTTGTGCCACTCAGGAGACTCCACAGTATGTCAGTCCCTCCTCGCACACACTGGTCTCATCTGTGAGAAGAAGCCCTGGCATGTGGGGACCTTTTTCAGATGAGTACAGAGAGGACCTCCATTGTCTCAATCATATATCTGTCTTCTTTAGGAACTCTGCTCCACCACAGCCCCCAAGCCTGCTGTTCTTCCCCCTTCTCAGCTGAGTCTCTTCCAGAAAGGAGCTCCTCCCAGAGTCTTATGGGCTGAGGGTGGGTCTGTTTTCAAAACACTGCCCTTGTGGTTTCAGTGCTGCCCCACGTTCCTTTCCCATTCTCTCCTCTAGAACAGAGTGAGAGTCAAGGCTACTGACCATCCCTGTGAGGAGAGATAATTGGAGCTGACCCAGGAACTGCACTCTGCTGTGTGCTGGTCTAGGCTCTGGCAGCTTGAAAAATGGAAAATCTGATTACCTGTGTGACAAAGAAACCCAGCTGGGCATCCAATCTGCCTCGTTTTCAATTCTCTGGAAACATGGAATTTCCTCTCAGCAGGAAGGTGACAAAACTGTCCTTGGACCAGGTGTTTGATGTGTGCAGAAAAAAGTAAATCTATTCTCCCTAGACTGACTATCAGACTAGGTTCTGGCTGAGGTCAAAGGCACAGGATGTGTTATGAGTCTCACATCTTTGGTGTGTGGGAGGAGTTGATTCTGGGAAAAATGCTGCTAGATCCTTCAACCTGTGGATGATTTTCGACATGATTCTTCCACTTTCTCTGATTGCTGAACTGTATAATGGGTTTTCCCATGTGACCGATGGTCTTTCTGAGAGACCTTGAACCTCTGTCTAGTTTATTCCTGATGGATACCATGGGATTCCCACAGGGAACACATGAAATGGGAAGAGAGAACATGGTCTCATGGCAGTGTAGCAGACACATTAAATAGCCAATAGCTCTGAGAATGTTGAGACAATGATTTTCTGGTCTGTAAGAACAGGGGTGAAACCAGGTTACTAGGCTAGTTCCTGGTTTAGGCAAATATTTTTCTGCCAGTTCATTGTGTATCCTGATGCCATCCCCGGTGTTCACAAGGGGAACTACAGCTCATGTCTGCAAAGCTGTCAGATCAGCATAGCCTGTAGCCATTTGCAGAAGGAGAGAATTCCCTTAGTGGGACCTAGAGGAGAGGTCCTTGTAAGAAGAATCTGTGTCCTGAGTCCCTCTCCTTGGGGACCACAACCTTCATGTGAAATCTCACATGCCCAACGGGACAGTTAGCTAATGGCCTGGACACTTGTTGAGCTATGTTTCCCCACTGACTCTGAGGAAGATGGCCAAGGGATGAAACCCAGCCAGGCTCTCAGGACAAAGCACTCTCTAATCCCCCACTTCACAAGTTTTCAACTACCAGGAGGCACTCTTTCCTGCCATGTGAAAGCCAAAATCCTACACTTAGAAATTCTCCTCATGGATACCTGGAGTTGTGTTGGGACAGAAGTCTTGAGCCAGGGCGTCCTGGTGCTCACATTTCTGAGGACTTTATGTTTTCCTCCACCAGGTACAATGCTAATTCCCCCAAAGTCTTTCTCAAGGAAACAAACCTGTGAGAATCTCTACTCTCTAGACAGAGGCTTTATCTTTGGCTGAGTTACCTACCATACATCCACCTGTGTCAAAGTGAAGTCAAATGAAGGATCCTGATCTATTGTCATTATTCTCCACCATTTGTTTCCCACATTAAGTGTTCAAACCCCACCATGGGGATACAATGCACAGGGAAGGAAGGTAAGCAGAGACCACTCTCCTGTATGTGTCCAGTGAAATGAACCTCACCTAGCTCACAGAGTTCTCAATGAATCACTTACCATGCACGTGGAGGTACATGGGCATTGTTGATACAAATTTTCTTCCTCTTGTATAGGTTCGTAGGGAATAGAATCCTGCATCCTTCTGGGTGACCTTTTCAAGAAGCAGGGATCCATTGTGATATATTGTCTCTCTCCCGCTGTGTATAGGACCTGGCATACTTAAATTTTTGTGCAGTACATACAGTGCAATTTGTTGTTTCTCTTTTCCCCGCCCTTTGAACCAGGTAACATCTATAATATCCTCTGGCAGATTGTGGACAAGGAAAAGGATGTCATCTCCTTCGGCCACTGGAGTTGGCAGTAATTCAATGGTCACACTGGCAGTGGAAGACAGGTGCCAGGAGGTTAAAATGGAGGCTAGAAGGGAATTCAGAAAAAGCACCAATATTAAAGAGGTATGATCATCTCTCATTTTGCTGTGTAAGTAGGACTGTGCCCACCCCCCCTGGTATACATCAGCACCATGACTTCCCTTGATTTAGAGCATCAGAGTGTGTCGTTTACCTTCTCAGGAATTCTCCGCTTAAGTGTATTCCTAGTTCCCCCTCAGTGTCCATCATCCCACCTCACGTAGATTATTTGGTGTGAGGTCAATGCCTCTATGAACTCCTCCTCTGGAGACTCCACACTTTCTCATTTTTTCTCTGATCCCTTTGTGATTCTAGTCAACCCAGGGTTTCTCATGGCATATGCTGACATCAGGTTCGAGAACCAGGACTTTTTTATTTTTTATTTTTGGTTTTTTTGAAACAGGGTATATCTCTGTAGCTTTGACTTTCCTGGATCTTGCTATGTAGACCAGGCTGGCTTTCAACTCACAGAGATCACCTGCTTCTGCCCCACGAGTGCTGGGATTAAGGGCTGAAGCAGAACTGCCAGTTCATAACCAGGGACTTGTAAGGGCAATATTATTCTGAATTTTTTGGAAGGTTCAGTTCCTGGAAGAGATTCAGACGCAAATAAAGGAAAAAATGGAAGGAAGGAAAGAGGAATGTGCCCCCATGGATTTCTCTTCATAGTTCCTATGTTTGGAACTTATGACAGTACTTATATTTTAATGTGAAATAAGTGATTTTAGCTTTACTAATTTAAATATATGTGTGCATTTGTGCAGGCTGGTGTCTTCTTGTGTACATCTGAAGATGTACGCCACAAATTTGTTTGAGGCCACATGTTCCAGGGTGTATATATGTGAGTTCTAACCAGAGCTCCTATGTGGATGGAAAAGTAGAGCCTGCATAATCTTTTCTCTCTGTCTACTGTGTGGGAGCAGAGGATTAGTTTCAGGTTACCATATCTTCACACACCGAAACATTTCACTAGCCCTCCCCTGTTTGATTTTTTTTGGAGGGCCATATATTCACAGTTGGGAATATCTGTCTTCAGAACATTACAGCCAATGAAATTCACTGTGAATATGAAGTGCTTCAGACTTTTCTCTTACCATCATCACCTCCATTCCTCTGAGAGCTTCAGGCTGCTGAGCCTCTGTCCCTTACTGTACCTTCTGCTCCGTGAGAGCACACAGAAACCTTGAGTCTTCTCTCAACATCTTGGAATCTTTAGGAGACTCCAGCCTGCTTCTAAGTTCCCCTTCCAACAGAGTCAGAGAGTAGATACCATTACCTGTGAGCAGAAGCCCCTCCCAGAGGGTACACCTCTTGTAGAGATGCACAGAGAACTCCATCAATCTTCTCACTCGTTGTTCTCCCTCTGAAGAGAAGAATCTCAGCTCCAACACAGAACTCAGGCTGTGCTGTTCTTCCTCCTTCTGCTCTGAGATTCTTCTCAGACAGGAGCACTGTTACAGGATCCAATGGGCTGTGAGTGGTGGGGTTCGAGTCCAAATCAATGCTCAATCCCGTCCACTCTCAGTGTTGCCCTGCATCTCACTCAGCTTCCCTTTATGCTTCTTCTCCAAGCAACATATTGAGCAACAAAGCTGATAAGCATCCCCACGCCCTCAGAGAACAATGACTCATCCCAGGGCTGACACCTGCTGTGTCCTTGCCTTGGGTCTGTCAGCACCAAAGAGGGAGCCTCCATCTTGTCTATGTATCCATATGATACAGAGACCAAGCTGAGCCCCCAGCATACCCT
This sequence comes from Microtus pennsylvanicus, assembly GCF_037038515.1. Lineage (NCBI taxonomy): Eukaryota > Metazoa > Chordata > Mammalia > Rodentia > Cricetidae > Microtus > Microtus pennsylvanicus. The sequence goes on along the minus strand of NC_134579.1, from coordinate 143,710,895 downwards.
GTGTTCTCAATGCTCTGGGAAGATCGTATTTACTTAATTCTTGCAAGTAGTTGAAAGAAATATCTCTGAGGGCTGGAAAGAGGCAGGCTGAGTGATGACTAGGGATGAAGATCAATCCTCTATCACTGTCACCAGTCAAATTAATGATCTAGCAGAGAAGCCCAGGAACCATTGTGTGACGAGTTTCATGTGCTCAATGTTGGGGAGGAGGTGACCTGTGTATCTTCGAAAGGACTATGGAATCCTTCATTCTATGTTTCAGGACAACATTTTTCCATTATGTGTTGGGTTTGCACATGTCCTCTCTGATTTTCCTGGGTCACCTTTGCTCTTTCCTAGATGATCCCTTGGTTGTAATCAAGTCTTCCTCTATAAGAGAGGACAGGAGGGAGGAGACATTCATGGTACCCATACAGAAAGGTGTTCTCAGACAAAGGAAGGATACAGTAGGTCAGAAAATGGTCTAGGGAGGGAGTTCAAGGTTAGCAGGGACAGAGATGGAAGTCAGTCTTCTCAGGGAAAAAATTCTCAGATCATTGAGAATATGCCCTTCTAACATCCCCTGAAGATCACTGTAAGAACTGTAATTTCATGTCTGGAGCCATAGCAAGCAAGGTCAAAGAACCAAATAAGAACTTCCCTGATATGTTCCGCATAGGTAGTGTGCAGGGAACATCACACCAATCCCTGTGCTGTTCAGGACTTTTAATTTCTTCTTCTGTAGGATGGGTCTAGACTGGGTTTCAGATTTGTCCTGGAAAGACCTGCACTAAAGTTGTAAGTGGTGTGAATCCAGAGGATGGACATTCTCAGAAGGTGCCTTGTGCTCAGGACATTTTGAAGGAAAGTTCTAGGATATTTCTCTTAATGTTAACAGGACAGGGCACAGTTGTGCAGGATGGTGAATGTCTTTAATCTCTTCATCACTCAGGAGGCAGAGGCAGGCGAATTTCTTCTAGCCAGCCTGGTTATGGAACAATGGAGTAGGAAGTCCTTCTGTCTGTGTGTTACTTTCATTGGTCGAATAAAGAAACTGCCTTGGCCTTTTTAAAATTTTTTACTTATTTATTTAAAAAACACGTAGATTGTTTCAGTGTGATTATACAAATTAAGGGCCCACAAGGATGCTTGATAGGTTGCCTTCTATTTGTTCAAACAAGTCCCACAGCTTATTGGCTTGAGAATGGTAGCACTAGTCATGTCATTGCTGGGTCATGGTGGGTTACTGGTGTTAGCTCATCTGGAGGGTGTTCTTTTTCTTTCTTTTTATTTATTTATTTATTAAAGATTTCTGTCTCTTCCCCGACACTGCCTCCCATATCTCCCCCCCCCCCCATTGACCTCCCCCTTTCTCATCAGCCCAAAGAGCAATCAAGGTTCCCTGCCCTGTGGGAAGTCCAAGGACCTCCCACCTCCATCCATGTCTAGTAAGGTGAGCATCCAAACAGCTTAGGCTCCCTCAAAGCCAGTACATGCAGTAGGATCAAAACCCATTGCCATTGTTCTTGACTTCTCAGCAGTCCTCATTGTCTGCTATGTTCAGCCAGTTGGGTTTTATCCCATGCTTTTTCAGACCCAGTCCAGCTGGCCTTGGTGAGTTCCCGATAGAACATCCCCATTGTCTCAGTGTGTGGGTGCACCCCTCGCGGTCCTGAGTTTCTTGCTCGTGCTCTCTCTCCTTCTGCTCCTGATTTGAACCTTGAGATTTTTGTCTGGTGCTCCAATGTGGGTCTCTGTCTCTGTCTCCTTTCATCGCCTGATGAAGGTTAATATTCAGGAGGATGCCTATATGTTTTTCTTTGAGTTCTTCTTCTTATTTAGCTTCTCTAGGATCACGAATTATAGGCTCAATGTCCCTTATTTATGGCTAGAAACCAAATATGAGTGAGTACATCCCATGTTCCTCTTTTTGGGGCTGGGTTACCTCACTCAGGATTGTGTTTTCTATTTCCATCCATTTGCATGCAAAATTCAAGAAGTCATCGTTTTTTTCTGCTGAGTAGTACTCTAATATGTATATATTCCATACTTTCTTCATCCATTCTTCCATTGAGGGGCATCTAGGTTGTTTATATGTTCTGGTGATTACAAATAATTCTGCTATGATCATAGTTGAACAAATGCTTTGTAGTATTATTGGGTTTCTCTTGGGTATATTCCCAAGAGTGGTATTGCTGGATTCTGAGGTAGGTTCCGGTTTCCTGAGAAATTGCCACACTTATTTCCAAAGTGGTTGCACATGTTTGCATTCCTACCGGCAATGGATGAGTGTTCCCCTTACTCTACATCCTCTCCAGCATAGGCTATCAGTGGTGCTTTTGATTTTAGCAGTCTGGCAGGTGTAAGATGGTATCTCAAAGTTGTTTTGATTTGCATTTCCCTGATCGCTAAGGAGGTTGAACATGACCTTACGTGTCCTTTGGCCATTTGAACTTTGTCTCATGAGAATTCTCTTTTCTGTTCAGTATCCCACTTTTTTTTATTTTTAAAAATTATTTTATTATTTTAAAGTGTGTGTGGTCTGTTTATACTTTTTTTTTAACATTTTTTTATTGATAAAAGAAGAATCAAGAAAAAAAAAACAAATTTCCACCTCCTCCCAGCCTCCCCTTTCCCTCCCCCTCCTCCCACTCTTCTCCCCCTCCTCCCACTCTTCTTCCCCTCCTCCCACCCCTCTCCCCTTCCCCCCACTCCTCTCCCCCTCTCTCTCCAGTCCAAAGAGCAGTCAGGGTTCCCTGCCCTGTGGTAAGTCCTAGGTCCTCCCCCCTCGGTCCATATCTAGGAAGGTGAACATCCAAACTGGCTAGGCTCCCACCAAGCCAGCAGATTGCGTAGGATCAAAACTGCATGCCATTGTCCTTGGCGTCTCATCAGCCCTCATTGTTCGTCATGATCAGAGAGTTCAGTTTTATCCCATGCTTTTTTTGGTAATAGTCCAGCTGGCCTTGGTGAGCTCCCAGTAGATCAGCTCCACTGTCTCAGTGGGTGGGTGCACCCCTCGTGGTCCCGACTTCTTTGCTCATGTTCTCCCTCCTTCTGCCCCTCATTGGGACCTTGGGAGCTCAGTCCAGTGCTCCAGTGTGGGTCTCTGTCTCTATCTCCATCCGTCGCCAGATGAAAGTTCTAGCATGATATGCAAGATATTCATCAGTATTGCGCTAGGATGGGGTCATTTCAGGTTCCCTATCCTCAGCTTCCCATGGAACTAACTGGGGACCTCAGCTTGGGCACCTGGGAGCCCCTTTAGGGTCAATTCTCCTGCCCACCCTAAAGTGGGTCCCTTAACTAAGAATTGTGGTTCCGTGCTCCCCTATCCAACCTTCCTTTATCCCGATCCTCCTATTTCCCCAAGTCCCCCCTCCTTCCCTTTTACCTTTTCTCTCCCCATCTCCCCTTACCCCCTTCCCACCCCACCCCCACGATCCCACTTCTCTTCCCGGCAATTTTGTCTACTTCCCTTATCCAAGAGGATAACTATATGTTTTTCCTTGGGTTCACCTTCTTACTTAGCTTCTTTAGGTTCGCCAATTGTAGATTCTGTGACCCCTATTTATGGCTAGAAACCAATTATGAGTGAGTACATCCCATGTTCTTCTTTTTGGGTCTGGCTTACCTCACTCAGGATAGTGTTTTCTATTTCCATCCATTTGCATGCAAAATTCGAGAAGTCATTGTTTTTTACCGCAGCGTAGTACTCTAGTGTGTATATATTCCATACTTTCTTCATCCATTCTTCCATTGAAGGGCATCTAGGTTGTTTCCAGGTTCTGGCTATTACAAATAATACTGCTATGAACATAGTTGAACAAATGCTTTTGACATGTGATAGAGCATCTCTTGGGTAAATTCCCAAGAGTGGTATTGCTGGATCCAGGGGTAGGTTGATCCCGAATTTCCTGAGAAACCGAAACACTGACTTCCACAGTGGTTGCACAAGATTGCATTCCCACCAGCAATGGATGAGGGTACCCCTTCCTCCACAGCCTCTCCAGCAAAGGCTATCCTTGTTGTTTTTGACTTTAGCCATTCTGACAGGTGTAAGATGGTATCTCAAAGTTGTTTTGATTTGCATTTCCCTGATTGCTAAGGAAATTGAGCACGACCTTAAGTATCTTTTGGCCATTTGAAGTTCTTCTGTTGAGAATTCTCTGTTCAGTTCAGTGCCCCATTTTTTAATTGGGTTAATTAGAGTTTTCATGTCCAGTTTCTTGAGTTCTTTATATATTTTGGAGATCAGACATTTGTCTGATGCGGGGTTGGTGAAGATCTTTTCCCATTCAGTAGGATGCCTTTTTGTCTTAATGACAATATTCTTTGCTTTCCAGAAGCTTCTCAGTTATTGGAGGTTCCATTTATTCATTGTTGCTCTTGGTGTCTGTGCTACTGGTGTTGTACGTAGGAAGTGGTCTCCTGTGCTCATGTGTTGCAGTCTACTTCCCACTTTCTCTTCTATCAGGTTTAGTGTGGTCAGATAATATTAAAGGTCTTTTATCCATTTGGACTTGAGTTTTGTGCATGGTAATAGATATGGATCAATTTTCATTCTTCTACACGTTGATATCTAGTTATGCCAGTACCATTTGTTAAATATGCTTTCTTTTTCCCACTTGATATTTTTGCTTCTTATAAAAAATCAGGTGTTCATATGTTTGTCATTTAATATCCAGATCTTTGATTCAATTCCATTGGTCAATGTCTCTGTTTTTATGCTAATACCAATCTGTTTTCATTATTGTAGCTCTGAAATAGAGTTTGAAGTCAGGGATGGTAACACCGCCAGAAATTCCTTCATTGTATAGGATCGCTTTGGGTCTCCTGAGTTTTTTGTTTTTCCATATAAATTTGCTTATTTTTCTCTCAAGGTCTGTGAAGGATTTTGTTGGAATTTTGATAGGGATTGCATTGAATTTATAGATTGCCTTTGGTAGAACTGCCATTTTTAATATGTTGATTCTACCCATCCAAGAGCATTGGAGATCCTTCCATGTTCTGGTGTCCTCTTTCATTTCTTTCTTCAAAGCCTTAAAGTTCTTGTTAAATAGATCTTTCACTTCCTTGGTTAGTGTAACCCCAAGATACTTTATGCTATTTGAGGCTATCATGAAAGGTGAAGTTTCTCTGATTTTCTTCTCTGCTTCTCTACCCTTTGTGTATAGGTGGGCTACTGATTTTTTGAGTTGATCTTTTATCCTGCCACCTCACAGGTATTTATCAACTGTAGGAGTACTTTGGAAGAGTTTTTGGGGTCCCTGATGTACACAATCATATTACTTGCAAATTACAAAAGTTTGACTACTTCCTTTCCAATTCTCATCTCATTGATCTCCTAATGTTGTCTTATTGCTATTGTTAGAACTTTAAGCACTATGTTGAAGAGATATGGTGAGAGTGGACAGCCTGTCTTGTTCCTGATTTTAGTGGAATGGCATTGAGTTTCTCTCCATTTAATTTGCTATTAGCTGGTGGTTTGCTGTATATTGCTTTTATTATATTTAGATATGATCCTTGTTTCTCTAACCTCTCTAAGACCTTCATCATAAAGGGGTGTCGAATTTAGTTACATGCCTTTGTAGCATCTGATTACGTGATCATATGTTTTTTCTTTCAGTTTATTCATATGATGTATTACATTGATAGATTTTCATATGTTGTACCATCTCTGCATCTGGAATAAAGCCTACTTGATAATAATGGATATTTTTTTGATGTGTTCTTGGATTCTGTTTGCCAGTATTTTATTGAGAATTTTTCCATTGATGTTCATGAGAGAGATTATTCTCTAATTTTCTATTTGGTTGAGTCTTTGTATGGTTTTGGTTTCAGGGTAACTGTAGCTTCATAAAAGAGTTTGGCAACGACTCTTCTGTTTCTATTATGTGAAATCCCTTTAGGAGTATAGGTATCAGTTCTTCTTGGAATTTCTGGTAAATTTCTGCATTAAAACCATCTGGTCCTGAGCTTTGTATGATGGGAGGTTTTTTTTTTATGACAGCTTCTATTTCCTCATGAGTTATAGGTCTATTTAAATTGTTCACCTGGTCTTGATTTAATTTTGGTAAATGGTATTTATCTAAAAACAGGTCCATTTCTTTCACATTTTCCAACTTTGTGACATATAGGCCTTTGAACAAGACAATGATTCTCTGAATTTTCTCAATGGCTGCTGTTATGTCCCCCTTTTCATTTTCTTATTAATTTGCACATTCTCTCTCTGCCTATTGATTAGTTTGGATAGGGGCTTGTCAATCTTGTTGATTTTATCAAAGAACCAGCTCTTTGTTTCATTGATTCTTTGGATTGTTTTCTGTGTTTTTATTTTGTTGATTTCAGCCCTCAGTTTGATCATTTCCAGTCTTCTGCTTCTCATTGGTGAGTCTGCTTCTTTTTCTAGAGCTTTCAAGTGTGCTGTTAAGTCTCTAATGTTAGCTTTCTCTGTTTGTTTTTTAATGTGGGTACTTAGTGCTATGTAATTTCCTCTTAGCACTGATTTCATAGTGTTCCATAGGTTTGGGTATGTTGTGTCTTCCACCCACGCTTCTTCCCCTCCCTGTCCAGTCCAAAGAGCAGTCAGGGTTTCTCCCCTGTGTAAAGTCAAAGGTCCTCCCCCCTCCGTCCATGTCTAGGAAGGTGAACATCCAAACTGGCTAGACTCCCACAAAGCCAGAACATGAAGTAGGATCACAACCCCGAACCATTGTCCTTGGCTTCTCATCAGCCCTCATTGTTTGCCATGTTCAGAGAGTCCAGTTTTATCCCATGCTTTTTCAGTTACAGTCCTGCTGGCCTTGGTGAGCTCCCAATAGATCAGCCCCACTGTCTCAGTGGTGGGTGCACCCCTCGTGGTCTTGACTTCCTTGCTCATGTTCTCCCTCCTTCTGCTCCTCATTGGGACCTTGGGAGCTCAGTCCAGTTCTGCAGTGTGGGTCTCTGTCTCTATCTCCATCCATCACCAGATGAAGGTTCTATGGTGGTATGCAAGATATTCGTCAGTATTGCTATAGGATAGGGTCATTTCAGGTTCCCTATCCTCAGCTGCCCAAGGAACTAACTGGGGACATTACCTTGGGCTCCTGGGAGCCACTCTAGGTTCTAGTCTCTTGCCAACCCTAAGGTGACTCCCTTAACTAAGAATTGTTCTTCCTACTTCCTTTCCAACCTTCCTTTATCCCAATCATCCTGTTTCCCAAAGTTCCCCCAATCCTCCCCTTCTCACTTTTCTCTCCCCATCTCCCCTAACCCCCATCACACCCCACCCTCAAGATACCAATTTTCTCCCCAGCAACTTTGTCTACTTCCCATAGCCATGATTATAACTATATGTTTTTCCTTGGGTTCACATACTTATATAGCTTCTTTAGGTTTAGCAATTGTAGACTCCATGACCCTTATTTATGGCTAGAAACCAATTATGAGTGAGTACATCCCATGTTCATCTTTTTGGGTCTGGCTTACCTCACTCAGGATAGTGTTTTCTATTTCCATCCATTTGCATGCAAAATTCAAGAAGTCATTTTTTTTTTTACCGCAGCGTAGTACTCTAGTGTGTATATATTCCATACTTTCTTCATCCATTCTTCCATTGAATGGCATCTAGGTTGTTTCCAGGTTCTGGCTATTACAAATAATTCTGCTATGGATATAGTTGAACAAATGCTTTTGCCATATGATAGGGCATCTCTTGGGCATATTCCCAAGAGTGGTATTGCTGGGTCTAGGGGTAGGTTGATCCCGAATTTCCTGAGAAACCAAAACACTGATTTCCAAAGTGGTTGCACAAGTTTACATTCCTACCAGCAATGGATGAGGGTACCCCTTCCTCCACAGCCCCTCCAGCACAGCCTATCATTGGTGTTTTTTATTTTAGCCATTCTGTCAGGTGTAAGATGATATCTCAAAGTTGTTTTGATTTGCATTTCCCTGATTGCTAAGGAAGTTTAGCATGACCTTAAGTGTCTTTTGGCTGTTTGAACTTCTTCTGTTGAGAATTCTCTGTTCAGTTCAGTGCCCCATTTTTTAATTGGGTTAATTAGCATTTTAAAGTCTAGTTTCTTGAGTTCTCTATATATTTTGGGGTTCAGACCTTTGTCTGTTGTGGGGTTGGTGAAGATCTTCTCCCAGTCAGTAGGTTGCCTTTTTGTCTTAGTGACAGTGTCCTTTGCTTTACAGAAGCTTCTCAGTTTTAGTAGTTCCCATTTATTCAATGTTGCCCTTAATGCCTGTGCTGTTGGGGGTACACATTGGAAGCATTCTCCTGTGCCCATCTGTTGTAGGGTACTTCCCACTTTCTCTTCTATCAGGTTCATGTGTTCAGACTGATATTGAGGTCTTTAATCCATTTGGACTTGAGTTTTGTGCATGGTAATAGATATGGGTCTATTTTCATTCTTTTTTTTAAAATGTGAGATTATTGTGATGAATATTTTTTATTGATAAAAGGACAATAAAGAAAGAAAAAAACAAATTTCCACCTCCTCCCAGCCTCCCATTTCCCTCCCCATCCTCCCACTCTTCTCCCCCTCCTCCCACTCTTCTCCCCCTCCTCCCACCCCTCTCCCCTTCCCCCTACTCCTCTCCCCCTCCGTCTTCAGTCCAAAGAGCAGTCAGGGTTCCCTGCCCTGTGGTAAGTCCTAGGTCCTCCCCCCTCGGTCCATATCTAGGAAGGTGAACATCCAAACTGGCGAGGCTCCCACCAAGCCAGCAGATTGCGTAGGATCAAAACCACGTGCCATTGTCTTTGGCGTCTCATCAGCTCTCATTGTTTGCCATGTTCAGAGAGTCCAGTTTTATCCCATGCTTTTTTGGTAGCAGTAAAGCTGGCCTTGGTGAGCTCCCAGTAGATCAGCTCCACTTTCTCAGTGGGAGGGTGCACCCCTAGTGGTCTCGACTTCTTTGCTCATGTTCTCCCTCCTTCTGCTCCTCATTGGGACCTTGGGAGCTCAGTCCAGTGCTCCAGTGTGGGTCTCTGTCTCTATCTCCATCCGTCGCCAGATGAAAGTTCTAGCATGATATGCAAGATATTCATCAGTATTGCTCTAGGATAGGGTCATTTCAGGTTCCCTATCCTCAGCTTCCCATGGAACTAACTGGGGACCTCAGCTTGGGCACCTGGGAGCCCCTCTAATGTCAATTCTCCTGCCCACCCTAAAGTGGGTCCCTTAACTAAGAATTGTGGTTCCGTGCTCCCCTATCCAACCTTCCTTTATCCCGATCCTCCTGTTTGCCCAAGTCCCCCCCTCCTTCCCTTCTAACTTTTCTCTCCCCATCTCCCCTTACCCCCATCCCACACCACCTCCTAGATCCCACTTTTCTCCCCGGCAATTTCGTCTACTTCCCTTATCCAAGAGGATAACTATGTGTTTTTCATTGGGTTCACCTTCTTACTCAGCTTCTTTAGGTTCGCCTATTGTAGACTCTGTGACCCCTATTTATGGCTAGAAACCAATTATGAGTGAGTACATCCCATGTTCATCTTTTTGTGTCTGGGATAACTCACTCAGGATAGTGTTTTCTATTTCCATCCATTTGCATGCAAAATTCGAGGAGTCATTGTTTTTTACCACAGCGTAGTACTCTAGTGTGTATATATTCCATACTTTCTTCATCCATTCTTCCATTGAAGGGCATCTAGGTTGTTTCCAGGTTCCGGCTATCACAAATAATACTGCTATGAACATAGTTGAACAAATGCTTTTGACATGTGATAGAGCATCTCTTGGGTAAATTCCCAAGAGTGGTATTGCTGGGTCCAGGGGTAGGTTGATCCCGAATTTCCTGAGAAACCGAAACACTGATTTCCATAGTGGTTGCACAAGATTGCATTCCCACCAGCAATGGATGATGGTACCCCTTCCTCCACAGCCTCTCCAGCAAAGGCTATCATTGGAGTTTTTTATTTTAGCCATTCTGACAGGTGTAAGATGATATCTCAAAGTTGTTTTGATTTGCATTTCCCTGATTGCTAAGGAAATTGAGCATGACCTTAAGTGTCTTTGGCCATTTGAAGTTCTTCTGTTGAGAATTCTCTGTTCAGTTCAGTGCCCCATTTTTTAATTGGGTTAATTAGCATTTTAAAGTCTAGTTTCTTGAGTTCTCTATATATTTTGGAGATCAGACCTTTGTCTGTTGTGGGGTTGGTGAAGATCTTCTCCCAGTCAGTAGGTTGCGTTTGTGTCTTAGTGACAGTGTCCTTTGCTTTACAGAAGCTTCTCAGTTTTAGTAGTTCCCATTTATTCAATGTTGCCCTTAATGTCTGTGCTTCTGGGGTTATACCTAAGAAGCAATCACCTGTGCCCATCTGTTGTAGGGTATTGCCCACTTTCTCTTCTATCAGGTTCAGTGTTTTCAGGCTGATATTGAGGTCTTTAATCCATTTGGACTTGAGTTTTGTGCACGGTGATAGATATGGGTCTATTTTCATTCTTCTACAGGTTGACATCCAGTTGTGCCAGCACCATTTGTTGAAGATGCTTTCTTTCTTCCATTGTATACTTTTAGCTCCTTTATCAAAAATGAGGTGTTCATAAGTTTGTGGGTTAAAATCCGGGTCTTCTATATGATTCCATCGGTCGACTTCTCTGTTTTTATGCAGTACAACCCTGTTTTCATTACTGTAGTTCTGTAATAGAGTTTGAAGTCAGGGATGGTAATGCCTCCAGAAGATCCTTTATCGTACAGGATTGTTTTGGCTATCCTGGGTTTTTTGTTTTTCCATATAAAGTTGATTATTGTCCTCTCCTAATCTGTGAAGAATTTTGATGGGATCTTGATGGGGATTGCATTGAATCTATAAATTGCCTTTGGTAGAATTGCCATTTTTACTATGTTGATCCTCCCAATCCAAGAGCAAGGGATGTCCATCCATTTTTTTGTATCCTCTTCAATTTCTTTCTTCAGTGCCTTAATGTTCTTGTCATATAGATCTTTCACTTCCTTGGTTAGATTTACCCCAAGATATTTTATGCTATGACCCTTCTGTTTCTATATTGTGGAATACATTGAGGAGTATAGGTATTAGGTCTTCTTGGAAGTTCTGGTAGAATTCCGCATTGAAACCATCTGGTCCTGGGCTTTTTTTGGTAGGGAGGTTTTTGATAACAGCTTCTAATTCTGCGCGACTGACAGGTCTATTTAGATTGTTCACCTGGTCCTGGTTTAACTTTGGTATAAGGTATTTATCTAAAAAGTGTCTATTTCTTTTACATTTTCCAGTTTTGTGGCATAGGGGCTTTTGTAGTAAGATGTAATGATTTTCCGAATTTGCACTGTGTCTGTGGTTACGTCCCCCTTTTCATTTCTGATCTTATTAATTTGCATATTCTCTCTCTGCCGTTTGATTAGTTTGGATAGGTGTTTATCAATATTGTTGATTTTCTCCAGGAATCAGCTTTTTCTTACATTGATTTTTGGATTGTATTCTGTGTTTCTATTTTGTTGATTTCAGCCCTCAGTTTGATTATTTCCAGTCTTCTACTCCTCCTAGGTGAGTCTGCTCCTTTTTTTTTCAAGAGCGTTCAGATGGGCTGTTAAGTCTCCAATATGTGCTTTCTCTGTTTTCTTTAAGTGGGCACTTAGTGCTATGAACTTTCCTATTAGGACTGCTTTCATAGTGTCCCATAAGTTCGAGTATGTTGTTTCTTTATTTTCATTGAATTCCAGGAAGACTTTAATTTCTTTCTTTATTTCTTCCTTAATCCAGGTATGGTTCAGTAGTTGACTGTTCAGTTTCCATGAGTTTGTAGACTTTTTGGGGGTAGCCTTGTTGTTGGATTCTAACTTTAATTTGTGGTGATTTGATAAGACACAGGTGGGTTACTAATATTTTTTTGTAATTGTGTAAGTTTGCTTTATTACCGACTATGTGGTCAATTTTCAAGAAAGTTCCATGAGCTGCAGAGAAGAAGGTATATTCCTTCCTATTTTTGTGGAATATTCTATAGATGTCTGTTAAATCCAATTGATTCATTATCTCCATTAATTCTAATTTCTCTGTTAGATTTCTGTCTGGTTGACCTGCCCATTGGTCAGAGAGGAGTGTTGAAGTCTCCTACTATTAGTGTGTGCGGTTTGATGGCTGCCTGAAGTTTTAGTAATGTTTCTTTCACGTAAGTGGGTGCTTTTATATTAGGGGCATAGATATTCAGGATTAAGACTTCATCCTGATGAATTGTTCCTGTTATGAGTATAAAATGTCCCTTTCCATCTCTTCTGATTGATTTAAGTTTGAAGTCAACTTTGTTAGAAATTAGTCTGACCACACCTGCTCGTTTCTTAGGTCCATTTGCTTGATAAGCCTTTTCCCAGCCCTTTACTCTGAGTAGGTGCCTGTCTTTGTGGTTGAGGTGTGTTTCTTGTAAACAGCAGAATATTGGATCCTGTTTTCTTATCCAATCTCTTAGCCTGTGCCTTTTTATAGGTGAGTTGAGCCCATTGACATTAAGTGATATTAATGACCAGTGGTTGTTAACTCCTGTCACTTTTTTAGTAGTACGGTTTGTGTGTTTCCCTTCTTTGAGTTGCACTGGTTAAGGGTCTCTAGATGTCTGAGTTATTGTTGTCATTGTTGGACTCCTTGGTTTGTGATTTTCCTTCTATTACTTTCTGTAAGGCTGGATTTGTGGCTATGTCTTTTTTAAATTTGTTTTTATCCTGGAAAATTTTGTTTTCTCCATTTATAGTGAACGAAAGCTTGGCTTGGTATAGTATTCTGGGCTTGCATCCATGGTCTCTTAGTTTTTGCAGTACACTATCCAGGACCTTCTGGCTTTCATGGTTTCCATAGAGAAGTCAGGTGTAAGTCTGATACGTTTACCTTTATAAGTAACTTGGCCTTTTTCCTTTGCGGCTCTTAATATTCTTTCTTTATTCTGTATGCTTTGTATTTTGATAATTATATGGCGAGTGGATGTTTTTTTTTTTTTGATCCAGCCTATTCGGTGTTCTGTATGCTTCTTGAACCTTCATAGGTACATCTTTCTTCAAGTTTGGAATGTTTTCTTCTATAATTTTATTAAATATATTTTCTGGACTGTTGAGCTGCACTTCTTCTCCTTCTTCTACTCCGATTATTCTTAGGTTTGGTCTTTTTATTGTGTCCCATATTTCCTGAATGTTTTGTGATGAGAGTTTGTTGGACTTGCTGTTTTCTTTGATCAGTGCGTTTATTTTCTCTATGTTATCTTCAGAATCTGAGATTCTTTTTTCTATCTCTTGTATTCTGCTTTTTATGCTTGTTTCTGTAGTCTCTATTCGTTTACCTAGATTTTCCATGTCCAGCTGGCCCTCTGTTTGTGTTTTCTTCTTTTCCTCCATTTCAGTTTTCAAGTCTTGAACTGTTTCCATTATCTGCTTGATTGTTTTTCCTTGGTTTCCTAGGGTATCATTCACTGATTTATTCAATTCTTCAAACTTTCTGTTATACTTCTCATACATTTCTATAATGGCGTTTTTTACATGCTATTTAAGGGCCTCTATCACTTTCATAAAGTCAATTTTTTCTACTTCTTTTTGATTAAGGTTTCATGTCCTCCCGATGTGAGGTCGCTGAGTTCTGGTGGTTTCATGTTGTTTTTCGGATTGTTGGGTGAATTTTTGCATTGGCGCCTGCCCGTCTCTTCCTCCGAATGCTCCCCTATGGATCTTCTTTTACAGGATCAGGTCTCCTTGCCCACAAATGTACCATCCCAGTGATGTCACTCCTCAGCGATGGCTCTCCTACTTCCCAGATTGGATCTCCATGCAGCTTGGGTAGCACGTAAACAAAGGTCCTACCTTGCCTGCTGCAGGCAGGCTATGGAGACAAAGGAACTACCGCCCTCCTGTCCCAGCACCCAATCAGGCTGATCTGGGAGATGTTATGTGGCCAAAGAGGGGAGGGAGGCAGATGGGGGCGTGAGGTTCTGGATACAAGCTGGGTGGGATAGGAAGAGAGAGGAGGTATTGGGCAGTATAGCCCTTGCAGGATGACCAGGAAGTGTAGGAGGGATGGGGACTGTCTGAGTTCCCTGCTCCGGGCTGCTGCCGCATTCACTCACCCCAAAGATGGCTCTCCCGGTGCCCAGATCAGATCCCCATGCTGCTTGGGTAGCTCGTAAACAAAGGGCCTACCTTGCTTGCTGCAGGAAGGCTATGGAGACAAAGGAACTACCGCCCTCCCGGTTGGATTCGAATTTGGTCCCGGTCCCAGAGCCCAAACAGGCTGAGCTGGGTGGGGGGAAGTCTGGATGCAAGCTGGGTGGGATAGCTAGTAATGTTTCTTTTACATACTTGGGTGCTTTTATATTAGGGGCATAGATATTCAGGATTGAGACTTCATCCTGATGAATTGTTTCTGTTATGAGTATAAAGTGTCCTTCTCCATCTCTTCTGGTTTATTTTAGTTTAAAGTCAATTTTGTTAGATATTAGTATAGCCACACCTGTTTGTTTCTAAGATACATTTGATTGAAAAACCTTTTCCAAATCCTTTACTCTGAGGTAGTGTCTGTCTTTGAGTTTGAGGTGTGTTTTTTGTAAGCAGCAGATTGTTGGATCCTGTTTTTGCATCCAATCTCTTAACCTGTGCCTTTTTATAGGTGAATTGAGATCATTGGTATTAAGTGATATTAATGACCAGTGGTTGTTAACTCCAGTTATTTTTGTCACTTTGTGGTATTTATTCTTTTAGTAGGTCATTTAAAGTTTTCAATCAACATTATACAAAACATTATTAAGCTATAAGGATTTAGATCAGTATGTTCCTATAAAAATATTTTCCAGAAAAGTTGATGAGGAAATATATTCCATTTGTAAGAATAGTAGCAAACTCCTGTCTACAGTAAGCACATTTTGCTAAGTCACTTTATCATTTTAATTCCAAAGTGTCGCTGGAGAAAGATTTTCATCCAATTATTGAATCTAAAACTGCCAGGGCTAAGGGAGGTGTTGCATTGACAAAGGTTGTCTTTGAACCACTCTGTGCTTCATTGTCCTTCAACCACACTGTCAGAGGGAGAGGGAAAGGAGTGGGGGGAGGGGGAGAAGGGTGGGAGGAGGGGGAGGGAAATGGGAGGCTGGGAGGAGGTGGAAACTTGTTTTTTTTCTAATTTTCTCAATAAAAAAAGATTAAAAAAAGAAACATTGTTAAAACTCAAGGCAGCCATCAGACCGCACACACTAATAGTAGTAGACTTCAACACTCCTCTCTCACCAATTGACAGGTCAATCAGACAGAAACCTAACAGAGAAATAAGGGAATTAATGGAGGTAATGAATCAAATGGACTTAACAGACATCTATAGAACATTCCACCCAAATAGCAAAGAATATACCATCTTCTCTGCAGCTAATGGAACCTTCTCGAAAATGGACCACATAGTCGGTAACAAAGCAAACATCCACAGTTACAAAAAAATATTAGTAACCACCTGTGTCTTATCAGATCACCGTGGATTAAATTTAGAATTCAACAACAAGGCTACCCCCAGAAAGTCTACAAACTCATGTAAACTGAACAGTCAACTACTGAACCATACCTGGATTAAGGAAAAAATAAAGAAAGAAATTAAAGTCTTCCTGGAATTCAATGAAAATAAAGAAACAACATACTCGAACTTATGGGACACTATGAAAGCAGTCCTAATAGGAAAGTTCATAGCACTAAGTGCCCACTTAAAGAAAACAGAGAAGGCTTACATTGGAAACTTAACAGCCCACCTGAAATCTCTAGAAAAAAAAAGCAGACTCACCCAGGAGGAGTAGAGGACTGGAAATAATCAAACTGAGGGCTGAAATCAACAAAATAAAAACACAGAAAGCAATCCAAAGAATCAATGAAACAAAGAGCTGGTTTTTTGAGAAAGTGAACAATATTGACAAACCTTTATCCAAACTAATCAAACGACAGAGAGAACATGCAAATTAACAACATCAGAAATGAAATGGGGACATAACAAGAGACACCGAGGAAATTCAAAGAATCATTAGGTCTTACTACAAAAGCTTATATGCCACTAAGTTGGAAAATGTAAAAGAAATGGACTTGTTTTTAGATAAATACCAGTTATTTTTATTGGTTTTTATTGGTTTGCTTGTTTGTTTTGTTATTTGCTTTGTTTTGTCTGTGGATGTTGGGGATTCAAATTCAATGTCTTCATGCTTACATATTACCTACTGAAACATCTCCCTTGCTCCCTACCTTATTTTTTGAAATATGATCTCTCACTGGAACTTGCTAGTTCAGCTCTGTTGGCTAGTCATAAACTCCTAGTGACAATCCTGCCCCTCCCCAGTGCTAGGATTATAGGAGCAAATCACTGGAACTTATTTTCTGTATACATTGTAGATCTAAACTCAGACTTCAATGCTTTAGACTAACCCATTTTCCCTGACCCTTCCCATAAATGTTTAAGGATTTCTGGGTTCATAAAGGAGAATTGCATTATTTACTCATTCAGAAACCTGAGATTTTGCCTTAGGATCTGGCACCAGAATTACTGTGGAATACCTGCTTTTGAAATGCATGTATTCTCATAAAAGAAAAAGCATAAGGGAGAGATGGTGTGGAAAAATCCAAAATATTCTATTTCTTAGTCCAGATGAGTTTCCCGAAACGAGCCACTCAGCCATAACCTTATCAGTGAACCCTTTCATTTAGAAATCCAGGTAGAAAATGGCCTCCATCATCATTCTCTATACCTCCATGGGATCCTCCTTACTGAATTCCCCACATAGTATACAGATAGATAAATTCAGAGAAGTATTGGTATTTTCATTGCATGATATGAGGTTTGAGGATGTCGATTTTCCACTTACATAAAGTAGAGGCATATGTATTTAAGGCAACAAAGGCAGGACACCAATGTACTGTTTACATGCCAGATTTGATTAGTTTCAGCATTTTTTCCATATTGTACAACTGAAGATAATGCAGCAAATAATGTCAGTGAGATTGTTTTTCAACCTTTATTTTTCTTTCAGTCACTGGAATAGATAACTATCAATGTAATGGGAATCTTTAATGTTTCATACTTTTATGAATCTTTTCTTTGTAGGTACAATACTGTATTAATAGTTGAATAATATTTTTATTGGTGCTTTCCTACTTTGGTAGCTTCTATATTTTATGTAATATTCATGTTTTTTCTCAACAAAAAGTAATAGAATTTTACCTATTTTTCTTAAAAAAAAAAAAAAAGACCAGGACCAGATGGTTTCAATGTAGAATTCTACCAGAACTTCCAAGAAGAGTTAATACCTATACTCCTTAATGTGTTTCACAAAATAAAACAGAAGAGTTATTTCCAAACTCTGTTTATGAAGCTACAGTTACCCTGATATCAAAACAACACAAAGATTCAATCAAGAATGAGAATTACACACCAATCTCATTCATGAACATCGACGCAAAAATTCTCAATAAAATAATGGCAAACCGAATCCCAGAACACATCAAAAAATTATTCATTATGATCAAGTAGGCTTCATCCCAGAGATGTAGGGCTGGTTCAACATATGACAACCTATCAATGCAATCCATCATATAAATAAACTGAAAGAAAAAAACCCTCATGATCATTTGATTATATGCAGAAAAAGCATTTGACAAAATTCAGCACCCCTTTATGAGAAAGGTCTTGGAGAGATTAGGGATATAAGGTTCATGTTTAAATATAATAAAAGATATATACAGCAAGCTGACAGCTAACATCAAATTAAATGGGCAGAAACTTAAAGCATTTGCATAAAATCAAAAACAACGCAAGGCTGTCCACTCTCTCCATACCTCTTCAACATAGTTCTTGAAGTCTAGTAATAGCAATAACACAACGTAAGTAGATCAGGGGGATTCTAATTAGAAAGGAAGAAGTCAAACTTTTGTTATTTGCAGATGATATGATAGTATACATAAGTGACCCCAAAAACTCTACCAAAGAACTCATACAGCTGATAAGCACCGTTCGTAATGTGGCAGGATTCAAGATCAACTCCAAAAAATCAGTAGCCCTCCTATACACAAAGAACAAAGAAGCAGAGAGGGAAATCCGAGAAACTTCAACTTTTATGATAGCCACAAATAGCATAAAGTATCTTGGGGTAACTCTAACCAAGGAAGTGAAAGATCTATTTTACAAAAACTTTAAGTCTTTGAACAAAGAAATTGAAGACACCAGAAAATGGAAGGATCTCCCATGCTCTTGGATTGGGAGGACCAATATAGTAAAAGTGGCAATTGTAGCAAAAGCAATCTATAGATTCAATGCAATCCCCATCAAAATCCCAACAAAATTCTTCACAGACCTTGAGAGAACAATAATCAATTTTATACGGAAAAACAAAAAACTCAGGATAGTCCAATCAATCCTATACAATAAATGTACTTCTGGAGGCATTACCAACCCTGACTTCAAACTCTATTATAGAGCTACAGTAATGAAAACAGCTTGGTATTGGCTTAAATATAGAGATGTTGACCAATGGAATCAAATCAATGACCTGGATATTAATCCACACACCTATGAACACCTGATTTTTGACAAAGGAGCTAAAATTATACAATGGAAGAAAGAAAGCATCTTTAACAAATGGTGCTGGCATAACTGGATGTCAACCTGTAAAAGAATGAAAATAGACCCTTATCTATCACCATGCACAAAATCAAATCCAAATGGATTAAAGACCTCAATATTAATCTGACCACACTGAACCTGATAGAAGAGATAGTGGGAAGTAGTCTGCAATACATGATGCACAGGAGACCATTTCATACGTATAAACCCAGTAGCACAGATAATAAGAGCAACAATGAATAAATGGGATCTCTTAAAACTGAGAAGCTTCTGTAAAGCAAGGACACTGTCATTAAGACAAAAAGTAACTTACTGAATTGCCTGATCTCCAAAATATATAAAGAATCAAGAAACTACACATTAAATTTCTGAATAACCCAATTAAAAATGGGGTACTGAACTGAACAGAGAATTCTCAACAGAAGTTCAAATGGCCAAAAGATACTTAAGGTCATGTTCAACTTCCTTAGCCATCAGGGAAATGCAAATCAAAACAACTTTGAGATACCATTTTACACTTGTCATAATGGCTACAATCAAAAATACCAATGATAACCTATGCTGTAGATGATGTGGGGTAAGGGGAATACTCATCCATTGTTGGTGGGAATGCAAACTTGTGCAACTACTTTGGAAATCAGTGTGGTGTTTTCTTAGGAAACTGGGCGTTAACCTACCTCAGGATCCAGCAATACCACTCTTGGAAATATACCCAAGATATGCCAAATCATACTACAAAAGCATTTGTTTAATTATGTTCATAGCAGCAGTATTTGTAATAGCCAAGAACCTGGAAACAACATAGGTGCCCCTCAACTGAAGAATGGATAAATAAGGTGTGGCACATATACTTATTAGAGTTCTACTCAGTGGTAAAAAAAAGACATTTTGAATTTTGCATGCAAATGGATGGAAATAGAAAACACGTTACTGAGTGAGTTAACCCAGCCCCAAAATGAGGAATATGGTATGTATTCACTCATTAGTGGATTCTAGTCATAAACAAAGGACATTGAGCCTATAGTTCTTGAGCCTAGATAAGCTAAATAATGAGGTGAACTGAAATAAAAGCATATATTTATCCTCTTGGATATTGGAAATAGACAAGATCGCTGGGCAAAAGTTGGGAGCATGGGTGTGGGGGTAGGTTGGGGAGAAGGGGAGATGGGGAGAGAGAAGGGAGAAGAGGAGGATTGGGGAGAGTTTGGGGGAATGGGATGTTTGAAATTGAGGAGGGTGGATATGGGATCAGAGAAGATATCTTAATTAAGGTAGCCATTTTAGGGATGGCAAGAAACTTGACTCTAGAGGTGTCCCCAGGTGTGCAAGAAGATGTCCCCAGCTAAGTCCTTGGGCAGGTGAGTAGAGGGTGCCTGAATTGGCATTCCTCCATAGCCACACTGATGTATATCTTGCATATCACCATAGAACCTTCATCTGGTGATGGATGGAGATAGTGACAGAGACCCACATTGGAGATCCCAAGGTCCAGATGTGAAGCAGAAGGAGAGAGAACATGAGCTAGGAAGGTAGCACCGCAAGTGGTGTGTCCACCCACTGAGACGGTGCTCCTGATCTAAAGGGAGCTCACCAAGGCCAGTTGGACTGGGACTGATGAGCATGTGATCAGACTAGACTCTCTGAAATTGTCTGACAATGAGGGCTGATTGAGAAGACAATGATAATGGCAATGGGTTTTGATTCTACAGCATGGACTGGCTTTTTGGGAGCCTAGTCTGTTTGGATGCTTACCTTCCTAGGCCTGGATGGAGTGGGGAGGACCTTTGACTTTCCACAACTCAGGGCACCCTGACTTCTTTTAGGACTGGAGAGTGAGGTGGGAGCAGGAGGGGCGAGTGTGAGGGAAATGGAAGGAGGGTATGAGGTGGATATTTTTAGTAAATAAATAAAAAATACTAAAAAAAGATGAGGTGTTGTTTGATTCCCCTTTGTATGTTGTGAATACAATTGGTTAATGGGTAAATAATCTGCCTTGGCCTGTGATAGAATAGACTATAGCTCGATGGGAAAAACTAAACTGAATGCTGGGAGAAAGAAGGCAGAGTCAGGATAAGCCATGTAGCCCCACAGGAGACAGATACCAGATGGAGCTTTTCTCAGTAAGCCACTTCCTTGTGGCAATATACAGATTAGTATAATTGGGCTATATTAATATGTAAGAGCTAGTCAATAAGAAGTTAGAACTAATAGCCCAAGCATTGATTTAAATAATATAATTTCTGTGTGATTGTTTTGGGAATCTGGTTGGCTAGGAAATGGAA
The DNA here is from genome assembly GCF_037038515.1 of Microtus pennsylvanicus. NCBI lineage: Eukaryota > Metazoa > Chordata > Mammalia > Rodentia > Cricetidae > Microtus > Microtus pennsylvanicus. The sequence continues at coordinate 143,690,072 of NC_134579.1, read as the reverse complement.
AAGCAGCCTCCGTTACAACAAATCAACTTATATCATCCTGTGGAAAATACAAATTCACATGGATCAAAGACCTCAACATAAATTCAGATAAATTGAATCTAACAGAAGAGAAAATGTGAATTAGTCATGCAGGCATTGAAAAAGGAAACTACATAATGAATATAACATCAGTAGCAGAGACACTGAGGTCAAAAATTAATAAATGGGACTGTTTGAAACTGAACACCTTCTTAAAGGCTGTTAATATGGCAAAACAGCATCATACATAATGGTATATCATCACCAAATCCACATTTTACAGAGGACTGATCTCCAAAATATTTAAATATCTCCAGAAGGTAGACATCAAACTACCAAATTATCCAATTAATAATGTTGTATAGATTTAAAAAGAATTCTCAACAGAAGAATCTGAAGTGAGTGAGATACACTTAAAGAGTTATCCAATATCCTTAGCTATCAGGGAAATACAAATCAAAATGACTCTGAGATAGGCTCTTACACCTGCCAGAATGGCTAAGGTAAAAAATGCTAATGACAGCCCATGTTGGAGAGGATTTGTAGTAAGGGAAACACTCCTCCAGTGGTGGTACGAGTGCAATTTTTTTTTTAAAATATTTTTTTCCATTAAAAACTTTACACTTCCTCCCCTCCTCCCATTCCCCTCCGGCTCCCTCACTCACCCTCCTTTCTCCTCCTCCTTCCTTAAGAGAGGGCAGGGAACCCTGCCCTGTGGCAAGGCCAAGGCCCTCCCCCCTACATCCAGGCCTAGGAAGCTTTGCATCCAAATAGACTGGGGTCCCAAAAAGCCAGTACATGCAGTAGAAAGAAGTCCCAGTGCATTTATCAGTGGCTTCTCAGTCAGCCCCCATTGTCAGCCACATTAAGAGAGTTCTGTGTGATTGCTTGCTCATTCAGTCCTGGTCCAGCTGGATTTGGTGAGCTCCCAATGGATCAGGCACACTGTGTCGGTGGGTTGACCAACCCCTCTCGGTCCCGACTTCCTTGTTCATCTTCTCCATTTTTCTGCTCTTCAACTGGACCTTGGGAGCTCAGTCTGTTGCTCTGATGAGAGTCTCTGTCTCTATCTCTTTGTCACCGGATGAAGATTCTATGGTGATATTTGAGATCAGTGTGATAGTGGGGCATGACCGGTTTAGGCACCCTCTCCTATGCCGCCTAAGGACCTAGCTGGGGACATCCCTGTGGACATCTGGGATCCCCTCTAGAGCCAAGTCTTTTGCCAACCCTAAAATGGCCCCCTTAATGTAGATATCTTCTTTCCTGCTCCTATATCTGCCCTTCCTCCATCTCTACCTTTCCACTTCCCCAAGCTCTCTCCAGTCTTGCTTTCTCCCTTCTCTCCCTCTCCTTCCTTCTCCCACCACACCCACCCCTACATTGTGGTAAATGTGGTACATTTACACAATGGAGCATTACTCAGTGATAAATAACAATGACATGAACTTTGAAGATAAATGAATGGAGCTGAAAGAAAAAAAATCCCGAGTGAGGCCCAGAAAGACAAGAACAGTATGTACCCAATCATAAGTGGATATTAGAAGCAAAGGATAACTAAGCTATAATTCCCAGCCCCAGAGAAACTAGATATCAGCAAGGACCACAAAAGGGACACATTTGTTGCCCTGGGAGGGGAGATACATGAGATCTTCTGGGTAAACTGGGCATAGACAATAGAGAGGAGGGGTTGAGGAATGTGAACATGAAGGCTCACGATGGTCGATTTGGGGGAAGGAGGACAAGGGAGAGCAATGAAAGTGATATCTTGATAGAGGGGACCAATATGGTGTTAGGGAGAAACCTGTTACCATAGAACCTCCCAGGAATCAAGGATGATCTCAGTAAAGGCTCCTAACAATACTGGAGGGAGTACCTGAACTGAACTTCTATAATCAGATTGGTACCTACCCTAATTGTCATCATAGAGACTTCATTCAGTAACTTACAGAAGCATAAGCAGAGATCCACAGGCAAGCCCTGGACTGAGCTCTGGGAGTCCAATTGAAGAATGGGAGAAGGGATTATATTGGCAAAGGGAGTCAAGATCATGATGGGAAAACCCAGAGAGGCTGCTGACCTGAGCTCATGTCAGCTTATGGTCTAGACCAACAGCTAAGGGGCCTGCATGGGACAAACTGAGACATTATACATGTGAATGACAGATGTATATGTGGTTCTGTTGTGTGGCCCCTATATGTGACACCAGGACCTATCCAAGGTGCATGAGCTGGCATGTTGGAATATTTCCTATGGTGGGATGTCACACTCTGCCTTGATGTAGGAGGGAGGAGCTTGGTCCTGCCTCATCTTGATATGCCTTGCTTTGTAGATTCCCATAGGAGGTCTTACCCTTTCTTAATGGAGTTGAAAGTGGAGTCATGGGGGTAGACGGGGGTGGAGGGAGGGAATAGGAGTAGAGTAGGGAGCAGAAACTGTGGTTTGCATGCAAAATAAGATTACAAATTTATTAAAAATATTTTTATGTGTATTATATTTTTGCTTTATGTATATCTGCAATCACAAGCATACCTGGTGCTTACAGATGCTAGAAGTGCAGTTATATATATTTATGAGCTTCCATGTGCGTGCTAGGAGCTGTACTTTGCTCCTCTATGATGGCAATCATTGCTTTTAACCACTGAGACATAACTCCAGCCATCCCTGGTAGATGTTTTTAGAGGCAGATCTGACTGGTGGAAGGTAGAGAGCTAGAACTTGCTGGAACCCTAGCTGAAAGGGAGAGTTTTGTTTGTCAGATCATGACTACAAATTTGGGATGCTTACTTATTCTATATGAGACGATTGTTACTAAAACCTGTGGTCTACAGCCAGTCACTGCAAGGGTTATTTCTACAAAGAGCACAATAGGGTAAGATGAGAGGCAGATGCTAAAGTGGTTTTAAATATGAGACTTCTTCAATAGAAAGTCCCTGTGCTAGATACAGTATCTACTTGAAGGAACAAACAAAGACATGTGCTTAACCTTTCAGTATTAGTCATTATGACACACAAGGAAACACATGATTTCCTGTCTGGTACGTTTGCTTGGGGGCCTGGAAATTCTGCAGAAAGTCTCCAAAGGCAAGCAGATTAATTCTAGAGTAAAATATGACTGTCTGTTTGCTTTCATTTCCTAGACCATAATCCCCACTCCCTACTGATGATCAAGTTTAATGTCTCTGAAGATGAGCTCAGTCCCTTTCACAGATATCTGAGAAGGTCTTCGGCGTGGAGACACTGGATATGTAGCTGTAGACAGATAGCTTGTGCTTGACATTTGCTAGCCATGCTCTGTGTGAGCCTAATTTGGTCACTGTACTTTCTGTCTCAGTATTCCAGTGACATCACTTGTGGTAAATTAGTGTTGCCATAGCAATTCCTAAGTGCAAATAAGGCCCAGACATTGTGACAGGACAGCTGTCCATATCAGCCGTATCTGTTACTACTTACCTATAGGAGAGAGTTCTGTAGACTTAGTCCCTAAGGACATGCAGTCATTAGGAGAACTTGTGCTGTCCATTCCTCCCTTTGCAGATCATAACATTCCTGTGAAATCTCAGAAGCCCATCAGAACAGTTAGCTAAGGGTTTGGGCATCTGTGCAGCTGTGTTCACTAGGCTGAGACTCAGAAGGACTTGCCCACATGACCTTGCCTAAATGTGGCTCTCATGGCAACACTGGCTGGTTCCATGAGGTAGAAGATTTAGACAGTTGCTAAATCATTCTTCTCTGTTAGCTCTAGCAGGTGAGATTCCAAGCATGTTCACACTCTCCAAGCTCACCTGGAGGTGGGATTCTGTAAGAGTGACCTGGAGACAGGACTTTTTGGTCATCAATCCCACTCTAGTAAAATTCTACAGTTCCATCTGCCTGACCCTTCCTGAATCACAAGATTTTCTTAGGGATGCATTTATGTTTAAATCCACACAGTCTGGGCTTTTTTATCCTTTGGATGAGTTACCCCATCACACATCCTACTCTCAACAAGGTGAAATCAGTTCAAAGATTTAAACAATGCAGTTTGTATCAACTGGGTGTGTTCTAAACTGACTGTTCAAACCCTAATGTGGGTAAGAAATAAAATAAAATGACATAAAACATTTTAAAAATCATGTATCCATCTGGATATTGTTCAAAACAGCAAAGATTCATTGGTACACATTGTCTCTCTGCCACTGTGTACATACAACAGTAAGCTTTAGTGGATAGCTATTATAGCTCTGAGGGTATATGCCTATCAACCACAGTTACCCAGTAAAAGTTCCTTTAAAATAATAAAATTTCCAGCTCCAGCGTAAGTTGTGATCAGTGTTTTTAATCTTGGCCATTCTTACTGGTGTAGAATCTCAGAGTCGTTTTGATTTGCATTTCTCTGATGACTAAGGATATTGCACTTTTTCCTTAAGTGTCTTTCAGCCATTTTAGATTCCTCTGTTGAGAGTTCTCTGTTTAGGTCTGCACTCCATTTTTTTAATTGGATTATGTGTTCTTTTGGTGACCAATTTGTCACTGTGGCAATTTCTCAGAAAATTACAAAAAACCTTCTTCAAGAACCAGCAATACCACTTTTGGGTATATATCCAAAGGATGCTCAATAGTGCCACAAGGGCATGTGCTCAACTATGTTCATAACAGCATTGTTTTATTGGGAGAGAGGGTCCCTTTGTTCTGTCCCAGCTGCCCAGCTAGGTTATGACTGAAATATTTACACAAAACTGTATTTATTTAAACACAACCTGGGCCATTAGCTCTAATTTCTTTATTGGCTACCTCATATATTAGTTTAATCCAACTCCATTAATGTGTATTACCACACGACTGTGGCTTACTGGCAAGATTCTAACCAGAGTCCATCTCAGGCAGGAGAACCATGGCATCTGCCACTCTGTTCATTTTTTTAGCATTTAGTTTTGTCTACTCTGCCTACCTAAGTTCTGTCCTATCAAAATGCCAAGGCAGTTTCTTTATTTAACCAATGAAAGCAACACATAAACAGAAGGACCTCCTACACCATTGTTTGTCATAGCCAGAACCTGGAAACAACCTAAATGCCCCTCGACCGATAAATGGATAAGGAAAATGAGGTATATTTACATAATGGAGTACTACACAGCAGGAAAAATAATGACTTCTTAAATTTTGAAGGAAAATGGATGGTTTAGAAAACATTACTTTGAGTGAGGTAACCCAGACAGAGAAAAATAATTATCACATGTACTCACTCATAGGTACTTTTAAAACCTAAAGCAAAGAAAACCATCCTACAAACCACAATCCCAGAGAATGTAGACAACATTGTGGACACTAAGAGAGACTTACATAGATCTAATCTACATGGGAAGTAGAAAAAGACAAGATCTCCTGAGTGAATTAGGAGAATGGGGACCTTGGGTGAGGGTTGTAGGGGGTATGGAGAGACAGGGAAAGGAGCAGAGAAAAATGTAGAGTGCAGTAAAAATCAATAAAAATGATAAAATTTAAAAAGCTTTTTTCTTTTTTACTTCTACTGTTATTCCCTTTCACATTAATAACAAATGTAACAGTGAGCAGTGGTGTCAATCCATGCCTTTAATCCAAGCATTCAGGATGCAGAGGCAGGTGGATATTTATGAGTTTGAGGCCAGTCTCTTCAATAGAGTGATGCCCAGGACAGCCAAGGCTGTTGTAGATGGCTGCCCAGACTCCCAAAATAATCACTCAGAAACTATATTGTTTAAATAACTGCTTGGCCAATCACTTCAGAATATTGCTAGCTAGCTGCTATATCTAGAATTAACCAATTCTTATTATTTTATATTGTACTACTTGGCTTGTGGCCTACAGGCAAGGTTCCAACTGGCAACTTGCATCTTTTCACTCTGGTGGCTATGTGGTGTCTCTCTAACTCTACCTACTTTCTCTCACTATCTTTTTCAGCCTGGCTGTATTCTCTTAAGCCATTGGCCGAAAACAGCTTCTTTCTTAACCAATAAAATCAATGCATATACAGAAGGCCTTGCCACATCACAAGGCTGCACAGAGAAACTGTGTCTTGAAAAACTAAAAGAAAAAAGAACTAATAGAATATTCTCATCTTCAGTTGTGTGTACAAGAGTGATTGTATAGTAAGTCCAGCAGTATGCAGAGGGTACCAGCAGGTTAGGAAAAGAATTTCCAATCAAATAGACATTAGAAATAAGCTGGTGTAGCTATTCTAATAGCTACCAAAATAGACTTCAAACTAAAATTAATCAAAAGAGATGAAGAAGCACATTTTATATGAGTCCATGAAGAAAACATCCATTAAAATGAAGTCTCAATTCTAAACATCTATGTCCCAGATACAAGGGTATGCATATTTGTAAAAGGAACATTACTAAAGCTTAAATCATGCATCAAACCCCACCGAAGTGGAATGGTGGGGCATTTTGGGAGTGATTTGGAAGTGTACTACAGTCAGATCTCTCTGGAATCTACAAGAGTGACCCTAAGAATCCTAGTAGTGAGGTATAGGTAACCTGAACCAGCCATTTTCAACAACTACAGAAAACATCTAGCAGTGGGACTGGGGCAACAATCCAGTCACGAAATAGCTGACCTATAATCTATTCTTCCTGAAACATGTACTGGGGCAATGGGGGAACAGATTTTGTGGGATTGGTATACAAATAGCTGGTCCAAATTAAAGTTTATGCTTTGAGAGGAAGTTCTGACTTGATACTGCCTTGGATGGTCAGGAACCAGAGGCTGAACAGACAAGAAATTCAGGGTAGAATCAAACATGACTGGAAAAACATTTCAATGAAATGATTACTAATGAAATTCTGTTATACTGCTAGATCAGTGTTCAGCCTAAAATTCATCAGCGAGGTATCATCCAGCAACATATGGGAGCAAATGCATAGACTTACTGCCAAACACTTGGCAGAGCCTGGAGAATCCCATAGAATAGAGGAAGGAAGGATTGAGGGAATCAGATGAGTCAAGGACACTGTGAACACATGGAACACAAAAACAATTAAGCAAGGCTTATAAAGAATCACAGAGACCGAGGTGATAATCTTTGACCTTACATGATTTGAGCTAGGACCTTAGCATGTAAGTTATGGTAATGCAGATGGCTATTCTTCTGGAACTCTTAAAGGTAGAATAGGGGGACATCATTGACTCTTTTGCTTGCCTTTGGATTCTTTTCTTCCTACAGGATTGCCATTCCCAGCTCTGATATGAGGGATGTTGGCAAGTTTAATATAACTTGCTATGCCATGTTCTGTGGATATCCCTGGAGGCCTGCTCATTATTTAAAGGCAAAGATGAGTGTCTCCAAGGTAGAGGTGAAATGAGGTCTTTCATTCCTGGTCCTTCCTTAAACCCATGTGTATCCACTCTGGGTATGTACCACATCTTCCTTATCAGTTCTTCAGTCTAAGGGCATTTAGGTTGTTTCCAGGTTCTGGATATGGCAAACAATGCTGCTATGAACATAGTTGAGCACATGTCCTTGTGGCACGATTGAGCATCATTTGTATATACACTGAAAAGTGGCATTAATTGCGTCATGAGGAAGGTTGTTTCCTAATTTTTTGTGAAATCACCACACTGACATCTGAAGGTGTTGCATCAGCTTGCATTCCCACCAGCAATGCAGAATTGTTTCCTTTTCCCCACAACCTCTCCAGCATAAGTTGTCATCAGTGTTTTTGATCTTGGCCATTCTTCCAGGTGTAAGATGGAATCTCAAAGTTGTTTTTATTTGCATTTCTCTGATGACTAAGGATGTTGAACATTTCATTAAGTGTCTTTAAGCCATTTTAGATTTCTCTGTTTAGGTCTGTACTCATTTTCTTATTGAATTATTTGTTCTTTTGATGACCAGTTTCTTGAGTTCTTTGTATATTTTGGAGATTAGACCTCTGTCGATGTGGGGTTAGTGAAGATCTTTTCCCATTCTCTAGGCTGTCATTTTGTCTTGTTGACTGTGTCCTTTGCTTTAAGAAGCTTTTCAGTTTCAGGAGGTCCCATTTATTAATTGTTTCTCTCAGTGTCTGTACTGCTGGGGTTATACTTAGGAAGTGATCTCTGTAGAATGAACAACAGACTGTGATCCTGCCTACCAGCTTTTGGCCACTGGCTAGGTTTACCCAAAATAATTACAGGGAAACTGTATTCTTTTAAACACTGCCTGGCCCATTAGTTTCAGCCTCTTATTGGCTAATTCTCACATCTTGATTAACCCATTTCTATTAATGAGTGTAGCACCACGAGGTGGTGGCTTACCAGGAAGGATCTTAACCTGCATCCATCTTGGAGATGAGATCTATAGCATCTGTCTCACTTCCCTTCTTCCCAGCATTCTTTTCTGTCTACTCCACCCAACTAAGCTGCTGTCCTATCAAAGGTCAAGCAGTTTTTTTTATTAACTAACCAATGAAAGCAACAGATAGGCAGATGACGTACCTACATCATTTCCCCTTTTTTGTTTAAAAAAGAAAAGCTTTCACTTTAACATAGTAAAATTACATATAGCAAAACAGTTATAAAGCAAGAATTACAGTCACATATTTATATCTATTTTATCTTTTATCATAACTAAGGAAAACTATAACTAACCATTCTTCAACTCCATCAAAAATTCCAGAAGGATATAATATTACTTAAGCAAACAAGAAATAAGCAACTTCCAAACTCTAGAAATGACAGAGACAACTCGCTGCCTGGACAGTTACCCAAAAGTTCCTCTGTACTGTTGGGGCGTCCATCTTCAGCCTTCGGGCCCATAGTATCCAGCAGACTTTTCCATGAAGCAGGAAATTTCAAAGACAATTCAGTCACTTTCTGCTGTGTCCTACAGAATGTCTCACAGACTCTTTCATGAATCAGGAACCCCAAAAGAACGCAGCCCGCAGCTAATTCTATAGAGCACCTGTGCCAATGTGTTCAAGTTTACTTTCCACTTTCTCTTCTATAAAGTTCAGTGTGGCTGCCTTTATGTTGAGGTCTTTGATGCATTTGGACTTGAATTTTGTGCATGGTGATAGATATGGTTCTATTTTCATTCTTCTACATGTTGATATCTAGTTATGCCAGTACCATTTGTTAAATACGCTTTCTTTTTTCCACTTGATATTTTTTGCTTCTATATAAAAAATCAGGTGTTCGAAGGAGTGTGACTTTATATCTCGTCTTCTATTTGTGTCAGTTCGTCTTCCTGTCTGTTTTAAGCTGGATTGGCATTATGCTCCATTGTGGGTCTCTGTCTCTAATCATTCATTGCTAGATAAAGGTTCTATGATGATATGCAAGATATTCATCAGTGTGGCTATGGTAGATAGGGAGTCTTCAAATTTCTTAAAGATCTTCTGAATATGGCATTTAAAATGCTTTAAGGACTTAGACTTTTCATAACAATGAGACACATCTGTTTCTGGCAGTACCAATATCTTCAAGAGGAAGATGGGCACCAAAGAAGCTTCTTAGGGAGTTTCCTTGCTATTTGGGCAAGAATCTGCTCTTGCCTGGACTGCTTGATGCTATGCTGTATGAATTGGACATGCAGGACCCCAGGAAGAATGACTGCTGAACTTGCCTAAAGGTGAGATGTTTCTTTGGGGTTCCTGCTTCATGAAAGCATCTGTTAGACATTCTGCAGGATACAGAAAAAACTGACTGTCAAACTTTTGATATAGGCAGAACTGTATTTAAAATTTCCTGAAACCTGAAATGACCCCATCCTAGCGCAATACTGACGAATATCTTGCATATCATGTTAGAACTTTCATCTGGCGATGGATGGAGATAGAGACAGAGACCCACACTGGAGCACTGGACTGAGCTCCCAAGGTCCCAATGAGGAGCAGAAGGAGGGAGAACATGAGCAAAGAAGTCGGGACCACGAGGGGTGCACCCACCCACTGAGACAGTGGAGCTGATCTACTGGGAGCTCACCAAGGCCAGCTGGACTATTACCAAAAAAGCATGGGATAAAACTGAACTCTCTGATCATGACGAACAATGAGGGCTGATGAGACGCCAAGGACAATGGCACACAGTTTTGATCCTATGCAATCTGCTGGCTTGGTGGGAGCCTAGCCAGTTTGGATGTTCACCTTCCTAGATATGGACGGAGGGGGGAGGACCTAGGACTTACCACAGGGCAGGGAACCCTGACTGCTCTTTGGACTGGAGAGAGAGGGGGAGAGGAGTGGGGGGAAGGGGAGAGGGGTGGGAGGAGGGGGAGAAGAGTGGGAGGAGGGGGAGAAGAGTGGGAGGAGAGGGAGGGAAAGGGGAGGCTGGGAGGAGGTGGAAATTTGTTTTTTTTCTTTATTCTTCTTTTATCAATAAAAAAATGTTAAAAAAAAGAATGTAAAAAAAAAATTTCCTGCTTTATGGAAAAGCCTGCTAGATACTATGGGCCTAAAGGCTGAAGATGAATGTTCCGGTGGTACAGAAGTACAGACTGTCAAGGAAGCAAGATTGTCTGTGTCAATTCTAGAGTTTTGGAAGTTGCTTACAATGTACTTCCTGTTTACTTAGGTTATATTTATATCATTCTGGGGTCTTTGATGGAGTTGAAGAATAGATAGTTATAGTTTTCCTTAGTGATGATAAAAGATAAAGTAGATATAAATATTGCAACTATAACACTTGCTTGATACTTTTCTTGTTATATGTAATATTACTATGTTAAAATTAAAACCTTCCTTTTTATTTAAACAGAAAAGAGGAGGTGATGTGGGATTCCCCTTTGTATGTTGTGAATACAATTGGTTAGTGAATAGAGAATCTGCGTTGGCCCGTGATAGGATAGACTATAGCTAGGTGGTAAAACTACACTGAATGCTGGGAGAAAGATGGCAGAGTCAGGATAAGCCATGTAGCCCCACAGGAGACAGATACCAGATGGAGCTTTTCTCAGTAAGCCACAGCCTTGTGGCAATACACAGATTAGTAGAGTTGGGTTAAATGAATAGGTAAGAGCTAGCCAATAAGAAGTTAGAGCTAATAGGATAAGCATTGATTTAAATAATATAGTTTCTGCATGATTGCTTGAGGAATCTTGGTGGCTGGGAAATGGATAAACATTTTCCTACAACAAATCTGCTTATATCACCCTGCAGAAATTACAAATTCACATCCTGACAGAAGAGAAAATGTGAATTAGCTTTTCACGCACTTGAATAGGAAACTACATCCTGAATAAAACACCAGTAGCATAGACACTTGAGATCAAAAATCAATAAATGGGACCTTATGAAACTGAAAAGCTTCTTTAAGGCAAAGGACTCTGTTAATATGACAAAACAGCATCATACATAATGGTATAATATCATCACCAAATGATGCAGGAGGGTCATGTATCTATGTGTTACTTTTATTGGTTAATAAAGAAACTGCCTTGGCTCTTTGATAGGACAGAAAATTAGGTAGGCAGTGTAAACAGAACAGAATGCTGGGAAGAACGGAAGTGAGGCAGATGCTATAGCTCTCCTTTCCAAGATGGATGCAGGTTAAGATCCTTCCCGGTAAGCCACCATCTCGTGGTGCTACACTCATTAATAGAAATGGGTTAATCAAGATGTGAGAATTAGCCAGAAAGAGGCTACAGCTAATGGGCCAATCAGTGTTTAAAAGAATACAATTTGTGTGTTGTTATTTCGGGTATAAAGCTAGCCGTGTGAGAGCCGTGTGGGAATGCAGCCTGCCGCTCCTTCTACAACCAAATCAGCATCTTCCAGAGGGCTCGTCTCCAAAATATTTAAAGATCTTCAGAAGGTAGACATCAAACTACCAAATTATCCAATTAAAAATGTTGTACAGATTTAAACAGAATTCTCAATAGAAGAATCTGAAATGAGTGAGATGCACTTAATTAATTATTCAATATCCTTAGCTATCAGGGAAATACAAATCAAAATGACTCTGAGATAGGCTCTTACACCTGTCAGAATGGCTAAGATCAGAAACGCTAATGACAGCTAATGTTGGAGAGGATATGGAGTAAGGGGAACACTCCTCCACTGGTGGTAAGAGTGAAAATTCATATAGTCACTTTGGAAATCAATGTGGCAGTTTTTCAGAAAATTATGAATCAATATACCTCAGGACCCACCTATACCAATCTCAGGCATATACTCAAAGGATGTGCAATCCTACCGCAAGGACACTTGCTCAACTATGTTCACAGAAGCAGTATTCATAATAGCAAGAAACTATCAACAACCTAGATGCCCATTAATTAAGAATGAGTAAAGATAATGTGGTAAATGTGGTATATTTACACAACGGACCATTACTCAGCAGTAAGTAACAATGACATGATGAACTTTGAAGACAAATGGATGGAAGTAGAACAAAACATCCTGAGTGAGGTCCTGAAAGACAAAAACACTATGTACCCATTCATAAGTGGATATTAGATGCAAAGCAAAGTATAACCAGGCTACAATACCCAGCCCCAGAGAAACTAGATATCAGCAAGGACCATAAAAGGGACACATGTATTGCCCTGGGAGGGGAGATATGAGATCTGCTGGGCAAAGTGGGCATAGGCAATAGAGAGGAGGAGATGAGGAATGTGAACATGAAGGATCACGATGGTCGATTTGGGGGAAGGATGCTGAGGGAGAGCAACGAAAGCAATATCTTGATAGAGTGGACCATTATGGTGTTAGGGAGAAACCTGGTACCATCAAACCTCCCAGGAATCCAGGATGATATCAGTAAAGGCTCCTAACGATAGTGGAGGGAGTACCTGAACTGAACCTCTTTTTTTTCCTTTTAAAAATATTTTATTTATTTATTATGTATAAAATATTTTGTCTGCATGTATGCTTGCAGGCTAGAAGAGGGCACCAGACCTCATTACAAATGGTTGTGAGCCACCATGTGGTTGCTGGGAATTGAACTCAGGACCTTTGGAAGAGTAGGCAATGCCCTTAACCACTGAGCAATCTCTCCAGCTCCACTTTATTATTCTTGAAAAATATTAAATTATCTAATTCATTATACTTGAAATATTTTTCAAGTACTTGAACCTTTATTGTCTGTACTTAAAGAAGAGCAAGAAAACACAAAACAGGTAAAACACTGGGGCATGTGGACAATTCATTTCAAAAGCTTTGTCTGCTTCTTGCTTGTTGCTTTAAACACAAAGTGTGGTGTAGCCTTGATGGGCAATCTTCAGGATGAAACAAAATCAAAAACAAAAAATGAAAACTAAAACAACAAAAAGCAAGTGGAACAGTATCTTTTGTTCATCTTTCTTGATTCAGCTTGAAACTATGTGTGAAAATGATCTTTCTCTTTCCTCCCATCACTCTTCAGTCAGGTAACCTAATTTAGGACAAGGCAGAAGTCTCCTCTCTTTTTTTTTAGTTGTTGAAAAAAAAATTTCTGCCTTCTCCCCGTTTCCCATTTACCTCCCCCTCCTCCCACACAACTCCTCTCCCCCTCCCCTCCCCCTCTCTCCTCCCCCCACTCCATTCTCCCTCCCTCTCGAGAATGAAGAGCAGTCCATATTCCCTGCCCTGCGGGAAGTCCAAGGTCTTCCCACTTCTATCCAGGTCCAGGAAGATGAGCATCCAAACAGGCTAGGCTCCCACAAAGCCAGTTCATGTATTAGGATTGAAACCTAATGCCATTGTCCTTGGCTTCTCATCAGCCTTCATTGTTCGCCATGTTCAGAAAGTGAACTGAACTTCTATAATCAGATTGGTACCTACCCTAATTGTCACCATATAGCCTTCATTGAATAGCTTACGAAAGCATAAGCAGAGATCTACAGGCAAGCACTGGACTGAGCTCTGGGAGTTCAGTTGAAGGATGGGAGAAGGGATTATATTGGCAAAGGGAGTCAAGATCATGATGGGAAAACCCAGAAAGAGAGCTGACCTGAGCTCATGGCAGCTTATGGTCTAGACTCCTGCATGGGACAGACCTAGACTTTATGCATATGAATGGCAGCTGTGTATGTGGTTCTGTTGTGTGGCCCCTAGATGTGACACCCAGACCTATCTCTGGTGTTTGATTTTTTTTTTCAGTTTTTTTTAATTGATAAAAGAAGAATAAAGAAAAAAAAACAAATTTCCACCTCCTCCCAGCCTCCCCTTTCCCTCCCCCTCCTCCCACTCTTCTCCCCCTCCTCCCACTCTTCTCCCCCTCCTCCCACCCCTCTCCCCCTTCCCCCCACTCCTCTCCCCCTCCCTCTCCAGTCCAAAGAGCAGTCAGGGTTCCCTGCCCTGTGGTAAGTCCTAGGTCCTCCCCCCTCCGTCCATATCTAGGAAGGTGAACATCCAAACTGGCTAGGCTCCCACCAAGCCAGCAGATTGCATAGGATCAAAACTGCGTGCCATTGTCCTTGGCGTCTCATCAGCCCTCATTGTTCGTCATGATCAGAGAGTTCAGTTTTATCCCATGCTTTTTTGGTAATAGTCCAGCTGGCCTTGGTGAGCTCCCAGTAGATCAGCTCCACTGTCTCAGTGGGTGGGTGCACCCCTCATGGTCCCGACTTCTTTGCTCATGTTCTCCCTCCTTCTGCTCCTCATTGGGACCTTGGGAGCTCAGTCCAGTGCTCCAGTGTGGGTCTCTGTCTCTATCTCCATCCATCGCCAGATGAAAGTTCTAACATGATATGCAAGATATTCGTCAGTATTGCGCTAGGATGGGGTCATTTCAGGTTCCCTATCCTCAGCTGCCCAAGGAACTAACTGGGGACCTCAGCTTGGGCCCCTGGGAGCCCCTCTAGGGTCAATTCTCCTGCCCACCCTAAAGTGGGTCCCTTAACTAAGAATTGTGGTTCCGTGCTCCCCTATCCAACCTTCCTTTATCCCGATCCTCCTATTTCCCCAAGTCCCCCCTCCTTCCCTTCTACCTTTTCTCTCCCCATCTCCCCTTACTCCCTTCCCACCCCACCCCCAAGATCCCACTTTTCTCCCGGCAATTTTGTCTACTTCCCTTATCCAAGAGGATAACGATATGTTTTTCCTTGTGTTCACCTTCTTACTTAGCTTCTTTAGGTTCGCCAATTGTAGATTCTGTGACCCCTATTTATGGCTAGAAACCAATTATGAGTGAGTACATCCCATGTTCTTCTTTTTGGGTCTGGGATACCTCACTCAGGATAGTGTTTTCTATTTCCATCCATTTGCATGCAAAATTCGAGAAGTCATTGTTTTTTTACCGCAGCGTAGTACTCTAGTGTGTATATATTCCATACTTTCTTCATCCATTCTTCCATTGAAGGACATCTAGGTTGTTTCCAGGTTCTGGCTATTACAAATAATACTGCTATGAACATAGTTGAACAAATGCTTTTGACATGTGATAGAGCATCTCTTGGGTAAATTCCCAAGAGTGGTATTGCTGGGTCCAGGGGTAGTAGGTTGATCCCGAATTTCCTGAGAAACCGAAACACTGACTTCCACAGTGGTTGCACAAGATTGCATTCCCACCAGCAATGGATTAGGCTACCCCTTCCTCCACAGCCTCTCCAGCAAAGGCTATCCTTGGTGTTTTTGACTTTAGCCATTCTGACAGGTGTAAGATGGTATCTCAAAGTTGTTTTGATTTGCATTTCCCTGATTGCTAAGGAAATTGAGCACGACCTTAAGTATCTTTTGGCCATTTGAAGTTCTTCTGTTGAGAATTCTCTGTTCAGTTCAGTGCCCCATTTTTTAATTGGGTTAATTAGCATTTTAAAGTCTAGTTTCTTGAGTTCTCTATATATTTTGGAGATCAGACCTTTGTCTGTTGCGGGGTTGGTGAAGATCTTCTCCCAGTCAGTAGGTTGCCTTTGTGTCTTAGTGACAGTGTCCTTTGCTTTACAGAAGCTTCTCAGTTTTAGTAGGTCCCATTTATTCAATGTTGCCCTTAATGCCTGTGCTTCTGGGGTTATGCCTAAGAAGCGATCACCTGTGCCCATCTGTTGTAGGGTATTTCCCACTTTCTCTTCTATCAGGTTCAGTGTTTTCGGGCTGATAATGAGGTCTTTAATCCATTTGGACTTGAGTTTTGTGCACGGTGAACGATATGGGTCTATTTTCATTCTTCTACAGGTTGACATCCAGTTGTGCCCGCACCATTTGTTGAAGATGCTTTCTTTCTTCCATTGTATACTTTTAGCTCCTTTATCGAAAATGAGGTGTTCATAGGTTTGTGGGGTAAAATCCGGGTCTTCTATACGATTCCATTGGTCGACTTCTCTGTTTTTATGCCAGTACAACCCTGTTTTCATTACTGTAGCTCTGTAATAGAGTTTGAAGTCAGGGATGGTAATGCCTCCAGAAGATCCTTTATTGTATAGGATTGTTTTGGCTATCCTGGGTTTTTTGTTTTTCCATATAAAGTTGATTATTGTCCTCTCCTAATCTGTGAAGAATTTTGATGGGATCTTGATGGGGATTGCATTGAATCTATAAATTGCCTTTGGTAGAATTGCCATTTTTACTATTTTGATCCTCCCAATCCAAGAGCAAGGGATGTCCATCCATTTTTTGGTATCCTCTTCAATTTCTTTCTTCAATGCCTTAAAGTTCTTGTCAAATAGATCTTTCACTTCCTTGGTTAGATTTACCCCAAGATATTTTATGCTGTTTGTGGCTATCGTGAATGGAGAAGCTTCTCTGATTTCCCTCTCTGCTTCCATATCCTTTGTGTATAAGAGGGCGACTGATTTTTTGGAGTTGATCTTGTATCCTGCCACATTACTAAAGCTGTTTATCAGCTGTAAAAGTTCTTTGGTGGAGTTTTGGGGGTCGCTTATGTACACTATCATATCATCTGCGAATAACGAAAGTTTAACTTCTTCCTTTCCAATTCGAATCCCCTTGATCCCATTATGTTGTCTTATTGCTATTGCTAGAACTTCCAGCACTATATTGAAGAGGTATGGCGAAAGTGGACAGCCTTGTCGTGTTCCTGAGTTAAGCGGGATGGCTTTGAGTTTCTCTCCGTTTAATTTGATGTTAGCTGTCGGCTTGCTGTATATAGCTTTTATTATATTTAGGTATGACCCTTGTATCCCTAATCTCTCCAAGACTTTTATCATAAATGGATGTTGAATTTTGTCGAATGCTTTTTCAGCATCTAATGAAATGATCATATGGTTTTTTTCTTTCAGTTTATTTATATGCTGGATTACATTGATAGATTTTCGTATGTTGAACCAGCCCTGCATCTCAGGAATGAAGCCTACTTGATCATAGTGGATAATTTTTCGGATGTGTTCTTGGATTCGGTTTGCCAGTATTTTGTTGAGGATTTTTGCATCGATATTCATGAGTGAGATCGGCCTGTAATTCACTTTCCTGGTTGAGTCTTTGTGTGGTTTTGGTATCAGAGTAACTGTAGCTTCATAAAAGGAATTTGGTAATGACCCTTCTGTTTCTA
Organism: Microtus pennsylvanicus; assembly: GCF_037038515.1. NCBI lineage: Eukaryota > Metazoa > Chordata > Mammalia > Rodentia > Cricetidae > Microtus > Microtus pennsylvanicus. The sequence continues at coordinate 143,672,687 of NC_134579.1, read as the reverse complement.
TATTGTGAAATACATTAAGGAGTATAGATATTAGGTCTTCTTGGAAGTTCTGGTAGAATTCTGCGTTGAAACCATCTGGTCTGGGGTTTTTTTGGTAGGGAGGTTTTTGATAACCTCTTCTAATTCTTCGCGACTAACAGGTCTATTTAGATTGTTCACCTGGTCCTGATTTAACTTTGTTAAATGATATTTATCTAAGAAAGTATCCATTTCCTTTACATTTTCCAGTTTTGTGGCATATAGGCTTTTGTAGTGAGATCTAATGATTCTCTGAATTTCCTCTGTGTCTGTGGTTATGTCCCCCTTTTCATTTCTGATCTTATTAATTTGCAAATTCTCTCTCTGTCGTTTGATTAGTTTGGATAGGGGTTTGTCAATCTTGTTGATTTTCTCCAGGAACCAGCTTTTTGTTTCATTGATTCTTTGGATTGTTCTCTGTGTTTCTATTTTATTGATTTCAGCCCTCAGTTTGATTATTTCCAATCTTCTACTCCTCCTAGGTGAGTCTGCTTCTTTTTTTTCTAGAGCTTTCAGGTGGGCTGTTAAGTCTCCAATGTGAGCTTTCTCTGTTTTCTTTAAGTGGGCACTTAGTGCTATGAACTTTCCTCTTTGGACTGCTTTCATAGTGTCCCATAAGTTTGAGTATGTTGTTTCTTTATTTTCATTGAATTCCAGGAAGACTTTAATTTCTTTCTTTATTTCTTCCTTAATCCAGGTATGGTTCAGTAGTTGGCTGTTCAGTTTCCATGACTTTGTGGGCTTTCCGGGGGTAGCATTGTTGTTGAATATTAACTTTAATCCATGGTGATCTGATAAGACACAGGTGGTTAGTAATACTTTTTTGTAACTGTGGATGTTTGCTTTGTTACCGACTATGTGGTCGATTTTCGAGAAGGTTCCATGAGCTGCAGAAAAGAAGGTATATTCTTTCCTATTTGGGTGGAATGTTCTATAGATGTCTGTTAAGTCCATTTGTTTCATTACCTCCATTAATTGTCTTATTTCTCTGTTAGGTTTCTGTCTGATTGACCTGTCCATTGGTGAGAGAGGAGTGTTGAAGTCTCCTACTATTAGTGTGTGCGGTTTGATGGCTGCCTTGAATTTTAGCAATGTTTCTTTTATGTACGTGGGTGCTTTTATATTAGGGGTATAGATGTTCAGGATTGAGACTTCATCCTGATGAACTGTTCCTGTTATGAATATAAAATGCCCCTCTCCATCTCTTCTGATTGATTAAAGTTTGAAGTCAACTTTGTTAGAGATTAGTATGGCCACACCTGCTTGTTTCTTAGGTCCATTTGCTTGATAGGCCTTTTCCCAACCCTTTACTCTGAGTAGGTGCCTGTCTTTGTGGTTGAGGTGTGTTTCTTGTAAACAGCAGAATGTTGGATCCTGTTTTCTTATCCAATCTCTTAGCCTGTGCCTTTTTATAGGTGAGTTGAGACCATTGACACTAAGTGATATTAATGACCAGTGGTTGTTAACTCCGGTCATTTTTTTTAGTCGTAGAGTTTGTGTGTATCCCTTCTTTGGTTTGTGTTGATGAAGGGTCTCTAGATGTCTGCGTTATTGTGGTCATTATTGGAATCCTTGGTTAGTGATTTTCCTTCTATTACTTTCTGTAAGCCTGGATTTGTGGCTGCATATTGTTTGAATTTGTTTTTATCCTGGAAAATTTTATTTTCTCCATTTATAGTGAACGAAAGCTTGGCTGGGTATAGTAATCTGGGCTTGCATCCATGGTCTCTCAGTTTCTGCAGTACATCTATCCAGGACCTTCTGGCTTTCATGGTTTCCATGGAAAAGTCAGGTGTAAGTCTGATAGGTTTACCTTTGTAAGTAATTTGGCCTTTTTCCTTTGCCGCTCTTAATATTTTTTCCTTATTCTGAATGCTTTGTGTTTTGATAATTATATGGCGAGGGGATGTTTTTTTTTTGATCGAGCCTATTCCGTGTTCTGTATGCTTCTTGCACCTTCATAGGTATATCTTTCTTTAGGTTGGGAAAGTTTTCTTCTATAATTTTATTAAATATATTTTCTGGACCATTGAGCTGCACTTCTTCTCCTTCTTCTACTCCTATTATTCTTAGGTTTGGTCTTTTTATTGTGTCCCATATTTCCTGAATGTTTTGTGATGAGAGTTTGTTGGACTTGCTGTTTTCTTTGATCACTGTGTTTATTTTCTCTATGGTATCTTCAGAATCTGAGAGTCTTTCTTCTATCTCTTGTATTCTGCTGGTTATGCTTGTTTCTGTAGTCTCTATTCGTTTACCTAGATTTTCCATGTCCAGCCAGCCCTCTGTTTGTGTTTTCTTCTTTGCCTCTATTTCAGTTTTCAAGTCTTGAACTGTTTCCATTATCTGTTTGATTGTTTTTCCTTGGTTTTTTAGGGTATCATTCACTGATTTATCCAATTCTTCAAACTTTCTGTTATATTTCTCATCCATTTCTATAAGGGCGTTTTTTACATGCTGTTTAAGGGCGTCAATCACTTTCATGAAGTCAATCTTTTCTACTTTTTCTTGATTAAGGTGTTCATGTCCTTCCATTGTGAGGTCGCTGGTTTCTGGTGGCTTCTTGTTGCTTTTCAGTTTGTTGTGCGAATTCTTGCCCTGGTGTCTGCCCATCTCTTCTTCCAAATACTCCCTTATGGATCTTCTTTTACCAGATCAGGTCTCCTTGCCTACCCAACGCGCCCTCCCCAATGTTGGCTCTCCTGGCACCAAGGGATCAGGTCTCCGAGCCCAATCCTGGCTTGTCCCAACGCTGGTTCTCCCCAATGCTGGTTTTCCTGGGGCCGAGAGATCAGGCCTCCGTGCTGGTTGGGCAACTCGCAAACAAAGCGCCTACCCTGCTGGGTGCAGGCAGGCCACAGAAACAAAGGAACTGCAGCCCGCCTGGACGCCCCGAGGACTGGGACCCAGCGCCCAATGCCACGCGCCGAGAGAGGGCGGTGGGGCCCAAGTGGGGAGGGCTCTGGACGGAAGCTGGGTGGGCCAGGAAGAAAGAGGCAGTAACCAGGGAATAGAGGTCCTGCAGAGAGCCCAAGAAAGACAGGAGGCCAAGGGACCCCCGAGATCCCCGTCCCTGGCTGGCGCCGCGGGCCAGAAACTCACCCCAATGCTGGTTCTCCTGGGGTCGAGAGATCAGGCCTCCGTGCTGGTTGGGCAGCTCGCAAACAAAGCGCCTACCCTCCTTGGTGCAGGCAGGCCACAGAAACAAAGGAACTGCAGCCCGCCCGGGCGCCCCGAGGACTGGGACCCAGCTCCCAATGCCACGCGCCAAAAGAGGGCGGGGGGGCCCAAGTGGGGAGGGCTCTGGATGGAAGCTGGGTGGGCCAGGAAGAAAGAGGCAGTAACCAGGGAATAGAGGTCCTGCAGAGAGCCCAAGAAAGACAGGAGGCCAAGGGACCCCCGAGATCCCCGTCCCTGGCTGGCGCTGCGGGCCAGAAACTCACCCCAACGCTGGTTCTCCTGGGGCCGAGAGATCAGCCTCCGTGCTGGTTGGGCAGCTCGCAAACAAAGCGCCTACCCTCCTTGGTGCAGGCAGGCCATAGAAACAAAGGCATTGGAGCCCGCCCGGGCGCCCCAAGGACTGGGACCCAGCTCCCAATGCCACGCGCCAAAAGAGGGCGGGGGGGGGGGGGCCCAAGTGGGGAGGGCTCTGGACGGAAGCTGGGTGGGCCAGGAAGAAAGAGGCAGTAACCAGGGAATAGAGGTCCTGCAGAGAGCCCAAGAAAGACAGGAGGCCAAGGGACCCCCGACATCCCCGTCCCTGGCTGGTGCCGCGGGCCAGACACTCACCTCACCCCAATGCTGGTTCTCCTAGGGCCGAGAGATCAGGCCTCCGTGCTGGTTGGGCAGCTTGCAAACAAAGCGCCTACCCTGCTTGGTGCAGGCAGGCCACAGAAACAAAGGAACTGCAGCCCGCCTGAACGCCCCGAGGACTGGGACCCAGCGCCCAATGCCACGCGCCGAGAGAGGGCGGTGGGGCCTATCTCTGGTGTTTGAGCTGGCATGTTAGAATATTTACTATGGTGGGATGACAAACTCAGCCTTGATGTAGGAGGGAGGAGCTTGGTCCTGCCTCATCTTGCCTTGCTTTGTTGACTTACATAGGAGGCCTTACCCTTTCTAAATGGAGATTAAAGAGGAGCATATGGGGATAGCAGGGGTGGAGGGAGGGAGTAGGAGTAGAGTAGGGAGGGGAAATGGTGGTTGGTGTGTAAAATAAGTTTAAAAATTTAATAAAATATTTTATGTGTATTCTATTTTTGGCTTCATCTGTAATCACAAGCATGGCTGGTGCTCATAGATGTCAGAAGAGGACCTTGGATCCCCTGGAAGTGGAGTTATATATGTTTATGAACTTCCATGTGTGTGCTAGGAGCTGTACTTTGCTCCTCTATGATGGCAATCATTGCTTTTAACCATTGAGACATAACTCCAGCCATCCCTGGTAGATATTTTTAGAGGCAGATCTGACTGGTAGAAGGTAGAGAGCTAGAACTTGCTGGAACCCTAGCTGAAAGGGACAGTTTTGTTTGTCAGATCATGACTACAAATTTGGGATGCTTACTTATTCTATATGAGACCATTGTTACTAAATCCTGTGATCTAAAGCCAGTCACTGCAAGGGTTATTTCTACAAAGAGCACAATAGGGTAAAATGAGAGGCAGATGCTAAAGTGGTTTTAAATATGAGACTTCTTCAACAGAAAGTCCCTGTGCTAGATACAGTATCTACTTGAAGGGGCAAATAAAGATATGTGTTTTACCTTCAATATTAGCCATTATGACACACAAGAAAACACATGATGACCTACCCAGAGGTGTGAGTGTGTGCCTCCATGGCCAGAAGGTTCCCAGAAGGGAGTGCAGGGCACCTCCAGCTTCTGCTGCAGGAGCTTCTTTGTTACACACCATCCTGCACTCCCCCTCCCCCAAGTTCGCCCTTTTGTCTATGGGGTCCTTGGACTTCCAGGACTCCCTGTTCTTTTGCTGAGAAATTCCATCCAGATGGGTGAGTGTGTGCCATCCCTGGGCGTACTCCTCTCCAGTTCTTGCTGCAGGAACTTTTTTGTTCCACATGACCCTGCCTCCCTCAAGCATGCCCTATTATCTGGGAAGTCTTTGGCCCAGGAACAGTTCCTGCTCCTGCACTGAGGCTTTCCACCCAGAGGGGTGAGTGTCTGCTTGCAGGCCAGAAGGTTCCCAGAAGGGAGTGCAGGGTACCTCCAGCTTCTGTTGCAGGGGCTTCTTTGTTACACATAACCCTGCCCTCCCTCCAAGTTTGCCCTTTTGTCTGCGGGGGTCCTTGGACTTCCAGGAGTCCCGGTTACTGTGCTGAGGAGATCTATCCAGACTGGTAAGTGTGTGCCATCTCAGGGCAGATGGTCAGGGAAGGGAGCACCTTACCCCTCCAGCTACTGCTGCCAGGGCTTCTTTCTTCCACATGACCCTGCCTCCCCAAAGACTGCCCTATTGTCTGTGAGGTCCTCGGCCCAGGAATAGTTCCTGTTCCTGCACTGAGGAGATCCACCCAGAGAGTCAGTCACAGCAAAAATTGGACGGAGATGCCAAGACTCCCCTGGCTATATCTGAAGGAAGAGATGGGCAGGCACCAATGCAAGAGGTCCTCCAAAAAGTTGAAAGGCAACATGATAACACCAGAATCCAGGAATCACGCAAAAAGAAGACTTGAACACCCTATTCTAGAAGAAGTAGAAGAAATCGACTTTAAACATAACATTATAAAATAATAGAGGACCTTAAACAGGATATGAAAAACTGCTTTAAAGAAACGGAGAAGACAAGCAAAAAAGTAGAAGAAATGAATAAATCTCTCAAAGATACCCAAGAAAACCAAGAAAAAGCAATCAAAAAGTTAATGGAAACAGTTAAAGACTTGAAAAATGAAATGGAGTTAATGAAGAAAACACAAATCGTGGGAATGCTGAATATGGAGAATCTGAGTAAACAAACAGGGACTACAGAGACAAGTATAAGCAACACAATACAAGAGATAGAAGAAAGAATCTCAGACGCTGAAGATACTATAGAGGAAATAAACTCATTGATTAAAGAAAATAACAAATCCAATAAATTCTTAACACAAAACATCCAGGAAATCAGGGACACCATGAAAAGACCAAACCTAAGAATAACAAGGGTAGAAGAAGGAGAAGAATTACAGCTCAAAGGCGCAGAAAATATATTCAATAAAATTATAGAAGAAAACTTTCCCAACATAAGAAGGATATTCCTATGAATGTACAAGAAGCATACAGAACACCAAATAGACTGGATCAAAGAAAAACATCCCCTGACCATAAAATAATCAAAACACAAAACATACTGAATAAAGAACAGATATTAAGAGCTTCAAAGGTAAAAGGTCAAGTAACATATAAAGGAAACCTATGAGAATTACACCTGACTTCTCAATGGAAACCATGAAAGCCAGAAGGTCTTGCATAGATGTGCTGCAGACACGAAGAGAACATGGATGCAAAGCTTGAATATACCATTGATGGAGAAAGTAAGATATTCCAGGGAAAAAATATATTTAAACAATACATAGCTAAAAACCCAGCCTTAAAGAAAATACTAGAAAGAAAACCACAAACTAAGGAAACCCAAAACACTCATAATAACACAGACATCTGACAATCCTCCACTAGCACAAGTCAAAGAAGGGAAACAGACAAATACCTCCTCCAAAAAAAAAAAAAATAACCGGAGTTAACAACCACTGGTCATTAATATCACTTAATATCAATGGACTCAATTCACCTATAAAAAGTCACAGATTAAGAGAATGGATATGAAAACAGGATCCAATATTTTGCTGTTTACAAGAAACACACCTCAAACTTAAAGACAGACACTACCTCAGAGTAAAGGGTTGAGAAAATGTTTTCCAATCAATTGGACCAAAGAAACAAGAGGGTGTGGCTATACTAATATCTAACAAGACTGATTTCAAACTAAAATCAATCAGAAGAGCTAGAGAAGGACACCTTATTCTCATAACAGGAACAATTGATCAGGAGGAAGTCTCAATCCTGAATATCTACACCCCTAATATAAGAGCACCTACATATGTCAAAAAACATTACTAGAACTCAAAGCATACATCAAACCCCACACTCTAATCGTAGGAGATTTCAACAATCCTCTCTCACCAATGGAAAGGTGAACCAGACAGAAACTCAACAGAGAAATAAGAAAACTAACAGATGTAATGAACCAAAAGGACTTAACAGACATCTATAGAACATTCCACCCAAACAAAAAAGAATATACCTCTTCTGAGCATCTCAGGGAACCTTCTCAAAAATTGATCACATAATTGGCAACAAAGCAAACATCCATAGATACAAAGAAATTGTAGTAACCACCTGTGTATTATCGGATCACCATGGATCAAAATTAGAATTCAACAACAATTCTAACCCCAGAAGGCCTACAAACTCATGGAAATTGAACAGTCAACTACTGAACCACCCCTGGGTTAAGGAAGAAATTAAGAAAGAAATTAAAGTCTTTCTTGAATTTAATTAAAATAAAGAACAACATACCCAAACCTATGGGACACTATGAAAGCAGTGCTAAAAGGAAAGAAAGTACATAGTACTAAGTGCCCACATAAAGAAAACAAAGAAAGCTCACATTAGAAACTTAACAGCACACCTGAAGGTCTCAAAGAAAAAGAATCAGACTCACCCATAATTATTATCCATTATGATCAAGTAGGCTTCATCCCAGAGATGCAGGGCTGGTTCAACATATGAAAATCTATCAATGTAATCCATCATATAAATAAACTGAAAGAAAAAAACCCCTCATGATCATTTCATTAGAAGCTGAGAAAGCGTTTGACAAAATTCAACACCCCTTTAGGATAAAGGTCTTGGAGAGATTAGGGATACAGGGTTCATACCTAAATATAATAAAAGCAATATACAACAAGCCAACAGCTAACATGAAATAAAATGGAGAGAAACTCATAGCCATTCCAGTAAAATCAGGAACAAGGCAAGGCTGTCCACTCTCTCCATATCTCTTCAACATAGTTCTTGAAGTTCTATCAATAGCAATAACACAACATAAGGGGATCAAGTGGGTTTGAATTGGAAAGAAAGAAGTCAAACTTTTGTTATTTGCAGATGATATGATAGTGTACATAGTGTACATCAACTGGGTGTGTTCTGAATTGACTGTTCAAACCCTTATGTGGGCAAGAAATAAAATAAAATGAAATAAAACATTTTAAAAATCATGTATCTATCTGGATGTTGTTCAAAATAGCAAAGATCCATTGGTACACATTGTCTCTCTCCCACCGTGTACATGAATCAGTAATCTTTAGTGATAGCTTTATAGCTCTGAGGGTGCATGCCTATCAACCACAGTTACCACTTTTTATCAGTAAAAGTTTCTTTAAAATGATAAAAGTTACAACGCTTTTTTTTTTACTTCTACTGTCATTCCCCGGCACATTAATAACAAATGTAACAGTGAAAAGTGGTGTCACATGCCTTTAATCCAAGCAATCAGGAGGCAGAGGCAGGTGGGTCTCTATGAGTTTATGTAATAGCCTCAGTAATAGTGTCATGCCCAGGACAGCCAAAGCTGTTGTAGGAGGCTGCTTGTTTGTTCCTAGCTGCCGAGACTCCCAAAACAATCACTCAGAAACTATATTAAATCACTGCTTGGCCAATTACTTAAGCATATTGCTAGCTAGTTGTTAGATCTAGAATTAACCCATTTTTATTATTTTATATTTTACTACAAGGCTTGTGGCCTACAGGCAAGCTATGTAGCATATCTCTGACTCTGCCTTCTTTTTCTAGCAGTTAGTTTAATTTTCCCAGCCTAGCTCTGTTCTGCCCTTCTTTAGGCTCAAAGCAGTTTCTTTATCTATTAACCAATAAAAGCAACATATTTGGTATTCCACTGACTCTGCCTACTCCCTCTCTTTCTCTCTGTCTCTCTCTCTTTCTCTCTTCTAGCCTGGCTATATTCTGTTAAGCCATTGGCTGAAAACAGTTTCTTTATTAACCAATTAAAGCAACACATATACAGAAGGCCTTCCCACATCACAAGGCTGCACAGAGAAACTGTGTCTTGAAAAACTAAGAGAAGAAAGAATATTCTGACCTTTAGTTGTGTGTGCAACAGCAATTGTATAGTGAGTTCAACAGTATGCAGAGGGTACCAGCAGGTCTGGAAAAGAATTTCCAATCAAATGGACATTAGAAATAAGCTGGTGTAGCTATTCTAATAGCTGCCAAAATAGACTTCAAACTAAAATTAATCAAAAGAGATGAAGGACGTTTCATCTGAATCTATGAAGAATAAAATCCAATAAGATGAAGTCTCAATTCTAAAATCTACCAAATACAAGGGGATGCACATTTGTAAAAGAAACATTACTAAAGCTTAAATCACAGTCAAACCCCACAGGACTGGAATGGTGGGGCATTTTGGGAGTGATTTGGAAGTGTACTACAGTTGAATCTCTCTGGAATCTACAAGAGCGACCCTAAGAATCCTAGTAGTGAGGCATAGGTAACCTGAACCAGCCATCTTTGACAACTACAGAAAACCTGTAGCAGTAGGACTGGGGCAACAATCCAGCCACGAAATAGTCGACCTACAATCTATTCTTCCTGAAACATGTACTGGGGCAATGGAGGAACAGATTTTGTGGGATTGGTATACAAATAACTGGTCCAAATTAAAGTTTATGCTTTGAGATCAAGTCCTGACTTGATACTACCTTGGATGGCTAGGAACCAGAGGCTGAACAGACAAGAAATTCAGGGTAGAATCAAACATGACTCGGAAAACATTTCAACAAATGATTACTAGTGAAATTCTGTTATACTACTAGATCAGTGTTCAGCCTTAAATTCATCAGTGAGGCATCATCCAGCAACATATGGAAACAAATGCATAGACTTACTGCCAAACACTTGGCAGCACCTGGGGAATCCCATAGAATAGAGGAAAAAAATTGAAGGAATCAGATGAGTCAAGGACAACATGAACACATGGAACACAAATACAATTAAGCATGGTTCATAAAGAATCACAGAGACCGAGGTGATTATCTTTTACCCTACATGGATTTGAGCTAGGGCCTTAGTATATAAGTTATCGTAATGCAGATGGCTATTCTTCTGGAACTATTCAAGGTAGATGAGGAAGACACCATTGACTCTTTTGCATGCCCTTGGACCCCTTTCTTCCTACAGGATTGCCATTCCCAGCTCTGACATGAGGGATGGTGGCAAGTTTAATATAACTTGCTATGCAATGTTCTGTGGATATCCCTGGAAGACTGCTCATTATTTAAAGGCAAAGATGAATGGCTCCGAGGTAGAGGTGAAATGAGGTCTAGGGAGAGGTGGAGAGAAGAAAACTGTGTTGGTGATGTAATCTGAGAGAATATAAATGGAAAGAAATACATATCAACAAGAAAGAAGACTCAGGTGCAAGGTCCCACTGTGAATGCCACATTCAGGGTGAAAAGAGTGTGATCTGCCCTTAGGTGAAGGATGCTACATCTGTGCATTTAGAAACCAGCGATGTCCACAGTAAATCATAAACAGTCCATTCTCCTGTCTTTACTCTTTCTCACTTCACGTGGATAAATGGTGTGCAGGCAGCATTGGATTTAGGTGAGTTAAAGAGAAAATGTATGTGAGCATACAAGAGGGTGTTTTTCTCAATGAAAACAATGCACCATTTTCTAAACAGACTCCAAGCATCCAAAGTTTGAGGGCTCCTGAAATTAGTTCCTATGAGTTCTGAGGGATCACAATATATTTGACCCGTAACAAAAGTTCTTAAAGTCTTTGGATTTTGTTTACCATATTGATGTCTTTATTTTCCTTTTAAGACAACATCACTTTTATTCCTGGTCTTTTTTTTGTACTCATGTGTATCCCAGTATTATATGTATGAGTCAGCATACTGGCTGTATCTGAGTAGTAACTAATCACTTTCCACACATAGTATGTCTCCATTTTGTACCCCATTGATATATATATACTCTGGTGTGGGATGAGAGCAGCGGTCATTCATTATGATGACCCCAGGAAACTGGGAGACTGGTCTTTGAACTGACTTGGTTGGAAACCTCACACTGATACTCTCCAGCATCCTCAAACCTGACAGGATCTATTTTGAGTCCACACTTTGTAGGGGACTGAGTCATCCTCTCTGTGAGCTGAAGATTCTTCTTATTGAAGATCCAACGGATGGAGACACCAGTGTCAGGTGAAATGCAGGTGAAGATCACAGATGTACCTCCAGAGACTGTGGTGTCAGTGATTCGCACAAAGGGCTGTGTCACATTCTCTGTGAAGAAACAGAGGAGAATACCAAATGACAGTAGCCCTCACAGTAAACCAGACCCTCTTTAGTTCACACTTTCTAAAACATCCAGTGGGGTGAATTTGGAGCTGTTACTATAGACATAACTTGTGGTTTGGATTTGCCACTCAGGAACTGTTTTTCCCAGATTTAGGCACTGTTTTCCCTGTAATAGCACACATAGTGCCTGGTCATTGCTGTGTTCATGAGTTGAACTTAGTTATGAGCAATGATCTGAACTTGGGGTGGGGGAGCTGCTCACATTAGTGGCATCTGCTACTGTTTATTTGCAGAAGAGAATTCCCTAGGTTGGACCCCTCAGGGTGAGGGATCTGGAGCAGCTGCCTCCTCAGTTTCTTCTCTTTGTGCTTTGACCTTCTTGTGAAGTCTCATCAGCCCATCAGAGTAATAGGCTTATGGCCCAGACACCTGACCACTGAATCTCAGAAGGAGTTGCACAGGTGACCTACCCAACTGCAGCTCTCATGGCAGTAAATAATTGATTCTAAACTCTATGGGACAGTCAGTAAAGCCTTGTTCCTTGTTGGTTGTAACAGAAAATCTAACCAAAACAGTGACATAAACTTTCCACTGTCACCTACTGTTAAGCCAGAGGCAAAGTTTTGGAGTCCAGGCTCACAGCCTCTGTGAGGACCCCATGGTTTAACTATTCAGGAACTGCCTGACCCCCTCTTTCTGAGGACATGTGCATGGTGAGAGCTGCAGTTGACATCCTGGGGCTGAGTTTACATAGCACAGTTCCTCCTGTCTGTATGGAAAGGCAAGTGTGGGGTTCGGATCTATTACAGTTTGTCTACCCCATGTGTGTCCTGCAGTAGAGACCCAAACCCCCAGGGGGGGACACAATTCAGTGGAGGAGAGAAGAGGCACAACCAAATCCTTACAGGTTAGTGTATGAAGTGGGATCAGACAGTTCAGGCAGTTGGAGACCATAGAGAGTCACTTACTCTTTACATCAATTTCCACGTATAGTCTTTCAATTTTGAAATCGTTTTTTAAAACTGTTAGTGTGTAGATTCCTGCATCTTTCTCAGTGAGATCCCTGAGTATCAGAGATCCATTATTGTATCCTGTCTTTTTAGTTCTTTGTTCAGGCCCCCAGGAGATGGATTTTGTGGCTCTGGTGTATTTTACAATTTTAAAAACCGGAGTTCTGTATGTTGCCTTGTGCCAGTAAACGGCTTTCAGATCTTCTGGAAGATTATAAACTTGAAGAACTACGTCTTTCCCTTCAGCTGCATATCGAGGCACTGGTTGGATCATGAGTTGTGAAGAAGCAAAAGGGTTGCAGAACTGAGAATCGGAAGCTGGGAGGGAAAAAAGAAAAAAAAGCCATCACATGAGGATCATTGTGCTTCATGAAAAGATGGTGAACTCCATCTTGAGCAGATGGATTCATCACTTACCCTAGGGTTCCAGGTATGTGTGTTTCTATTCCTCTTAAAGAGGGGCTGAAACATGACCTCCTTCTTTCCAACAGTTTCCCTGAATGTGTCATGTCCTCTGTAGAATAGTCTTCTTGGGTTTCTACACGGCTGCTCCCTCACTGCCCTTAGTCAGATACTGTACAGACTCATGAACACTGACATTTAAGATGATCTCTCCCCTGAACTCAACATGCCTGGAACTTTCACTTTCTAGGTGTTTTCTTCTGTTTCTTTGAAGCAACACTCAACCCCTGACTTCACCTTATAGAAGCGATTCCTGTTGTTCCATACAGCCTTTATGTCTGGGACTATGTGGGGGCCTGCAGCAGTCTGATCTTCAAGGCAGGCTCCATTCTTTAAAGGCTTGGCAACTAGGCTGATTGTTTTTTATTGAAAGAAAAAAAATTCCCGCCTCCTCCCAGCCTCCCATTTTCCTCCCCCTCCTCCCATTCTTCTCTTCCTCCCCCCACTCCTCTCCCACTCCCTCTCCAGTCCAAAGAGCAGTCAGGGCTCCCTGCCCTGTGGAAAGTCCAAGGTTCCCCCCACCTCCATCCAGGTCTAGTAAGGTGAACATCCATACTGGCCAGGCTCCCACAAAGCCAGAACATGAAGTTTAAGCCCTGGGCTGAGACTCCTGGGTGACATAAGAGAGCTGATTGAGCAAGCAAGAAGAGGAAGCCAATAGACAGCACTCCACCGTGGTCTCTGTACCAGGTCCTGGATTTTAGTTATGACAATCTCAGTTGTAAGCTAATAAATGCCACAGTTTGACATGGGATTCTAACACCATTGTTCCCTATCAGTTTTGAAAGAATGAAGAGAAGAACAATAGAAAAATGTTCTCCTGGGTGACTTCACTCCAGTGTTGAAAAGATGACAGTACTCAGGGCTCCCTAGTGTAGAGCTCCAAGAGAGTGGGCTGACTCTGACATCTTAGGCTGAGTTACTTTCCATCAAGGTCTTCCTTGATGCAGGTGGAGTCAGATGATGGAAGCTGATCTATGGCCATTTGGCTCTACCAGTGTGTCCTTCACTAAGTGCTCAAACCTCAACATGGGGTCCCACAAGGGATGCTAGGCCAGCCATGGCAGTCGTGTGTGTCTAAGCCCCACCCAGCACTGAACAATCACAGAGAATCACTTACTGTCCAGCTGGAGTTGCACTTGTGTGTATTCACTTCCCTTATCTGTTCTCAGAATTTTTAGAATGTACAATCCACAGTCTTTCCGAGTGACCCTGTGAAGTAGCAGGGATCCATCACTGTGCAATGTCTCTCTGCCACTGTATGCAGGTCCCCACAGAGTTGCTTTCATATCTTGTATAAAACGGGTGGCCACAATTTTCTTGAAATCAGCCATTCCCTTGAACCAGACAAAGCCTAAAATATTCTCTGGAGGATTGTGAACGAGTAGAAGAACACTTCCCCCTTCAGCAATGCTGGGTGGCACTGATTCAATAGTGGGCTGGCCAAAAGTAGCAAGGCGTCCGCACTTCCATAGGAAAGCTAGAAGGAAGAGAGAGATCCATCAAAACTCGAAGTTTTGTATTTGACTAAGATAAGGCTTTCTGTCCTGAGAAACTGTGTCCCTTGCTCAGCCTATGTTTCTAGGTGAGTTTCTCCCTGTCCAACCAAGGTTACGGCTGACTGCTCACACGTACATTGGATTAGTGTTGTGGCGATGCATGCCCAACCTCTTCCCCTACAGACCACGTGTCTTCACTCTCTGGCTTTGTTGCTGCTCTGTTCCTCTTGGGCCTGTAGCCAACAACAGAATTCATCTTTCACCTTTTTTTTTCTTCAAGTCCACTCAAACTGGGACATCATCATAAGAAGCACAAGTTGTCTTGGCTTTCTTCTGTTCATTTTTTCTGAGATTGTCAGACAATGAAGCAAATGCCTGTTTATATTGGATCATGTTAGCGATCCACACCAGCTTGAATTTTTATTCATACTATCAAGCTGAGATCATCAGTCCCCAGAATATTGTGGATATGAATATGAACTTGATAGAAGAATAATGTCTCTTCCACTCTTACTGTTTAATATTCGATGAGGATATCTTAAAGCTCAGCCTTTCTCCTACTCTGTATCTTCTGCCCTAAAAACACCGAGGCTCCTCTCATGTCCTTGTGCCACTCAGGAGACTCCACAGTATGTCAGTCCCTCCTCGCACACACTGGTCTCATCTGTGAGAAGAAGCCCTGGCATGTGGGGACCTTTTTCAGAGGAGTACAGAAAGGACCTCCATTGTCTCAGTCATCTATCTGTCTCTATGAGGAACTTCTGCTCCACCACAGCTCCCAAGCTCTGCTGTTCTTCCCCCTTCTCAGCTGAGTCTCTTCCAGAAAGGAGCTCCTCCCAGAGTCTTATGGGCTGAGGGTGGGTCTGTTTTCAAAACACTGCACTTGTGGTTTCAGTGCTGTCCCATGTTCCTTTCCCATTCTCTCCTCTAGAACAGAGTGAGAGTCAAGGCTACTGACCATCCCTGTGAGGAGAGATAATTGGAGCTGACCCAGGAACTGCACTCTGCTGTGTGCTGGTCTAGGCTCTGGTAGCTTGAAAAATGGAAAATCTGACTAACTGTGTGACAAAGAAACCCAGCTGGGCATCCAATCTGCCTCGTTTTCAATTCTCTGGAAACATGGAATTTCCTCTCAGCAGGAAGGTGATAAAAACTGTTCTTGAGGTACAAATGGACCATGTGTTTGATGTGTGCAGAAAAAAGTAAATCTATTCTCCCTAGACTGACTATCAGACTAGGTTTTGGCTGAGGTCAAAGGCACAGGATGTGTCATGAGTCTCACATCTTTTGTGTGTGTGAGGAGGTGATTCTGGGAAAAATGCTGCTAGATCCTTCAACCTGTGGATGATTTTCGACATGATTCTCCAACTTCCTCTGATTGCTGAACTGTATAATGGGTTTTCCCAAGTGATCGATTGTCTTTCTGAGAGACCTTGAACCTCTGTCTAGTTTATTCCTGATGGATACCATGGGATTCCCACAGGGAACACATGAAGTGGGAAGAGAGAACATGGTCTCCTGGCACTGTAGCAGACACATTAAATAGCCAATAGCTCTGAGAATGTTGAGACAATGATTTTCTGGTCTGTAAGAACATGGGTGAAACCAGGTTACTAGGCTAGTTCCTGGTTTAGGCAAATATTTTTCTGCCAGTTCATTGTGTATCCTGATGACATCCCCGGTGATCACTAGGGGAACTACAGCTCATGTCTGCAAAGCTGTCAGATCAGCGTAGCCTGTAGCCATTTGCCTGAAGGGGAGAATTCCCTTAGTGGGACCTAGAGGACAGGTCCTTGTAAGAAGAATCTGTGTCCTGAGTCCCTCTCCTTGGGGACCACAACCTTCATGTGAAATCTCACATGCCCAAAGGGACAGTTAGCCAATGGCCTGGACACCTGTTGAGCTATGTTTCCCCACTGACTCTGAAGAAGATGGCCAAGGGATGAAACCCAGCCAAGGCTCTCAGGACAATGCACTCTCTAATTCCCCACTTCACAAGTTTTCAACTACCAGGAGGCACTCTTTCCTGCCATGTGAAAGTCAAAATCCTACACTTAGAAAATGCTCCTCATGGATACCTGGAGTTTTGTTGGGACAGAAGTCTTGAGCCAGGACGACCTGGTGCTCACATTTCTGAGGACTTTATGTTTTCCTCCACCAGGTACAATGCTAATTCCCCCAAAGTCTTTCTCAAGGAAACAAACCTGTGAGAATCTCTACTCTCTAGACAGAGGCTTTATCTTTGGCTGAGTTACCTACCATACATCCACCTGTGTCAAAGTGAAGTCAAATGAAGGATCCTGATCTATTGTCATTATTCTCCACCATTTGTTTCCCACATTAAGTGTTCAAACCCCACCATGGGGATATAATGCACAGGGAAGGAAGGTAAGCAGAGACCAGTCTCCTGTATATGTCCAGTGAAATGAACCTCACCTGGCTCACAGAATTCTCAATGAATCACTTACCATGCACGTGGAGGTACATGGGTACTGTTGATACAAATTTTCTTCCTCTTGTATAGGTTCGTAGGGAATAGAATCCTGCATCCTTCTGGGTGACCTTTTCAAGAAGCAGGGATCCATTGTAATATATTGTCTCTCTCCCGCTGTGTATAGGACCTGGCATACTTAAATTTTTGTGCAGTACATACAGTGCAATTTGTTGTTTCTCTTTTCCCAACCCTTTGAACCAGGTAACATCTATAATATCTTCTGGCAGATCGTGGACAAGGAAAAGGACGTCATCTCCTTCGGCCACTGGAGTTGGCAGTAATTCAATGGTCACACTGGCAGTGGAAGACAGGTGCCAGGAGGTTAAAATGGAGGCTAGAAGTGAATTCAGAAAAAGCACCAATATTAAAGAGGTATGATCATCTCTCATTTTGGTGTGTAAGTAGGACTGTGCCCACCCCCCGTTGGTATATATCAGCACCATGACTTCCCTTGATTTAGAGCGTCAGAGTGTGTCATTTACTTTCTCAGGAATTCTCCGCTTGAGTGTATTCCTAGTTCCCCCTCAGTGTCCATCATCCCACCTCACGTAGATTATTTGGTGTGAGGTCAATGCCTCTATGAACCCCTCCTCTGTAGACTCCACACTTTCTTATTTTTTCTCTGATCCCTTTGTGATTCTAGTCAACCCAGGGTTTCTCATGGCATATGCTGACATCAGGTTCGAGAACCAGGACTTTTTTATTTTTTATTTTTGGTTTTTTTGAAACAGGGTTTATCTGTGTAGCTTTGACTTTCCTGGATCTTGCTATGTAGACCAGGCTGGCTTTGAACTCACAGAGATCACCTGCTTCTGCCCCACGAGTGCTGGGATTAAGGGCTGAAGCAGAACTGCCAGTTCAGAACCAGGGACTTGTAAGGGCATAATTATTCTGAATTTTTTGGAAGGTTCAGTTCCTGGAAGAGATTCAGACACAAATAAAGGAAAAATGGAAGGAAGGAAAGAGGAATGTGCCCCCATGGATTTCTCTTCATAGTTCCTATATTTGGAACTTATGACAGTACTTATATTTCAATGTGAATTAAGTGATTTTATATTTACTAATTTAAATATATGTGTGCATATGTGCAGGCTGGTGTCTTCTTGGGTACATCTGAAGATGTATGCCACAAATGTGTGTGTGGCCACATGTTCCAGGGTGTATATATATGAGTTCTAACCACACCTCCTAGGTGGATGGAAAAGTAGAGCCTGCATAATCTTTTCTCTCTGTCTACTGTGTGGGAGCAGAGGATTATTTTCAGGTTACCATATCTTCACACACCGAAACATTTCACTAGCCCTCCCCTGTTTGATTTCTTTTTGGAGGGCCATACTGTCACAGTTGGGAACATCTGTCTTCAGAACATTACAGCCAATGAAATTCACTGTGAATATGAAGTGCTTCAGGCTTTTCTCTTACCATCATCACCTCCTGTCCTCTGAGAGCTTCAGGCTGCTGAGCCTCTGTCCCTTACCGTACCTTCTGCTCCGTGAGTGCACACAGAAACCTTGAGTCTCCTCTCAACATCTTCGTTTCTTTAGGAGACTCCAGCCTGCTTCTCAGTTCCCCTTACAACAGAGTCAGAGAGTAGATACCATTACCTGTGAGCAGAAGCCCCTCCCAGAGGGTACACCTCTTGCAGAGAAGCACAGAGAACTCCATCAATCTTCTCACTGGTTGTTCTCCCTCTGAGGAGAAAAATCTCAGCTCCAACACAGAACTCAGGCTGTGCTGTTCTTCCTCCTTCTGCTCTGAGATTCTTCTCAGACAGGAGCACTGCTACAGGATCCAATGGGCTGTGAGTGGTGGGGTTCGAGTCCAAATCAATGCTCAATCCCGTCCACTCTCAGTATTGCCCTGCATCTCACTCAGCTTCCCTTTATATTCCTTCTCCAAGCAACATATTGAGCAACAAGGCTGATAAGCATCCCCATGCCCTCAGAGAACAATGACTCATCCCAGGGCTGACACCTGCTGTGTCCTTGCCTTGGGTCTGTCAGCACCAAAGATGGAGCCTCCATCTTGTCTATGTGTCCACATGATACAGAGACCAAGCTGAGCACCCAGCCTACCCTGTGTTCTCAATGCTCTGGGAAGATGGTATTTACTTAATTCTTGCAAGTAGTTGACGGAAATGTCTCTGAGGGCTGGAAAGAGGCAGGCTGAGTGATGACTAGGGATGAAGATCAATCCTCTATCACTGTCACCAGTCAAATTAATGATCTAGCAGAGAAGCCCAGGAACCATTGTGTGACGAGTTTCATGTGCTCAATGTTGGGGAGGAGGTGACCTGTGTGTCTTCGAAAGGACTATGGAATCCTTCATTCTATGTTTCAGGACAACATTTTTCCATTATGTGTTGGGTTTGCACATGTCCTCTCTGATTTTCCTGGGTCACTTTTGCTCTTTCCTAGATGATCCCTTGGTTGTAATCAAGTCTTCCTCTATAAGAGAGGACAGGAGGGAGGAGACATTCATGGTACCCATACAGAAAGGTGTTCTCAGACAAAGGAAGGATACAGTAGGTCAGAAAATGGTCTAGGGAGGGAGTTCAAGGTTAGCAGGGACAGAGATGGAAGTCAGTCTTCTCAGGGAAAAAATTCTCAGATCATTGAGAATATGCCCTTCTAACATCCCCTGAAGATCACTGGAAGAACTGTAATTTCATGTCTGGAGCTATAGCAAGCAAGGTCAAAGAACCAAATAAGAACTTCCCTGATATGTTCCGCACAGGTAGTGTGCAGGGAACATCACACCAATCCCTGTGCTGTTCAGGACTTTTAATTTCTTCTTCTGTAGGATGGGTCTAGACAGGGTTTCAGATTTGTCCTGGAAAGACCTGCACTAAAGTTGTAAGTGGTGTGAATCCAGAGGATGGACATTCTCAGAAGGAGCCTTGTGCTCAGGACATTTTGAAGGAAAGTTCTAGGATATTTCTCTTAATGTTAACAGGACAGGGCACAGTTGTGCAGGATGGTGAATGTCTTTAATCTCATCATCACTCAGGAGGCAGAGGCAGGTGAATTTCTTCTAGCCAGCCTGGTTATGGAACGATTGAGTAGTAAGTCCTTCTGTCTGTGTGTTACTTTCATTGGTCGAATAAAGAAACTGCCTTGGCCTTTTTAAAATTTTTTCCTTATTTATTTAAAAAACACGTAGAGAGTTTCAGTGTGATTATACAAATTAAGGGCCCACAAGGATGCTTGATAGGTTGCCTTCTATTTGTTCAAACAAGTCCCACAGCTTATTGGCTTGAGAATGGTAGCACTAGTCATGTCATTGCTGGGTCATGGTGGGTTACTGGTGTTAGCTCATCTGGAGGGTGTTCTTTTTCTTTCTTTTTATTTATTTATTTATTAAACATTTCTGTCTCTTCCCCGACACTGCCTCCCATATCTCCCCTCTCCCCATTGACCTCCCCCTTTCTCATCAGCCCAAAGAGCAATCAGGGTTCCCTGCCCTGTGGGAAGTCCAAGGACCTCCCACCTCCATCCAGGTCTAGTAAGGTGAGCATCCAAACAGCCTAGGCTCCCTCAAAGCCAGTACATGCAGTAGGATCAAAACCCATTGCCTTTGTTCTTGACTTCTCAGCAGTCCTCATTGTCTGCTATGTTCAGCCAGTTGGGTTTTATCCCATGCTTTTTCAGACCCAGTCCAGCTGGCCTTGGTGAGTTCCCGATAGAACATCCCCATTGTCTCAGTGTGTGGGTGCACCCCTCGCGGTCCTTAGTTCCTTGCTCGTGCTCTCTCTCCTTCTGCTCCTGATTTGAACCTTGAGATTTCTGTCTGGTGCTCCAAAGTGGGTCTCTGTCTCTGTCTCCTTTCATCGCCTGATGAAGGTTAATATTCAGGAGGATGCCTATATGTTTTTCTTTGAGTTCTTTTTATTTAGCTTCTCTAGGATCACGAATTATAGGCTCAATGTCCTTTATTTATGGCTAGAAACCAAATATGAGTGAGTACATCCCATGTTCCTCTTTTTGGGTCTGGGTTACCTCACTCAGGATTGTGTTTTCTATTTCCATCCATTTGTATGCAAAATTCAAGAAGTCATTTTTTTTTTCTGCTGAGTTGTACTCTAATATGTATATATTCCATACTTTCTTCATTCATTCTTCCATTGAGGGGCATCTAGGTTATTTATATGTTCTGGCTATTACAAATAATTCTGCTATGATCATAGTTGAACAAATGCTTTGTAGTATTATTGGGTTTCTCTTGGGTATATTCCCAAGAGTGGTATTGCTGGATTCTGAGGTAGGTTCCGGTTTCCTGAGAAATTGCCACACTGATTTCCAAAGTGGTTGCACAAGTTTGCATTCCTACCGGCAATGGATGAGTGTTCCCCTTACTCTACATCCTCTCCAGCATAGGCTATCAGTGGTGTTTTTGATTTTAGCCGTCTGGCAGGTGTAAGATGGTATCTCAAAGTTGTTTTGATTTGCATTTCCCTGATCGCTAAGGAGGTTGAACATGACCTTATGTGTCCTTTGGCCATTTGAACTTTGTCTTATGAGAATTATCTTTTCTGTTCAGTACCCCACTTTTTAATTGGGTTAATTAGAGTTTTCATGTCCAGTTTCTTGAGTTCTATATATATTTTGGAGATCAGACATTTGTCTGATGCGGGGTTGGTGAAGATCTTTTCCCATTCAGTAGGATGCCTTTTTGTCTTAATGACAATATTCTTTGCTTTCCAGAAGCTTCTCAGTTATTGGAGGTTCCATTTATTCATTGTTGCTCTTGGTGTCTGTGCTACTGGTGTTGTACGTAGGAAGTGGTCTCCTGTTCTCATGTGTTGCAGTCTACTTCCCACTTTCTCTTCTATCAGGTTCAGTGTGGTCAGATTAATATTAAGGTCTTTAATCCATTTGGACTTGAGTTTTGTGCATGGTAATAGATATGGATCAATTTTCATTCTTCTACACGTTGATATCTAGTTATGCCAGTACCATTTGTTAAATATGCTTTCTTTTTCCCACTTGATATTTTTTGCTTCTTTATAAAAAATCAGGTGTTCATATGTTTGTCATTTAATATCCAGATCTTTGGTTCAATTCCATTGGTCAATGTCTCTGTTTTTATGCTAATACCAATCTGTTTTCATTATTGTAGCTCTGAAATAGAGTTTGAAGTCAGGGATGGTAACACCTCCAGAAATTCCTTCATTGTATAGGATCGCTTTGGCTCTCCTGAGTTTTTTGTTTTTCCATATAAATTTGCTTATTTTTCTCTCAAGGTCTGTGAAGGATTTTGTTGGAATTTTGATAGGGATTGCATTGAATTTATAGATTGCCTTTGGTAGAATTGCTATTTTTAATATGTTGATTCTACCCATCCAAGAGCATGGGAGATCCTTCCATGTTCTGGTGTCCTCTTTCATTTCTTTCTTCAAAGCCTTAAAGTTCTTGTTAAATAGATCTTTCACTTCCTTGGTTAGTGTAACCCCAAGATACTTTATGCTATTTGAGACTATCGTGCAAGGTGAAGTTTCTCTGATTTTCCTCTCTGCTTCTCTACCCTTTGTGTATTGGTTGGCTACTGATTTTTTGAGTTGATCTTGTATCCTGCCACCTCACAGGTATTTATCAACTGTAGGTGTACTTTGGAAGAGTTTTTGGGGTCACTGATGTACACAATCATATTACTTGCAAATTACAAAAGTTTGACTTCTTCCTTTCCAATTCTCATCTCATTGATCTCCTTATGTTGTCTTATTGCTATTGTTAGAACTTTAAGCACTATGTTGAAGAGATATGGTGAGAGTGGTTATCCTGTCTTGTTCCTGATTTTAGTGGAATGGCATTGAGTTTCTCTCCATCTAATTTGATATTAGCTGGTGGTTTGCTCTACATTGCTTTTATTATATTTAGATATGATCCTTGTATCTCTAACCTCTCTAAGACCTTCATCATAAAGGAGTGTCGAATTTTGTTAAATGCTTTTTTAGCATCTGATTACATGGTCATATGTTTTTTCTCTCAGTTTATTCATCTGATGTATTATATTGATAGATTTTCATATGTTGTACCATCTCTGCATCTGGAATAAAGCCTACTTGATAATAATGGATATTTTTTGATGTGTTCTTGGATTCTGTTTGCCAGTATTTTATTGAGAATTTTTCCATTGATGTTCATGAGAGAGATTATTCTGTAATTTTCTATTTGGTTGAGTCTTTGTATGGTTTTGGTTTCAGGGTAACTGTAGCCTCACAAAAGAGTTTGGCAATGACTCTTCTGTTTCTATTATGTGAAATCCCTTTAGGAGTATAGGTATCAGTTCTTCTTGGAATTTCTGGTAAATTTCTGCATTAAAACCATCTGGCCTGAGCTTTGTAGGTTGGGAGGGTTTTTTTTTATGACAGTTTCTATTTCCTCACGAGTTATAGGTCTATTTAAATTGTTCACCTGGTCTTGATTTAATTTTGGTAAATGGTATTTATCTAAAAACAGGTCCATTTCTTTCACATTTTCCAACTTTGTGACATATAGGCCTTTGAACAAGACAATGATTCTCTGAATTTTCTCAGTGGCTGCTGTTATGTCCCCCTTTTCATTTTCTTATTAATTTGCACATTCTCTCTCTGCCTATTGATTAGTTTGGATAGGGGCTTGTCAATCTTGTTGATTTTTATCAAAGAACCAGCTCTTTGTTTCATTTATTATTTGGATTGATTTCTGTGTTTTTATTTTGTTGATTTCAGCCCTCAGTTTGATCATTTCCAGTCTTCTGCTTCTCATTGGTGAGTCTGCTTCTTTTTCTAGAGCTTTCAAGTGTGCTGTTAAGTCTCTAATGTTAGCTTTCTCTGTTTTTTTTTAATGTGGGTACTTAGTGTTATGTACTTTCCTCTTAGCACTGATTTCATAGTGTTCCATAGGTTTGGCTATGTTGTGTCCTCCACCCACTCTTCTTCCCCTCCCTGTCCAGTCCAAAGAGCAGTCAGGGTTTCCTCCCCTGTGTAAAGTCAAAGGTCCTCCCCCCTCCGTCCATGTCTAGGAAGGTGAACATCCAAACTGGCTAGACTCCCACAAAGCCAGAACATGAAGTAGGATCACAACCCCGAACCATTGTCCTTGGCTTCTCATCAGCCCTCATTGTTTGCCATGTTCAGAGAGTCCAGTTTTATCCCATGCTTTTTCAGTTACAGTCCTGCTGGCCTTGGTGAGCTCCCAATAGATCAGCCCCACTGTCTCAGTGGTGGGTGCACCCCTCGTGGTCTTGACTTCCTTGATCATCTTCTCCCTCCTTCCACTCCTCATTGGGACCTTGGGAGCTCAGTCCAGTGCTGCAGTGTGGGTCTCTGTCTCTATCTCCATCCATCACCAGATGAAGGTTCTATGGTGGTATGCAAGATATTCGTCAGTATTGCTATAGCATAGGGTCATTTCAGGTTCCCTATCCTCAGCTGCCCAATCACCTAACTGGGGACATCACCTTGGGCTCCTGGGAGCTGCTCTAGGTTCAAGTCTCTTGCAAACCCTAAGGTGACTCCTTTAACTAAGAATTGTTTTTCCTGCTTCCTTTCCAACCTTCCTTTATCCCAATCATCCTGTTTCCCAAAGTTCCCCCAATCCTCCCCTTCTCACTTTTCTCTCCTCATCTCCCCTAACCCCCATCACACCCCACCCTCAAGATCCCAATTTTCTCCCCGGCAACTTTGTCTACTTCCCATAGCCATGATTATAACTATATGTTTTTCCTAGGGTTCACATACTTATATAGCTTCTTTAGGTTTAGCAATTGTAGACTCCATGACCCTTATTTATGGCTAGAAACCAATTATGAGTGAGTACATCCCATGTTCATCTTTTTGGGTCTGGCTTACCTCACTCAGGAGAGTGTTTTCTATTTCCATCCATTTGCATGCAAAATTCAAGAAGTCATTTTTTTTTTTACCGCAGCATAGTACTCTAATGTGTATATATTCCATACTTTCTTCATCCATTCTTCCATTGAAGGGCATCTAGGTTGTTTCCAGGTTCTGGCTATTACAAATAATTCTGCTATGAACATAGTTGAACAAATGCTTTTGCCATATGATAGGGCATCTCTTGGGCATATTCCCAAGAGTGGTATTGCTGGGTCTAGGGGTAGGTTGATCCAGAATTTCCTGAGAAACCAAAACACTTATTTCCAAAGTGGTTGCACAAGATTGCATTCCTACCAGCAATGGATGAGGGTATCCCTTCCTCCACTGCCTCTCCAGCACAGCCTATCATTTTTGTTTTTTATTTTAGCCATTCTGACAGGTGTAAGATGATATCTCAAAGTTGTTTTGATTTGCATTTCCCTGATTGCTAAGGAAGTTGAGCATGACCTTAAGTGTCTTTTGGCTGTTTGAACTTCTTCTGTTGAGAATTCTCTGTTCAGTTCAGTGCCCCATTTTTTAATTGGGTTAATTAGCATTTTAAAGTCTAGTTTCTTGAGTTCTCTATATATTTTGGGGTTCAGACCTTTGTCTGTTGTGGGGTTGGTGAAGATCTTCTCCCAGTCAGTAGGTTGCCTTTTTGTCTTAGTGACAGTGTCTTTTGCTTTACAGAAGCTTCTCAGTTTTAGTAGTTCCCATTTATTCAATGTTGCCCTTAATGTCTGTGCTGTTGGGGGTACACATAGGAAGCATTCTCCTGTGCCCATCTGATGTATCGTTCTTCCCCCTTTTTCTTCTATCAGGTTCAGTGTGTTCAGACTGATATTGAGACACTTATGGGACACTATGAAATCAGTCCTAAGAGCAATGTTCATAGCACTAAGTGCCCACTTAAAGAAAACAGAGAAAGCTCACATTGGAGACTTAACAGCCCACCTGAAATCTCTAGAAAAAAAAAGCAGACTCACCCAGGAGCAGTAGAGGACTGGAAATAATCAAACTGAGGGCTGAAATCAACAAAATAAAAACACAGAAAGCAATCCAAAGAATCAATGAAACAAAGAGCTGGTTTTTTGAGAAAGTGAACAGTATTGACAAACCTTTATCCAAACTAATCAAACGGCAGAGAGAGAACATGCAAATTAACAACATCAGAAATGAAATGGGGACATAACAAGAGACACCGAGGAAATTCAGAGAATCATTAGGTCTTACTACAAAAGCTTATATGCCACTAAGTTGGAAAATGTAAAAGAAATGGACTTGTTTTTAGATAAATATCAGTTATTTTATTGGTTTTCATTGGTTTGCTTGTTTGTTCTGTTATTTGCTTTGTTTTGTCTGTGGATGTTGGGGATTCAAATTCAATGTCTTCATGCTTACATATTACCTACTGAAACATCTCCATTGCTCCCTATCTTGTTTTTTGAAATATGATCTCTCACGGGAACTTGCTAGTTCAGCTCTGTTGGCTAGTCATAAACTCCTAGTGACAATCCTGCCCCTCCCCAGTGCTAGGATTAAAGGAGCAAATCACTGGAACTTATTTTCTGTATACATTGTAGATCTAAACTCAGACTTCAATGCTTTAGACTAACCCATTTTCCCTGACCCTTCCCATAAATGTTTAAGGATTTCTGGGTTCATAAAGGAGAATTGCAGTATTTACTCATTCAGAAACCTGAGATTTTGCCTTAGGATCTGGCACCAGAATTACTGTGGAATACCTGCTTTTGAAATCCATGTATTCTCATAAAAGAAAAAGCATAAGGGAGAGATGGTGTGGAAAAATTCAAAATATTCTATTTCTTAGTCCAGATGAGTTTCCCGAAACGAGCCACTCAGCCATAACCTTATCAGTGAACCCTTTCATTTAGAAATCCAGGTAGAAAATGGCCTCCATCATCATTCTCTATACCTCCATGGGATCCTCCTTACTGAATTCCCCACATAGTATACAGATAGATAAATTCAGAGAAGTACTGGTATTTTCATTGCATGATATGAGGTTTGAGGATGTCGATTTTCCACTTACAAAGTAGAGACATATGTATTTAAGGCAACAAAGGCAGGACACCAATGTACTGTTTACACGCCAGATTTGATTAGTTTCAGCATTTTTTCCATATTGTACAACTGATGATAATGCAGCAAATAATGTCAGTGAGATTGTTTTTCAACCTTTATTTTTCTTTCAGTCACTGGAATAGATAACTATCAATGTAATGGGAATCTTTAATGTTTCATACTTTTATGAACCTTTTCTTTGTAGGTACAATACTGTATTAATAGTTGAATAATATTTTTATTGGTGCTTTCCTACTTTGGTAGCTTCTATATTTTATGTAATATTCATGTTTTTTCTCAACAAAAAGTAATAGAATTTTACCTATTTTTCTTAAAAAAAAAAGACCAGGACCAGATGGTTTCAATGTAGAATTCTACCAGAACTTCCAAGAAGAGTTAATACCTATACTCCTTAATGTGTTTCACAAAATATAACAGAGGAGTTATTTCCAAACTCTGTTTATGAAGCTACAGTTACCCTGATATCAAAACAACACAAAGACTCAATCAAGAATGAGAATTACACACCAATCTCATTCATGAACATCGACGCAAAAATTCTCAATAAAATAATGGCAAACCGAATCCCAGAACACATCAAAAAATTATTCATTATGATCAAGTAGGCTTCATCCCAGAGATGTAGGGCTGGTTCAACATATGACAACCTATCAATGCAATCCATCATATAAATAAACTGAAAGAAAAAAACCCCTCATGATCATTTGATTATATGCGGAAAAAGCATTTGACAAAATTCAGCACCCCTTTATGATAAAGTTCTTGGAGAGATTAGGGATGTAAGGTTCATGTTTAAATATAATAAAAGATATATACAGCAAGCTGACAGCTAACATCAAATTAAATGGGCAGAAACTTATAGAATTTGCATAAAATCAAAAACAATGCAAGGCTGTCCACTCTCTCCATACCTCTTCAACATAGTTCTTGAAGTCTAGTAATAGCAATAAGACAACGCAAGTAGATCAGGGGGATTCTAATTAGAAAGGAAGAAGTCAAACTTTTGTTATTTGCAGATGATATGATAGTATACATAAGTGACCCAAAAAACTCTACCAAAGAACTCATACAGCTGATAAACACCGTTAGTAATGTGGAAGGATTCAAGATCAACTCCAAAAAATCAGTAGCCCTCCTATACACAAAGAACAAAGAAGCAGAGAGGGAAATCCGAGAAACTTCAACTTTCATGATAGCCACAAATAGCATAAAGTATCTTGGGGTAACTCTAACCAAGGAAGTGAAAGATCTATTTAACAAGAACTTTAAGTTTTGAACAAAGAAATTGAAGAGGACACCAGAACATGGAACGATCTCCCATGCTCTTGGATTGGGAGGACCAATATAGTAAAAATGGCAATTGTAGCAAAAGCAATCTATAGATTCAATGCAATCCCCATCAAAATCCCAACAAAATTCTTCACAGACATTGAGAGAACAATAATCAATTTTATACGGAAAATCAAAAAACTCGGGATAGTCCAAACAATCCTATACAATAAAAGTACTTCTGGAGGCATTACCAACCCTGACTTCAAACTCTATTATAGAGCTACCGTAATGAAAACAGCTTGGTATTGGCTTAAATATAGAGATGTTGACCAATGGAATCAAATCAATGACCTGGATATTAATCCACACACCTATGAACACCTGATTTTTGACAAAGGAGCTAAAATTATACAATGGAAGAAAGAAAGCATCTTTAACAAATGGTGCTGGCATAACTGGATGTCAACCTGTAAAAGAATGAAAATAGACCCTTATCTATCACCATGCACAAAACTCAAGTCCAAATGGATTAAAGACCTCAATATTAATCTTACCACACTGAACCTGATAGAAGAGATAGTGGGAAGTAGTCTGCAATACATGATGCACAGGAGACCAGTTCATACGTATAAACCCAGTAGCACAGATAATAAGAGCAACAATGAATAAATGGGATCTCCTAAAACTGAGAAGCTTCTGTAAAGCAAAGGACACTGTCATTAAGACAAAAAGTAACCTACTGAATTGCCTGATCTACAAAATATATAAAGAATCAAGAAACTACACATTAAATTTCTGAATAACCCAATTAAAAATTGGGTATTGAACTGAACAGAGAATTCTCAACAGAAGTTTAAATGGCCAAATATACTTAAGGTCATGTTCAACTACCTTAGCCATCAGGGAAATGCAAATAAAATCAACTTGAGATACCATTTTACACTTGTCATAATGGCTAAAATCAAAAATACCAATGATAACCTATGCTGTAGATGATGTGGGGTAAGGGGAATACTCATCCATTGTTGGTGGGAATGCAAACTTGTGCAACCACTTTGGAAATCAGTGTGGTGTTTTCTTAGGAAACTGGGCGTTAACCTACCTCAGGATCCAGCAATATCACTCTTGGAAATATACCCAAGATATGCCAAATCATACTACAAAAGCATTTGTTTAATTATGTTCATAGCAGCAGTATTTGTAATAACCAAGAACCTGGAAACAACATAGGTGCCCCTCAACTGAAGAATGGATAAATAAGGTGTGGCGCATATACTTATTAGAGTTCTACTCAGTGGTAAAAAAAAAGACATTTTGAATTTTGCATGCAAATGGATGGAAATAGAAAACACGTTACTGAGTGAGTTAACCCAGCCCCAAAATGAGGAATATGGTATGTATTCACTCATTAGTGGATTCTAGTCATAAACAAAGGACATTGAGCCTATAGTTCTTGAGCCTAGATAAGCTAAATAATGAGGTGAACTGAAATAAAAGCATATATTTATCCTCTTGGATATTGGAAATAGACAAGATCGCTGGGCAAAAGTTGGGAGCATGGGTGTGGGGGTAGGTTGGGGAGAAGGGTAGATGGGGAGAGAGAAGGGAGAAGAGGAGGATTGGGGAGAGTTTGGGGGAAGGGGATGTTTGAAATTGAGGAGGGTGGATATGGGATCAGAGAAGATATCTTAATTAAGGGAGCCATTTTAGGGATGGCAAGAAACTGGACTCTAGCGGTGTCCCCAGGTGTCCAAGAAGATGTCCCCAGCTAAGTCCTTGGGCAGGTGAGTAGAGGGTGCCTGAATTGGCATTCTCCCATAGCCAAACTAATGTATATCTTGCATATCACCGTAGAACCTTCATCTGGTGATGGATGGAGATAGTGACAGAGACCCACATTGGAGCTCCCAAGGTCCAGATGTGAAGCAGAAGGAGGGAGAACATGAGCTAGGAAGTTAGCACCGCAAGGGGTGTGTCCACCCACTGAGACGGTGCTCCTGATCTAACGGGAGCTCACCAAGGCCAGTTTGACTGGTACTGATGAGCATGTGATCAGACTAGACTCTCTGAAATTGTCTGACAATGAGGGCTGACTGAGAAGCCAATGATAATGGCAATGGGTTTTGATTCTACTGCATGGACTGGCTTTTTGGGAGCCTAGTCTGTTTGGATGCTTACCTTCCTAGGCCTGGATGGAGTGGGGAGGACCTTTGACTTTCCACAACTCAGGGCACCCTGACTTCTTTTAGGACTGGAGAGTGAGGTGGGAGCAGGAGGGGCGAGTGGGAGGGAAATGGGAGGAGGGTAGGAGGTGGATATTTTTAGTAAATAAATAAAAAATACTAAAAAAAGATAAGGTGTTGTTTGATTCCCCTTTGTATGTTGTGAATACAATTGGTTAATGGGTAAATAATCTGCCTTGGCCTGTGATAGAATAGACTATAGCTTGATGGGAAATACTAAACTGAATGCTGGGAGAAAGAAGGCAGAGTCAGGATAAGCCATGTAGCCCCACAGGAGACAGATACCAGATGGAGCTTTTCTCAGTAAGCACAGCCTTGTGGCAATACACAGATTAGTATAATTTGGCTATATTAATATGTTAGAGCTAGCCAATAAGAAGTTAGAACTAATAGCCCAAGCATTGATTTAAATAATATAATTTCTGTGTGATTGTTTTGGGAATCTGGTTGGCCAGGAAATGGAAAAGCAGCCTCCGTTACAACAAATCAACTTATATCATCCTGTAGAAAATACAAATTCACATGGATCAAAGACCTCAACATAAATTCAGATAAATTGAATCTAACAGAAGAGAAAATGTGAATTAGTCTTGCAGGCATTGAAAAAGGAAACTACATAATGAATATAACATCAGTAGCAAAGACACTGAGATGAAAAATCAATAAATCGGACTGTTTGAAACTGAACACCTTTAAGGCTGATAATATGGCAAAACAGCATCATACATAATGGTATATCATCACCAAATCCACATTTTACAGAGGACTGATCTCCAATATATTTAAATATCTCAAGAAGGTAGACATCAAACTACCAAATTATCCAATTAATAATGTTGTATAGATTTAAAAAGAATTCTCAACAGAAGAATCTGAAGTGAGTGAGATACACTTAAAGAGTTATCCAATATCCTTAGCTATCAGGGAAATACAAATCAAAATGACTCTGAGATAGGCCCTTACACCTGCCAGAATGGCTAAGGTAAAAAATGCTAATGACAGCCCATGTTGGAGAGGATTTGTAGTAAGGGGAACACTCCTCCACTGGTGGTACGAGTGCAATTTTCTTTTAAAATATTTTTTTCCATTAAAAACTCTACAATTCCTCCTCTCCTCCCATTCCCCTCCGGCTCCCTGACTCACCCTTCTTTCTCCTCCTCCTTAAGAGAGGGCAGGGAACCCTGCCCTGTGGCAAGGCCAAGGCCCTCCCCCCTACATCCAGGCCTAGGAAGCTTTGCATCCAAATAGACTGGGGTCCCAAAAAGCCAGTACATGCAGTAGAAAGAAGTCCCAGTGCGTTTATCAGTGGCTTCTCAGTCAGCCCCCATTGTCAGCCACATTCAGAGAGTTCTGTTTGATTGCTTGCTCATTCAGTCCTGGTCCAGCTGGATTTGGTGAGCTCCCATTAGATCAGGCACACTGTGTCGGTGGATTGACCAACCCCTCTCGGTCCACACTTCCTTTTTCATCTTCTCCATTCTTCTGCTCTTCAACTGGACCTTGGGAGCTCAGTCTGTTGCTCTGATGAGAGTCTCTGTCTCTATCTCTTTGTCACCGGATGAAGATTCTATGGTGATATTTGAGATCAGTGTGATAGTGGGGCATGACCGGTTCAGGCACCCTCTCCTATGCCACCTAAGGACCTAGCTGGGGACATCCCTGTGGACATCTGTGATCCCCTCTAGAGCCAAGTCTTTTGCCAACCCTAAAATGGCTCCCTTAATGTAGATATCTTCTTTCCTGCTCCTATATCTGCCCTTCCTCCATCTCTACCTTTCCACTCCCCCAAGCTCTCTCCAGTCTTGCTTTCTCCCTTCTCTCTCCCCCTCCTTCCTTCTCCCACCCCACACCCACCCCTACATTGTGGTAAATGTGGTACATTTACACAATGGAGCATTACTCAGTGATAAATAACAATGACATGAACTTTGAAGATAAATGAATGGAGCTGAAAGAAAAAAAAAATCCCGAGTGAGGCCCAGAAAGACAAGAACAGTATGTACCCAATCATAAGTGGATATTAGATGCAAAGCAAAGGATAACTAAGCTATAATTCCCAGCCCCAGAGAAACTAGATATCAGCAAGGACCACAAAAGGGACACATTTATTGCCCTGGGAGGGGAGATACATGAGATCTTCTGGGTAAACTGGGCATAGACAATATAGAGGAGGGGTTGAGGAATGTGAACATGAAGGATCATGATGGTCGATTTGGGGGAAGGAGGACAAGGGAGAGCAATTAAAGTGATATCTTGATAGAGGGGACCATTATGGTGTTAGGGAGAAACATAGAACCTCCCAGGAATCAAGGATGATCTCAGTAAAGGCTCCTAACAATACTGGAGGGAGTACCTGAACTGAACTTCTATATTCAGATTGGTACCTACCCTAATTGTCATCATAGAGACTTCATTCAGTAACTTACAGAAGCATAAGCAGAGATCCACAGGCAAGCCCTGGACTGAGTTCTAGGAGTCCAATTGAAGAATGGGAGAAGGGATTATATTGGCAAAAGGAGTCAAGATCATGATGGGAAAACCCAGAGAGACTGCTGACCTGAGCTCATGGCAGCTTATGGTCTAGATCAAGAGCTAAGTGGCCTGCATGGGACAAACTGAGACATTATACATGTGAATGACAGATGTATATGTGGTTCTGTTGTGTGGCCCCTATATGTGACACCAGGACCTATCCAAGGTGCATGAGCTGTCATGTTGGAATATTTCCTATGGTGGGATGTCACACTCTGCCTTGATGTAGGAGGGAGGAGCTTGGTCCTGCCTCATCTTGATATGCCTTGCTTTGTAGATTCCCATAGGAGGTCTTACCCTTTCTTAATGGAGATGAAAGTGGAGTACATGGGGGTAGAAGGGGGTGGAGGGAAGGAATAGGAGTAGAGTAGGGAGCAGAAACTGTGGTTTGCATGTAAAATAAGATTACAAATTCATTAAAAATATTTTTATGTGTATTATATTTTTGCTTTATGTATATCTGCAATCACAAGCATACCTGGTGCTTACAGATGCTAGAAGTGCAGTTATATATATTTATGAGCTTTCATGTGCGTGCTAGGAGCTGTACTTTGCTCCTCTATGATGGCAATCATTGCTTTTAACCACTGAGACATAACTCCAGCCATCCCAGGTAGATGTTTTTAGAGGCAGATCTGACTGGTGGAAGGTAGAGAGCTAGAACTTGCTGGAACCCTAGCTGAAAGGGACAGTTTTGTTTGTCAGATCATGACTACAAATTTGGGATGCTTACTTATTCTATATGAGACCATTGTTACTAAAACCTGTGGTCTACAGCCAGTCACTGCAAGGGTTGTTTCTACAAAGAGCACAATAGGGTAAGATGAGAGGCAGATGCTAAAGTGGTTTTAAATATGAGACTTCTTCAATAGAAAGTCCCTGTGCTAGATACAGTATCTACTTGAAGGAACAAACAAAGACATGTGCTTAACCTTTCAGTATTAGTCATTATGACACACAAGGAAACACATGATTTCCTGTCTGGTATGTTTACTTGGGGGCCTGGAAATTCTGCAGAAAGTCTCCAAAGGCAAGCAGATTAATTCTAGAGTAAAATATGACTGCTTGTTTGCTTTCATTTCCTAGACCATAATCCCCACTCCCTACTGATGATCAAGTTTAATGTCTCTGAAGACGAGCTCAGTCCCTTTCACAGATATCTGAGAAGGTCTTCGGCGTGGAGACACTGGATATGTAGCTGTAGACAGATAGCTTGTGCTTGACATTTGCTAGCCATGCTCTGTGTGAGCCTAATTTGGTCACTGTACTTTCTGTCTCAGTATTCCAGTGACATCACATGTGGTAAATTAGTGTTGCCATAGCAATTCCCAAGTGCAAATAAGGTCCAGATATTGTGACAGGACAGCTGTCCATATCAGCCATATCTGTTACTACTTACCTATAGGAGAGAGTTCTGTAGACTTAGTCCCTAAGGACATGCAGTCATTAGGAGAACTTGTGCTGTCCATTCCTCCCTTTGCAGATCATAACATTCCTGTGAAATCTCAGAAGCCCATCAGAACAGTTAGCTAAGGGTTTGGGCATCTGTGCAGCTGTGTTCACTAGGCTGAGACTCAGAAGGACTTGCCCACATGACCTTGCCTAAATGTGGCTCTCATGGCAACACTGGCTGTTTCCATGAGGTAGAAGATTTAGACAGTTGCTAAATCATTCTTCTCTGTTAGCTCTAGCAGGTCAGATTCCAAGCATGTTCACACTCTCCAAGCTCACATGGAGGTGGGATTCTGTAAGAGTGACCTGGAGACAGGACTTTTTGGTCATCAATCCCACTCTAGTAAAATTCTACAGTTCCATCTGCCTGACCCTTCCTGAATCACAAGATCTTCTTAGGGATGCATTTATGTTGAAATCCACACAGTCTGGGCTTTTTTATCCTTTGGATGAGTTACCCCATCACACATCCTACTCTCAACAAGGTGAAATCAGTTCAAAGATTTAAACAATGCAGTTTGTATCAACTGGGTGTGTTCTAAACTGACTGTTCAAACCCTAATGTGGGTAAGAAATAAAATAAAATGACATAAAACATTTTAAAAATCATGTATCCATCTGGATGTTGTTCAAAACAGCAAAGATTCATTGGTACACATTGTCTCTCTGCCACTGTGTACATACAACAGTAAGCTTTAGTGAATAGCTATTATAGCTCTGAGGGTATATTCCTATCCACCACAGTTACCCAGTAAAAGTTCCTTTAAAATAATAAAATTTCCAGCTCCAGCGTAAGTTGTCATCAGTGTTTTTAATCTTGGCCATTCTTACAGGTGTAGAATCTCAGAGTCGTTTTGATTTGCATTTCTCTGATGACTAAGGATATTGCACTTTTTCCTTAAGTGTCTTTCAGCCATTTTAGATTCCTCTGTTGAGAGTTCTCTGTTTAGGTCTGCACTCCATTTTTTTTTATTGGATTATGTGTTCTTTTGGTGACCAATTTGTCACTGTGGCAATTTCTCAGAAAATTACAAAAAACCTTCTTCAAGAACCAGCAATACCACTTTTGGGTATATATCCAAAGGATGCTCAATAGTGCCACAAGGGCATGTGCTCAACTATATTCATAACAGCATTGTTTTATTGGGAGAGAGGGTCCCTTTGTTCTGTCCCAGCTGCCCAGCTAGCTTATGACTGAAATATTTACACAAAACTGTATTTATTTAAACACAGCCTGGGCCATTAGCTCTAATTTCTTTATTGGCTACCTCATATATTAGTTTAACCCAACTCCATTAATGTGTATTACCACACGACTGTGGCTTACTGGCAAGATTCTAACCAGAGTCCATCTCAGGCAGGAGAACCATGGCATCTGCCACTCTGTTCATTTTTTTAGCATTTAGTTTTGTCTACTCTGCCTACCTAAGTTCTGTCCTATCAAAATGCCAAGGCAGTTTCTTTATTTAACCAATGAAAGCAACACATAAACAGAAGGACCTCCTACACCATTGTTTGTCATAGCCAGAACCTGGAAACAACCTAAATGCCCCTCGACCGATAAATGGATAAGGAAAATGAGGTATATTTACATAATGGAGTACTACACAGCAGGAAAAATAATGACTTCTTAAATTTTGAAGGAAAATGGATGGTTTAGAAAACATTACTTTGAGTGAGGTAACCCAGACAGAGAAAAATAATTATCACATGTACTCACTCATAGGTACTTTTTAAACCTAAAGCAAAGAAAACCATCCTACAAACCACAATCCCAGAGAATGTAGACAACATTGTGGACACTAAGAGAGACTTACATAGATCTAATCTACATGGGAAGTAGCAAAAGACAAGATCTCCTGAGTGAATTAAGAGCATGGGGACCTTGGGTGAGGGTTGTAGGGGGTATGGAGAGACAGGGAAAGGAGCAGAGAAAAATGTAGAGTGCAGTAAAAATCAATAAAAATGATAAAATTTAAAAAGCTTTTTTCTTTTTTACTTCTACTGTTATTCCCTTTCACATTAATAACAAATGTAACAGTGAGCAGTGGTGTCAATCCATGCCTTTAATCCAAGCATTCAGGATGCAGAGGCAGGTGGATATTTATGAGTTTGAGGCCAGTCTCTTCAATAGAGTGATGCCCAGGACAGCCAAGGCTGTTGTAGATGGCTGCCCAGACTCCCAAAATAATCACTCAGAAACTATATTGTTTAAATAACTGCTTGGCCAATCACTTCAGAATATTGCTAGCTAGCTGCTATATCTAGAATTAACCAATTCTTATTATTTTATATTGTACTACTTGGCTTGTGGCCTACAGGCAAGGTTCCAACTGGCAACTTGCATCTTTTCACTCTGGTGGCTATGTGGTGTCTCTCTAACTCTACCTACTTTCTCTCACTATCTTTTTCAGCCTGGCTGTATTCTCTTAAGCCATTGGCCAAAAACAGCTTCTTTCTTAACCAATAAAATCAATGCATATACAGAAGGCCTTACCACATCACAAGGCTGCACAGAGAAACTGTGTCTTGAAAAACTAAAAGAAAAAAGAACTAATAGAATATTCTCATCTTCAGTTGTGTGTACAAGAGTGATTGTATAGTAAGTCCAGCAGTATGCAGAGGGTACCAGCAGGTTAGGAAAAGAATTTCCAATCAAATAGACATTAGAAATAAGCTGGTGTAGCTATTCTAATAGCTACCAAAATAGACTTCAAACTAAAATTAATCAAAAGAGATGAAGAAGCACATTTTATATGAGTCCATGAAGAAAACATCCATTAAAATGAAGTCTCAATTCTAAACATCTATGTCCCAGATACAAGGGTATGCAAATTTGTAAAAGGAACATTACTAAAGCTTAAATCATGCATCAAACCCCACAGAATCCACAGAAGTGGAATGGTGGGGCATTTTGGGAGTGATTTGGAAGTGTACTACAGTTGAATCTGTCTGGAATCTACAAGAGTGACGCTAAGAATCCTAGTAGTGAGGTTTAGGTAACCTGACC
Source organism: Microtus pennsylvanicus (assembly GCF_037038515.1). Taxonomy (NCBI): domain Eukaryota; kingdom Metazoa; phylum Chordata; class Mammalia; order Rodentia; family Cricetidae; genus Microtus; species Microtus pennsylvanicus. The sequence continues at coordinate 143,635,364 of NC_134579.1, read as the reverse complement.
CAGCCATTTTCAACAACTACAGAAAACATCTAGCAGTGGGACTGGGGCAACAATCCAGCCACGAAATAGCTGACCTACAATCTATTCTTCCTGAAACATGTACTGGGGCAATGGGGGAACAGATTTTGTGGGATTGGTATACAAATAGCTGGTCCAAATTAAAGTTTATGCTTTGAGAGGAAGTTCTGACTTGATACTGCCTTTGATGGCCAGGAACCAGAGGCTGAACAGATAAGAAATTCAGGGTAGAATGAAACATGACTGGAAAAACATTTCAATGAAATGATTACTAATGAAATTCTGTTATACTGCTAGATCAGTGTTCAGCCTAAAATTCATCAGTGAGGCATCATCCAGCAACATATGGGAACAAATGCCAAACACTTGGCAGAGCCTGGAGAATCCCATAGAATAGAGGAAGGAAGGATTGACGAAATCAGATGAGTCAAGGACACTGTGAACACATGGAACACAAAAACAATTAAGCAAGGCTTATAAAGAATCACAGAGACCGAGATGATAATCTTTGACCTTGCATGATTTGAGCTAGGACCTTAGCATGTAAGTTATGGTAATGCAGATGGCTATTTTTCTGGAACTCTTAAAGGTAGAATAGGGGGACATCATTGACTCTTTTGCTCGCCTTTGGATCCTTTTCTTCCTACAGGATTGCCATTCCCAGCTCTGATATGAGGGATGGTGGCAAGTTTAATATAACTTGCTATGCCATGTTCTGTGGATATCCCTGGAAGCCTGCTCATTATTTAAAGGCAAAGATGAGTGTCTCCAAGGTAGAGGTGAAATGAGGTCTTTCATTCCTGGTCTTTCCTTAAACTCATGTGTATTCCAGTATTATAGGTATGAGTCAGCATACTGGCTGTATCTGAGTAGTAACTAATCATTTTCAACACATAGTGTGTCTCCATTTTGTACCCCATTGATAAAGAAATATCTATACTCTGGTGTGGGATGAGAGCAGCGGTCACTCATTTATGATGACCCCAGGAAACTGGGAGACTGGTCTTTGAACTGATTTGGTTGGAGACCTCACACTTGTATTCTCCAGCATCCTCACTCCTGACAGGATCTATTCTGAGTCCACACTTTGTAGGAGACAGAGTCTTCCTCTCTGTGAGCTGAAGATTCTTCTCATTGAAGATCCAACGGATGGAGACATCAGTGTCAGGTGAAATGCAGGTGAAAATCACAGATGTACCTCCAGAGACTGTGGTGTCAGTGATTTGCACAAAGGGCTGTGTCACATTCTCTGTGAAGAAACAGAGGAGAATACCAAATGACAGTAGTCCACACAGTAAACCAGACCCTCTTTAGTTCACACTTTCTAAAACATCCACGGGGAGAATTTGGAGCTGTGACTATAGACATAACTTGAGGTTGGATTTGCCACTCAGGAACTGTTTTTCCCAGATTTAGGCACTGTTTTCTGTGTCTCAGTTTCCCTGTAATAGAACACATAGTGCCTGGTCATTGCTGTGTTCATGAGTTGAACTTATTTATGAGCAATGATCTGAACTTGGGGTGGGGGAGCTGCTCACATTAGCGGCATCTGCTACTGTTTATTTGCAGAAGAGAATTCCCTAGGTTGGAGCCCTCAGGGTGAGGGATCTGGAGCAGCTGCCTCCTCAGTTTCTTCCCTTTGTGCCTTGACCTTCCTGTGAAGTCTCATCAGCCCATCAGAGCAATAGGCTTATGGCCCAGACACTTTCCCACTGAATCTCAGAAGGAGTTGCACAGGTGACCTACCCAACTGCAGCTCTCATGGCAGTAAACAGCTGATTCTAAACTCTATAGGACAGTCAGTAAAGCCTTGTTCCTTGTTGGTTGTAACAGAAAATCTAACCAAAACAGTGACATAAACTTTCCACTGTCACCTAATGTTAAGCCAGAGGCAAAGTTTTGGAGTCCAGGCTGACAGCCTCTGTGAGGACCCCATGGTTTAACTATTCAGGAACTGCCTGACCCCCTCTTTCTGAGGACATGTGTATGGTAAGAGCTGCAGTTGACATCCTTGGGCTAGTTTTACATAGCACAGTTCCTCCTTTCTGTACGGAAAGGCAAGTGTGAGGTTCTGATCTATTACAGTTTGTTTACCCCATGTGTGTCCTGCAGTAGAGACCCAAACCCCAGTGGGGGTGGGACACAATGCAATGCAGGAGAGTTCAGTAACAGCCCAATCCTGACTGGTTAGTGTTAGTGTATGACATGGGATCAGACACTTTAAGCTCTTGGAGACCATAGAGAGTCACTTACTCTTTATAAAAAATTCCCCGTATTGTCTTGCAATTTTGAAATCTTTGCCCAAAACTATTAGTGTGTAGATTCCTGCATCTTTCTCTGTGAGATCCCAGAGTATCAGAGATCCATTACTGTATAAGGTTTTTCTGATTCTGTGATCAGGCCCCCAGGAGATGGAATTTGTGGCTCTGTTGTATTTTACAATATGAAGGGTTGGAGCTCTATAAGTTGCTCTGTGCCAGGAAAAGGCTTTCAGATCTTCTGGAAGATTATAAACTTGGAGAACTACGTCTTCCCCTTCAGCTGCATCGCGCGGCACCGGTTGGATCATGAGTTGGGAAGAAGTGAAAGGGTTGCAGATCTGAGAATGGGAAGCTGGGAGGGAAAAGAGAAAAAAAGCCATCACATGGGGATCATTGTGCTTCGTGAAAAGATGGTGAACTCCATCCTGAGCAGATGGATTCATCACTTACCCTAGAGTTCCAGGTATGTGTGTTTCTATTCCTCTTAATGCAGGGCTGAAATATGACCTCCTTCTTTCCAACAGTGTCCCTGAATGTGTCATGTCCTCTGTGGAACAGTCTCTTTGGGTGTCTACACAGCTGCTCCCTCACTGCCCTTAGTCAGATACTATACAGACTCATAAACACTGACATTTAAGATGATGTCTCCCCTGAATTCAACGGGCCTGGAACTTTCACTTTCTAGGTGTTTTCTTGTTTCTTTGAAGCAACACTCAACCCCTGACTTCACCTTATAGAAGCGATTCCTGTTGTGACATACAGCCCTTAGGTCTGGGACTATATGGGGGCTTGCAGCAGTCTGATCTTCAAGGCAGGCTCCATTCTTTAAAGGCTTGACCACTAGGCTGATTGTTTTTATATCAGCATGACACCAGCTACAGTCATTTTTCAAGAAAAGAACTCAGTTGAAAATGCCACCACCAAATTGGCCTTTGGGCATAACTTTTGTACAGTTTTTAAACTGGGGCTAATGTAAGAATTTAGACCAATTCAGTCTGTTCAAGCCCTGGGCTGGGACTCCTGGATGACATAAGAGAGCTGACTGAGCAAGCAAGAAGAGCAAGCCAATAGACAGCACTCCACCGTGGTCTCTGTACCAGGTCCTGGATTTTAGTTATGACAATCTCAGTTGTAAGCTAATAAATACCACAGTTTGACATGGGATTCTAACACCATTGTTCCCTATCAGTTTTGAAAGAATTAAGAGAAGAATAATAGAAAAATGTTCTCATGGGTGACTTCGCTCCAGTATTGAAAAGATGACAGTACTCAGGGCTCCCTAGTGTAGAGCTCCAAGAGAGTGGGCTGACTCTGACATCTTAGGCTGAGTTACTTTCCATCAAGGTCTTCCTTGATGCAGGTGGAGTCAGATGATGGAAGCTGATCTATGGCCATTTGGCTCTACTAGTATGTCCTTCGCTAAGTGCTCAAACCTCAACACGGGGACCCAGAAGAAATGCTTGGCCAGCCATGGCAGTCGTGTGTGTCTAAGCCCCAGCTAAGCACTGAATAATTACAGGGAATCACTTACTGTCCACCTGGAGTTGTACTTGTGTGTATTCACTTCCCGCATCTGTTCTCAAGATTCGTAGCGTGTACAATCCAGAGTCTTTCTGAGTGACACGATTAAGCAGCAGGGATCCATCACTGTGCAATGTCTCTCTGCCACTGTATGCAGGTCCCAACACAGTTGCTTTCATATCTTGTATTAACCGGGTGGCCACAATATTCTTGAGTTTAGCCCTTCCCTTGAACCAGACATAGCCTAAAATATTCTCTGGTGGATTGTGAATGAGTAGAAGAACATTTCCCCCTTTAACAACACATCGTGGCACTGATTCAATGGTGGGCTGGTCAGAGGTAGCAAGGCGTCCGCACTCCCAAAGGAAAGCTAGAAAAAAGAGAGAGATCCATCGAAACCGGAAGTTTTGTGTTTGACTATGATATGGCAGCTGTGTCCCTTGCTCAGCCTATGTTTCTAGGTGAGTTTCTCTCTTTCCTACCCAGCTGACTGCTCACACTTATAGTGTTAGGGCGATGCATGCCCAACCTCTTCTCCTATAGACCCAGTGTCTTCACTCTCTGCCTTTGTTGCTGCTCTGTTCCTCTTGGGCCTGTAGCCAACACCTGAGTTCTGAATTCATTTCCAGCTTTTCTTTTAACTTCAAGTCCACTCAAACTGGGACATCATCATAAGAAGCACAAGTTGTCTTGGCTTTCTCCTGTTCATTTGTCTGAGTTTGTCAGACAATAAAGCAAATGCCTGTTTATATTGGATCATGTTAGTGATCCACACCAGCTTGAATTTTTATTCAGACCATCAAGCTGAGAACATCAGTACTCAGAATATTGTGGTCATGAATATGAACTTGATGGAAGAATAATGTCTCCCCCACTCTTACTGTTTAATATTTTACGAGTATATCTTAATGCTCAGCCTCTCCCTCACTCTGCATCTTCTGCCCTACAAACACCGAGGCTCCTCTCATGTCCTTGTGCCACTCAGGAGACTCCACAGTATGTCAGTCCCTCCTCGCACACACTGGTCTCATCTGTGAGAAGAAGCCCTGGCATGTGGGGACCTTTTTCAGGGGAGTACAGAGAGGACCTCCATTGTCTCAGTCATCTATCTGTCTCTATGAGGAACTTCTGCTCCACCACAGCCCCCAAGCCTGCTGTTCTTCCCCCTTCTCAGCTGAGTCTCTTCCAGAAAGGAGCTCCTCCCAGAGTCTTATGGGCTGAGGGTGGGTCTGTTTTCAAAACACTGCCCTGGTGTTTTTAGTGCTGCCCAAAGTTCCTTTCCCAATCTCTCCTCTAGAACAGAGTGAGAGTCAAGGCTACTGACCATCCCTGTGAGGAGAGATAATAGGAGCTGACTCAGGAACTGCACTCTGCTGTGTGCTGGTCTAGGCTCTGGCAGCTTGAAAAATGGAAAATCTGACTAACTGTGTGACAAAGAAACCCAGCTGGGTATCCAATCTGTCTCGTTTTCAATTCTTTGGAAACCTGGAATTTGCTCTCAGCAAGAAGGTGACAAAACCTGCCCTCGAGTTACAAAGGGACCAGGTGTGTGATGTGTGCAGAAAAAAAATGAATCTATTCCCCTAGAATGACTATCAGACTAGTTTCTGGCTGAGGTCAAAGGCACAGGATGTGTCATGAGTCTCACATCTTTGGTGTGTTGGAGGAGTTGATTCTGGGTAAAAGGCTGCTAGATCCTTTAACCTGTGGATGATTTTCGACATGATTCTCCCACTTCCTCTGATTGCTGAAGTGTATAATGGGTTTGCCCATGTGATCGTTGGTCTTTCTGAGAGGCCTTGAACCTCTATCTAGTTGATTCCCCTTGGATACCATGGGATTCCCACAGGGAACACATGAAGTGGGAATAGAGAACATGGTCTCCTGGCAGTGTGGCAGGCACAATAAATAGCCAGTAGCTCTGAGAATGTTGAATCAATGGTTTTCTGGTCTGTAAAAATGGGTGGAACCAGGTTACTAGGGTAGTTCCTGGTTTAGGCAAGTATTTTTCTGCCAGTTCATTGTGTATCCTGATGACATCCCCGGTGATCACTAGGGGAACTACAGCTCATGTCTGCAAAGCTGTCAGATCAGCACAGCCTGTAGCCATTTGCCTGAAGGAGAGAATTCCTTTAGTTGGACCTAGAGGACAGGCCCTTGTTAGAAGAATCTGTGTCCTGAGTCCCTCTCCTTGGGGACCACAACCTTTATGTGAAATTTCACATGCCCAACGGGACAGTTAGCCAATGGCCTGGACACCTGTTGAGCTATGTTTCACTATTGACTCTCTGAAGAAGATGGCCAAGGGATGAAACCCAGCCAAGGCTCTCAGGACAATGCACTCTCTAATTCCTCACTTCACAAGACATTGACTACCATGGAGCACTTTTCCCTTCCATCTAAAAGCCAAAGTCCAACACTTAGAAAATGCTCCTCATGGATACCTGGAGTTGAGTCTTGGACAGAGGTCTTGAGTCAGGGCGTCCTGGTGCTCACATTTCTGAGGACTCTATGTTTTCCTCCACCAGGTACAATGCTAATTCCCCCAAAGTCTTTCTCAAGGAAACAAACCTGTGAGAATCCCTAGACTCTAGACAGAGGCTTTATCTTTGGCTGAGTTACCTACCATACATCCACCTGTGTCAACGTGAAGTTAAATGAAGGATCCTGATCTCTTGTCATTATTCTCCACCATTTGTTTCCCCACATTAAATGTTCAAACCCCACCATGGGGATACAATGCACAGGGAAGGAAGGTAAGCAGAGACCAGTCTCCTGTATGTGTCCAGTGAAATGAACCTCACCTAGCTCACAGAGTTCTCAATGAATCACTTACCTTGCACGTAGAGGTACATGGTTATTGTTGATACAAATTTTCCACCTCTATCATAGGTTCGTAGGGTATAGAATCCTGCATCCTTCTGGGTGACCTTTTCAAGAAGCAGGGATCCATTGTGATATATTGTCTCTCTCCCGCTGTGCATAGGACCTGGCTTACTTAAGTTTTTGTTCAGTACATACACTGCAATTTGTTGTTTCTTATTTCCCAGCCCTTTGAACCAGGCTACAGCTTTTATTTCCTCTGGCAGATTTTGGACGAGGAAAAGGACGTTATCTCCTTCGGACACTGGAGTTGGCAGTAATTCAATGGTCACATTGGCAGTGGAAGACAGGTGCCAGGAGGTTAAAAGGGAGGCTAGAAGGGAATTGAGAAAACCACCAATATTAAAGAAGTATGATCATTTCTCTGTTTGGTGAGTAAGTAGGACTGTGCCCACCCTATTTAGTAGACAGGAACGACTTCCATTGACTCAGAGTATCTCAGTGTGCCATTAACTCTTTCAGGAATTCTCTGCTCAGGTGTCTTTTTAGTTCCCACTCAGTGTCCATCGTCCCTCTTCACGTACCGTATATTTTTTCCACTCAAAAATTTACACTTCCTTCTCTCATTCCATTCCCTTCCCGCTCCCCCACTAAACCGTCCTCCTTTCTTTTCCCTCCTTAAGAGAAGGCAGGGAACCCTGACCTGTGGGAAGTCCAACCCTCCCCCCCTACATGCCATAGAGTATTTGTTGTGAGGAGCAATGCCTCTCTCAACTCCTCCTCTGGAGACTCCACACTTTCTGACTTTTTCTCTGATCCCTTTGTGATTCTAGTCAACTCACGGTTGCCCATTGGATATGCTGACATCAGGTTTGAGAACCAGGACTTTTTTATTTTTGTTTTATGAGACAGGTTTTATCTGTGTAGTTTTGCCTGTCCTGGATCTTGCTATAAAGACCAGGCTGGCTTTGAACTCACAGAGATCACCTGCTTCTGCCTCCCGAGTGCTGGGATTAAGGGCTGAAGCAGAACTGCCAGTTCAGAAACAGGGACTTATAAAGACAATATTATTCTGAATTTTTGGAAGGTTCAGTTCCTAGAAAAGAATCAGACATAAATAAAGAAAAATTGAAGGAAGGAAAGAGGAATGTGTCTCCATGAATTTCTCTTTATAGTTCCTATGTTTGGAACTTATAACAGTACTTATATTTGAGTGTGAAATAAGTGATTTTAGATTTACTAATTTAAATATATGTGTGCATTTGTGCAGGCTGGTGTCTTCTAGTGTACATCTGAAGATGTATGCCCAAAATCTGTGGGAAGGCACATGTTCCAGGGTGTATATATGTGAATACTAACCAGAGCTCCTATGTGGATGGAAGATAGAGCCTGCAGGAACCTGTTTTCTCTGTCTACTCTGAGGGAGCAGAGGATTATTTTCAGGTTACCATATCTTCACACACCGAAACATTTCACTAGCCCTCCCCTGTTTGATTTCTTTTTGGAGGGCCATACTGTCACAGTTAGGAATATCTGTCTTCAGAACATTACAGCCAATGAAATTCACTGTGAATATGAAGTGCTTCAAGATTTTCTCTTGCCATCATAACCCCCTGTCTTCTGAGAGCTTCTGGATGGTGAGCCTCTGTCCCTCACTGTACCTTCTGCTCCGTGAGTGCACACAGAAACCTTGAGTCTCCTCTTAACATCTTGGTTTCCTTAGGAGACTTCAGCCTGCTTCTAAGTTCCCCTTCCAACAGAGTCAGAGATTAGGTACCATTACCTGTGAGCAGAAGCCCCTCCCAGAGGGTACACCTCTTGCAGAGAAGCACAGAGAACTCCATCAATCTTCTCACTCGTTGTTCTCCCTCTGAGGAGAAAAATCTCAGCTCCAACACAGAACTCAGGCTGTGCTGTTCTTCCTCCTGCTCTGAGATTCTTCCCAGACAGGAGCAATGTTACAGGATCCAATGGGCTGTGAGTGGTGGGGTTCGAGTCCAAATCAATGCTCAATCCCGTCCACTCTCAGTGTTGCCCTGCATCTCACTCAGCTTCCCTTTATGTTTCTTCTCCAAGCAACATATTGAGCAACAAGGCTGATAAGCATCCCCACGCCCTCAGAGAACAATGACTCATCCCAGGGCTGACACCTGCTGTGTCCTTGCCTTGGGTCTGTCAGCACCAAAGAGGGAGCCTCCATCTTGTCTATGTGTCCACATGATTCAGAGACCAAGCTGAGCAACCAGCCTACCCTGTGTTCTCAATGCTCTGGGAATATGGTATTTACTTAATTCTTGCAAGTTGTTGACAGAAATGTCTCTGAGGGCTGGAAAGAGGCAGGCTGAATGATGACTAGGGATGAAGATCAATCCTCTATCACTGTCACCAGTCAAATTAATGATCTAGAAGAGAGGCCCAGGAACCATTGTGTGACGAGTTTCATGTGCTCAATGTTGGGGAGGAGTTGACCTGTGTGTCTTTGAAAGGACTATGGGATCCTTCATTCTATGTTTCAAGACAACATTTTTCCATTATGTGTTGGGTTTGCACATGTCTTCTCTGATTTTCCTGGGTCACCTTTGTTCTTTCCTAGATGACCCCTTGGTTGTAATCAAGTCTTCCTCTATGAGAGAGGATAGGAGGTAGGAGACATTCACAGTACCCATGCATAAAGGTGTTCTCAGACAAAGGAAGGATACAGTAGGTCAGAAAATGGTCTAGGGAGGGAGTTCAAGGTCAGCAGGGACAGAGATGGAAGTCAGTCTGCTCAGGGAAAAAATTCCCAGAGCGTTGAGAATATGCCCTGCTAACATCCCCTGAACATCACGTGAAGAACTGTAATTTCATGTCTAGAGCTACAGCAAACATGGTCAAAGAAACAAGTAAGAACTTCCCTGATATGTTCCGCACAGGTAGTGTTCAGGGAACAGCACTCCAATCCCTGTGCTGTTCAGGACTTCTAATTTCTTCTTCTGTAGGATGGGTCTAGACAGGGTTTCAGATTTGTCCTGGTAAGACCAGGTCTAACATGGGAAGTAGTGTGAATCCAGAGGATGGGCATTCTCTCAAGGAGCCTTGTGCTCAGGAAATTTTGAAGGAAAGTCCTAGGATACTTCTTTTGAGGTGAGAAGGACAGGACACAGTTGTGCAGGACAGTGAATGCCTTTAATCCCATCATCACCCAGGAAGTAGTAGCAGGAGAATCTCTTCCAGCTAGCCTGGTTATGGAACAAGTTCCAAAACATTTGGTGTTACACAGAGAATTCCCATCTGGTTAAAAAAAAGGAGAGGACACTTTTGTAGGGGGCTGCACCTGCACTTTCTGGCCAATCAATGTTGTCTAAATCCTACCATCTCTTTCTAAATTTACCTTCTTGCCTAGAGGGTGCCGAGGGGGTTTGCTCTTGAGTACAAGTCACTTTGATTCAAATAGTCGTTTCTTCCCTATACACTATTCTATGGTTCTTTCTTTTGGGGTGATCAAAACACCCGGAAAAAGAGCATTTTAGGAGAGAGAAAATTCCATTTCCCTGTTGGACTTGTTTTATATTGTATCACTTAAGGAAGTCAAGGCAGAAAACATTTTGCTTGCTGGCTCATTCACTGTCTCACACTCTGGATCATGCTTAGCTCATTTCTTTTACAGCCACGGACCATCTGCCTAAGAATGATGTTGTTCCAGTGGCTTGCGCCTCCTATATCAATTAGGACAATCACTCACAGAAATATACAGCCTGACCTGATTGGGTTGAGACTCTGTTATTTGTTGTTTGTTTTTGCATCCTGACCACAGTTTCCCCTCCTTCCTCTCCTCCCTGAAGCATGATTAATAAAATATCAGAGACAGAAACTATGGTTCAACATGAATGTCAGAAAAGCAAAGTAGCCAGCCCCTGGCTTTTACCTCTATCTCAGTCCCAAAGGGCAATCTTGCCCTCAGGAATCTCAGAATAAGACTGAGCCTAAGAGCTGTCTCTCACATTTTATAATCCTCTCTAGTTCTGGGATTAAGAGTATGCAGCACTACTGCCTGGTTTCTATGGCAAGCTAGTGCGGCTATTGGGATTAAAGATTTTTGTCATTGCTGCCTTGTCTGTAATGCTGCCCAGTGTGGATCCTTGGGCAAGCTTTACTTATTAAAAAATGAATAAAATGCCACTACATTTTTCCCTTTCTGTCTAAAACAAAAAAAGAATGCTATAACCAATATAAGAAAATCTATATACAATAAGCACAATGACTCTATGCATTATATACAGGAAATAAATATGTCAACAATATCTAGTCCATTTGCACTTGACAAATTCAGAGAAATACTCCATATTTATATGATTTTGTTGAGTCCAAAGTCTTGTACCTAATTCACTTTCTATCATAACTTGGTTTCTGTGCCAGGTAAACAAGAAGAACTATAATTATATAGTCTTCAAATCCGTCAAAGACCCAAGAAGGAAATAATATTATGTACATAAATAAGAAGTGCATTGTAAGCAACTTTCAAAGTTCTAGAAAAGCCAGAGCTATCTTGCTGCCTGGACAGTCACCCAAAGTTTTGTGTAATGTTGGGGCATCCATCTTCAGTCTATAGGCCCATAACATTTGGGAGACTTTTCAGAGAAGCAGGAAATTTGAAGTTCTGTTCTTCCTTGTACTGACAAAGTTCATCCGCTGCTTTCATCCTGCAGAATGTCTGGCAGTTTTTTTTCTGTGAATCATGAACCCTGAGGGACCATTTTGTCTTTTGGAAAGTATAGCAGTCACTTTTCTGTGGGTCTTACAAATCCAGTTCATAGATTATACCATTAAGCAATCAAGGCAAGAGCAATTTCTTTGCCCAAATTGCTATCCTAGTCACAAGTTTCTTCAATGCCCATCAAATTCTCTGAAGTAATTGGTGATGCCAGAAGCAGACTTGTCTCATTGTCATAAAAATGAAACACTGGGTTATTAAAACATTTTAAATGTCATATTTTCTATATATCTGAAGTGTTTGAAGATGATATATCTATCTAAAATATATCTTTGTTTGACCTTGAAAACATACCTAATGTGACAATTTTGATTATACTAGGTGATTAACTACTAACCCACATCTCCTTATTATCCTAAACAGTTGGTAATAATAAGTTTCAAGGACTAGAAATTTGTGTTACATTATTAATTGAGTTGTACAGGTATTATACCTTGAACAAGATTACAAATGTATGTGTGACCTATACCCTCAGATCTCAGAGAAACTTTGGAGCACAGGCTGCAACTACACACAATGGCCCAAGAGGTGAGTGATCAGTTAGTCAGCTCAGTACCCCATTCTATAGGCCCTCGGTTGCTGAACACAACCCCAGGGCCATTCCCTACCTGTATCAGCTTTATTACCCAGCCGGCAGGCAAGCTTCCTGCAGTAGGTCTCTGTTTCTGTCTCAATCAGTTGCTGGATGAAGACTCTATGGTGACTTTTTTTTTATTGAGAAAAAACAATTTCCGCCTCCTCCCAGCCTCCCACTCCTCCCCCACTCCCCCCACTCTCTCCCCGTCCCACCACTCCTCTCCCCCTCTCCCTACTCCTCTCCCCCTTCTTCTCAAGTCTGAAGAGCAGTCAGGGTTCCCTGCCCTGTGGAAAGTCCAAAGTCCTCCCTCCTCCATCCTGGTCTAGGAAGGTGAACATCCAAACTGGCTAGGCTCCCACAAAGCCAGAACATGAAGTAGGATCAAAACCCATTGCCATTGTCCTTGGCTTCTTAGTATCCCTCATTGTCCGCCATATTCAGAGAGTCTGGTTTTATCCCCTGCTTTTCAGTCACAGTCCAGCTGGCCTTGGTGAGCTCCCAATAGATCAGCCCCACTGTCTCCGTGGCTGGGTGCACCTCTTGTGGTCTTGACTTCCTTGCTCATCTTCTCCCTCCTTCTGTTCCTCATTGGGACTTTGGGATCTCAGTCCATTGCTCCAGTGTGGGCCTCTGTCTCTATCTCCATCCATCGCCAGATGAAGGTTCTATGGTGATATGCAAAATATTCATCAGTATGGCTATAGGATAGGATCATTTCAGGTACCCTATCCTCAGCTGCCCCAGGAACTAACTGGGGACCTCGCCTTGGTCACCTGGAAGCCCCTTTAGATCCCAGTCTCTTCCCAACCCTAAGATGGCTCCCTTAATTAAGATATGTGCTTCCCTGCTCCCCTATCCAACCTTCCTTTATCCCAATCATCCCGTTTCCCCAAGTTCTCCCCATCCTACCCTTCTCACTTTTCTCTCCCCATCTCCCCTTACCCCCTTCCCACCTCACCCTTAAGATCCCGATTTTTTGCTTGTCAATCTTGTCTACTTCCCCTACCCAGGAGGATAGCTATATGTTTTTCTTTGGGTTCACCTTCTTATTTAGATTCTTTAGGATATCAAATTATAGACTCACTGACCTTTATTTGTGCTAGAAACCAATTATGAGTGAGTACATCCCATGTTCATCTTTTTGGGTCTGGGTTACCTCACTCAGGATAGTATTTTCTATTTCCATCCATTTGCATGCAAAATTCGAGAAGTCATTGTTTTTTACCGCTGAGTAGTACTCTAATGTGTATATATTCCACACTTTCTTCATCCAGGTTGTTTCCAGGTTCTGGCTATTACAAATAATGCTGCTATGAACATAGTTGAACAAATGCCCTTGTCATATGATCGGGCATCTCTTGGGTATATTCCCAAAAGTGGTATTGCTGGCTCCAGGGAATTTCTTTGCGCTAGGTCAAGGTGAAAGCTGAAGCTATGTAGAATCCAGAGCCTGCCCTTTCCAGACCCTGGTTAAGTGGCAAGGTGCCTGTTGGTTGCCATATGAAAAGGAATTTCTTTTTCTGGGGCTGGCTTAGTGATCCAAGCTTTTTCCCTATATTTCTAGGGGTAAAGGCACAAACAGTTAATTTCTTAGATTAATATCTTGTGTCAAATGAAACTGAGGTGAATATCAGTACAGAATATTAATAGCTTATAGGGTAGAACAAAGGTCAATAGGTTAATTCTCCTGAGTCAGCTGCTAGAGAATTCAGGGCTGCCCAGGCCTGCTTATCAATAAGGGCAGCCATCCTGTCTTCTACTCGGTGCCTGTCCTTTGAGGTTCTCATGTGGTCTATTTGCAAAACTCCTCTCCTTGTCAGATGTCCTGCAATAAAGGATAATTGTGGGTAACTATTTTTATATAGATTTGACTATGAGAACAAAGGTTTCTTTGATTGGGTGAATCCTTTTACTCCAAGGCTCTACAGTGCGAGAAAAGTTCATCAAGCTACCAGTACAGGGAAAGTTATGCTCAATGAATGATTAATTACATTGTTGAGGATTTTTGAAATGAAACCCTCTATGGAAAGGGGGGTACACTATGATTTAACAAGGGTAATTTCATAAATGACAGTGACAGGTATTCACAAGTCAGGTATTCCTGAAGCTCTACAAATGGGTTTCCTTACTGGATTTCTTCCATGAGTTAGTCTAGAGATTTTTAAGCTGTACTTTCACTATAAAGTCTTGTGGGCTTATAGCAGAGAGTCGTACATATTCTAGGCAACAGGAAATGGTCTGTATGTCATAAAAGCAAAGATTTAGCAAAAAATACCTCAATACCCACTCCTACAGTGATACACTTCTTCCAACAGGGCCGCACCTCCTAAGAGTATCACTCCTCTTGGATGCCATTTTATTTCAAACTACCATACTTGGTTAGAGACACACTACGATATTTTCTATTTTTTGTGGGTACTGTGAAGGGGGTTTTAGCCCTGATTTTTCTTAGCCCATTATCATTTGTGTGAAGGAGGGCTACAGATTTTTGAGTTACTTTTGTAATCACCCACTTCCCTGTAGGTGTATATCAGCTCTAGGGGCGCCCTGGTAGAATCTTGGGCCTTGGTTATGTAAACAATAATATCATCTGCCAATAGGATACTTTGAGTTCTTCCTTTCTGGTTTATCCCCTTGATATCTTTCAATTGTCTTGTTGCTCAATCTAAAATTTCAAGTACTTTCTTAAAAAGATACAGAGAGAGTTGACAGCCTTGTCTTGTTCATGATTTTATTGGAAGTGTTTTTAGGTTCTTTTCATTTAATTTGATGTTGGCTATTAGTTTGCTGTATACTGCCTTTGTTATGTTTAGGTATGTCCCTTATATCCATATTCTCTCCAAGACATTTATCATGAAGGATTGTTATATTTGCAAAGGCCTTTCAGCACCAAATGAGATTATCACAAAGAGTTTCCTACTTTTAGTTTCATTATATGGTGGGTTACATTGACAGATTTTCTTATGTTGAGACATTTTAGATTCTCTGGAATTCATCCCACTAGATCATATAGGATCATCTTTTGATGTGTATTTGGATTCTGTTTGTGAGTTTTTATTGGTTATTTTTACATATGTGTTTCTGAAGGAAACAGATCTGTAATTCTTTCTTTGTTGAGACTTTGTGGTTTGTTCTTTGATGAATATGAAATGTCTTTTTCTATATCTTTGGTTTAATTTTATTTAAGTCTATTTTGTTACATATTAGAATAGATATACCAGCTTGTTCCTTAGGTGTGTTGTTTTTTTAAACTCATTTTCTACTTTTTTTTTTGATTTTTGAGATGGTTTCTCTGCAGCTTTTTTTGGTTCCTGTCCTGGAACTAGTGCTTGTAGACCAGGCTGGCCTCGAACTCACAGAGATCCGCCTGCCTCTGCTTCCCGAGTGCTGGGATTAAAGGCGTGTGCCACCACCGCCCCTAAACTCATTTGCCAACTCTTTAGTCTGAGATCTCCTCTGCAGAATTTGTGAAGAGTTAATGAAACAGCATCATCAAAACTTAAGTTTCATTCTGACACAGATGGCCTCCCAGACACATTCATCACCTGCCTCTTCTGGCTCCATTGGAATCAGAGCAGAAGTTAATTGCCAGCTGAGAAAGACCGGATCTGAAAGTATTTGGGATAAAGGAACATGACCCCCAAGTTCTGAGTGTTCTTTCTGGTTCATGGAGATTGTGTTAGCAAGTGGGGGTAAAAGAATGCATGAGTTAGTGATAGAAAGAAAAATC
Source organism: Microtus pennsylvanicus (assembly GCF_037038515.1). NCBI lineage: Eukaryota > Metazoa > Chordata > Mammalia > Rodentia > Cricetidae > Microtus > Microtus pennsylvanicus. The sequence continues at coordinate 143,619,684 of NC_134579.1, read as the reverse complement.
TACTTATCCTTAAGTAAAGTCTCTAAGTCTGGGACATTTCTCCCTCCTTTGAGAAACCCTCCCAATTGATGTTTCAATAGCAGTCCAAGGTGAGCCAAAAGAAATAAGAGATGTCAGGAGGGAAGGAAGAATCATAACTGGAATCTCACAAGAGGATTGGCATTTGCTTGTGACCATGACACGGGCTGAGAATTAATTTCTGTATGTATCCATAAAGCTGTAAATGGAAGTTTCTGTTCTGCCTGCAGGCGTTCAGTTTCAAAGAATCATACAGAAACTACATTAATTATAACCTCATTTGGCTGATGGCTCAGGCACATTTCTAATTCATTCTTATACCTTAAATTAAATCATTTCTATTAATCTGTGTATTGGCAAGAGTTTGTGACCTACTAGTAAGTTTCTGGCATTTTTCTCCTTTGACAGCTACATGGTCTCTCCTTGACTCCAATTTCTTTCTTCCTCTATCTCTGCTCAGATTTCCTGCCTTGAAATGTTCTGCCCTGCAATAGGCCAAAGAAGCTTCTTCTTTTAACCAATGATAGTAAAACATATTCATAGCATTCAGAGAGGAATCCCACATCATACAACCAAGGCTTCACCCAAAGCTCAGTGTTGTCATTTCAGGGATCCACTTCCCAAGATCTGTAAATTTTCTTCACTTTGGTTCTACTGATGCCAACGGCTGAATTCTAGATAAGGGAGATATAGGATTTTCAAGTACTGGTAATGATGTTGGGGATAAAAAACTCTTAGCATGAAATTTTGTGCTGTCCACTGATAAGTCAAGAGTGCTGTGCAGGTGGGTGAGTGGCATTATTGTAAAAGAGGTGGAGGCTTGACTCTGGATAAAAATAGTTATCTGAGAGGGATATGATCAGATCATCTGAACCCTCTGGAGCAAACTTAATAAACCCACAAGCGATACCTGCAAAGAAAAGGGAAAATATTGTTGTTTAGAACAGTCTAGTATCTGTTCTATTACCTTAGTTGTGCATGTACCACCCACAGCTGATGTGCAGATTATTAGAAGAGTATTCATATAGCATACATAGTCCTTGATCCATCACTGGCACAACACACAAGAGAATCCCACTGGACTCTCATGTGTGCACTGAGCCTGAGTCTGAGATTTTCCCTGTCTTCATCACTGTGAGCCTCACTATAAAGGAGATGTCCCCCAAGGCATTCTAGCTCAATGCTGGTCATAGCTTATGATGGTGGCCTCAGGCAACAGTATTTTGTAGACATCAGAGAGAAGATGGCCTGCTGTGGTATTTCTGACCCTTGCAAAGGCCCCTTTCAACTAGTGTTGGTTTTTCTAACTTTCACCCACACTCCAAGTCCTTAGAGAGCTAGGCCAAAGAAGAATCACAGGCAGATGCACGATGTTGAGTGTTCAGAGATGGTGGCTCTCCTGTGTTGTGTGGGAGAAACAACTTTTGTTACGTGTGAGATGAGATGCAGAACTTGACGATACAGACTTAGGATTTGGAGTCAGATACCTATTGTCTCTTCTGGATATCACTGACACACTGCATGCCTTCTACTAAAGAGTGCTGTGTCCCTCTTGCTGTACTGATATCCACTGCTGGGCCTGGTCCAGTGCCCTCCAAGACAATGATACTTAAAGAAGTTCTTCAGATAGGACAGAATAATATTTCTTATTTAACTTCCCTGAGAAGTACCTACAAATCAGTCCTCAGGACATGTGTGCACAGAAATATCACAAATAAAACCAGAAGTAGTTCTGTCATTCAGATAAATGAGCAGACTGGATCATAATATGTACCAATCTTGTCAGGTGTTTGATGGTGACTGAAATGAGGCATGGATGCCCGAATTCAAAGAATGAGTCACAGAATGATCTTGGAGAGGAAAGATAATAGCTTAAAGGTGAGTTTGAAACAGAACCATTGTCTTGGCCTGTCATACTTTGTTTTGTACAGGTAAAGACCATAACTAGGTATTTTCTGAAATGCAGGTTGCTGTTTATTTCCTTCCTTTTTTCTTTCTTTCCTTCCTTCCTTCCTTCCTTCCTTCCTTCCTTCCTTCCTTCCTTCCTTCCTTCCTTCCTTCCTTCCTTCCTTCCTTTCTTCCCTTCCCTCTTTCCTTTTTCCTCTTTTCTTTTCTTTCTTTCTTTTCATGTGTATGAAAAGTTATTTTTACTGCATGTATATCTGTGTACCACAAGTATGCCCAGTGCTCACAGAAGCCAGAAGAATGCATTGGATATCCTGGAAGTGGCATTACAGATAGGTTATGAGATGTCATGGGTGTGCAGAAAACAGAACTTGGATTCTCTACAAGAAAATCAGAGCTCTTAATTACTGAGCCATCTCTCCAGCACTCCCGGGTGGATGTTTTCAGAGGCGGATATGACTGTTAGAGTGTCATGATCAAGAACTTGCTTGGTCCTCTTTTTATGTTCCCTGATTTTCCTGTAAAGTCGCATATGCCCGTCAGAAGAGCTGGCTAAGGGCCTGGGCATTGGAGCAGCTGGGTTCTTCATAATGAGACTCAGAAGAAGATTCCCATTTGGCTAGTTGATGCCTAGGGACATTGTGGAGTCTTCTGGAGCTGGAGTTAGGTAACCTTGTGAGGCCTCTTCACATAGGTGCTTAGAACTCAACTCAGGTCCTCTGGAAGAGTAGCATGTGCTATTATACACTGGACCATATCTCTATCCCTCCTTTATCATTATTTTCTTTTTTCCCTCTGTGGTTCCATTCAACCCCTGAATTCACTTCCCAACTATCTGTCTGCATTCTGGTCAATTGCAGCTAGGGCTTTGGGAGGGCAGAATGCCCCTGCTGTGTTTGAATGTTCCAAGCCCTAGAAATGGCTCAGACACCTGCGAATGAATAGGAATGGAGTTAATGAGTGAAGAATCATACAAGGGAACTTTTTTGAAGGAATCTTATGTTGGTAGATAACAAAATAGATTAATAACATGGTTTAAGTTTTAATTTCCCATTACTTAAGCATTTTAGATATGTGTGTGAGAGATAGTAGTAAAAACTTCTGAATTAAATCAGCCAATATACTTTACAGGTATACTGGCCTCAGAATGGAAACCAGGACATATGTCATATTGGGGAAGGGGTTTTGCTTTTGTTTCCACAGGAGAAGAAAGGCTATGGATACCATCAAAATTGATGAATATTTGACTTGAACAAGAGATACCTCATAATTAGAAAAGATGATATTTCATAAAACAGCATGGATGTTTAATCTTCCTACCTAGATTTAATCTACTACCTAAACTAGGTTGGTAGTTTAACCTACCTAGAAAACTATGAAACAGTTTTCACTTTATCACATATAAAGAGAATGTTCCCCAAAATTAGGGTTGATGAAGAACTGTGTTTCTGTCTTTTCAGAGAAATAAAGGTATCTAGCTAAGGAATATGAAGACCACTGGAATAATGAGAGATCTGAAGAAAAATGACAAATCATCCAGAAAAAAATGTCTCAAGAAAAGAGTAAATTGGCCTATTGGCATATCACATATCTAACAGGATAAAATTTCATAAATCTTTCCAAATGTTTGTTTCTGTGGTTTTCTACAGACATATAATGCCAATGGTGTTTTTGTAGTTGCAGTAAAATTCAGGATTAAAGCTGGCTTTGAAATGTGCTAGACTTTGTTGACTCTCCATGGGAAGCCTTACCTTCCATGAGGAGTGGATGGGGGAAAGGTGGGAGGAGCAGGAGGAGGGGAGTGAGTGGGAACAAGAATTGGCATGTAAAATGAGAAAAGATTTTTTAAAAATAGATAAATAAATAAAGAAAAATTGAAAAGCTGTCTTTGGAGTTAAAATGTGGCTCTCTTTTTCTCTAAATCCAAGCATGCTTACTAAAGTGAAATCCAAAATCTCTATCTCATGTCAGAAGAGCCACCTGATATGGGACAGAAGAAAAACAAATATTTAAGTACTATTTTATGGCCACTAATCTCATAATCCTTTGGTTTTGTATTGTATCTTTAAAGCTTTTCTTTAGGCAAACATATTATCACAAATTTATAAGACATACATATATATGTATGTTTAAATTTTGTCATGATATTAATGGTCATATATAGTACTAATTAATTCTAGGCAAAAATCTTCTTCTACCCTTCCTGTACATGATTTCAGGTTTGAGTCTCTATCAGTTTTTTTTGCATTTATTTCATGTTGAATTTATTCCCATGCCATAAGTTTTTGTTTCTTCAGTTTCTTCTGAGATATTTTTTTCTTCTGTGCAACCTCCTCTTCTGGCTTTGGAACAATCTGTTCCTTTTCAGTGAGGATCATCTCTATGTGGCAGGGGGAGCTCATGTATGGGTTAATCCGGCCATGAGCTCTGTAAGTTTTTCGGCGCATCTTAGGTGCTTTGTTTACCTGGATATGCTCAATGACCAGAGTCCACATCTAAACCCTTCAGTTCAGCATTGCTCTCTGCATTTTTAAGCATGTGCAGCAAAAATTCTGCACTCTTTTTTGGCCACCGACCCTGTGTCCAGCCCCACTGTTTGGCCTGGGCGCACCTACTGACTCCACCATTGTACCATCAGAATGACACCCACTGCTTCTTCAAAGTGACATCTTTCAGATACTTGGTGGCTTTTCAGATATGCATAACCTTGATGGCCTGGGCCATTTCACGGGTGTTCTTAAAGTGAACCCGAAGGTTTGATCCTCTCGATTTGTATGATTTTGTAGGGTTTTCTGGGTCAAGAGAGTAGCAAACCATCTTCACAGGTCACCTCTGGCTGCTTACAGGAAGAGCAAGTCTCTATCAGTTTTATGCAGTGAACCATGACCACACCAAACAGTGACCTTTGAATGATGAGGCCCCACAAAGATTCCTCCAGTACTATAATAGCACTAAACTGAAAAACACTACCTAAAGATTGGCTTTGGGCTACAAACTACTCAGAACAATTTTGAGATGGCTAGCTCATATGATCCAATCTCACAGACTACTTTAGTTAGGACTTGAGACAAGCCCATTACAAAGAAACTATACAACATGTATGTAGAAGGAGCTGCAGGCCGCTTCCCGCCGCCCGGCTCCTGAAAGGCTAGCTTTACCCAAAATAATTACATGGAAACTGTATTCAGTTAAACACTGCCTGGCCCATTAGTCCCAGCCTCTTATTGGCTAATTCTCACATCTTGCTTTAACCCATATTTGGTAATCTGTGTAGCACCACGAGGTGGTGGCATACCAGGAAATATCTTAATCTGCATCAGTCTCAGAGAGGAGAAGGATGGCGACTTCCTCACTTCCCTTCTTCCCAGCATTCTGTTCTGTCTATGCGGCCTACCTAATTTTCTGTCCTATCAAAGGGCCAAGGCAGTTTTCTTTATTAACCAATGAAAGTAACACATAGACAGATGACCCTCCTACAACAAGTGATAGAGCTACCTATCCCAGGACTTGACAACTAACCCAAAATTTTCTTTTCCAGAGCCCCCAAAGATGTTGTCACCCAATATATACACATATGAATATGCATATATATATATACACACACACCTATATATGTGTGCTTGTTTTTATTTTCGAAAAAGAACCCTGAGCCCTCTTTCGGCACATAACATCACCCAGCCCAGCCTGTCTTGGCACTGGGTCCGAATCCTCGGGGCACCCAAGTGGGTGGGAGTTCCTTTGCTTTTATGGCCTGCCTGCACCAAGCAGGGTAGGCGCTTTGTTTGTGAGCTGCCCCATCAGCACGGAGAGCCAGCGTTGAGGAGAGCCAGCGTTGGGGCGCCAGGAGACCCAGAGTTGGGGAGAGAAAGCTTTGGGTAGGCAAGGAGACCTGATCCAGTAAAAGAAGATCCTTAAGGGAGCATTTGGAAGAAGATATGGGCAGATGCCAAGGCAAGAATTCGCCCAACAAGCTGAAAAGCAACATGAAGCCACCAGAAACCAGTGACCAAGAAAGAGATTTATAGACCAATCTCACTCATGAACATCGATGCAAAAATCCTCAACAAAATACTGGCAAAATGAATCCAAGAACACATCAGAAAAATTATCCATTATGATCAAGTAGGCTTCATCCCAGGGATGCAAGGTGGTTCAACATACGAAAATCTATCAATGTAATCCATCATGTAAATAAATTGAAAGAAAAAAAACATATGATCATTTCATTAGATGCTGAAAAAGCATTTGACAAAATTCAACATCCCTTTATGATAAAAGTATTGGAGAGATTAGGGATACAAGGGTCATACCTAAATATAATAAAAGCTATATACAGCAAGCCAACAGCTAACATCAAATTAAATGGAGAGAAACTCAAAGCCATCCCATTAAACTCAGGAACACGGCAAGGCTGTCCACTCTCAGCATACCTCTTCAATATAGTGCTTGAAGTTCTAGCAATAGCAATAAGACAACATAAGGGGATCAAGGGGATTCGAATTGGAAAGGAAGAAGTTAAACTTTCGTTATTTGCAGACGATATGATAGTCTAAATAAGCGACCCCCAAAACTCCACCAAAGAACTTTTACAGCTGATAAACACCTTTAGTAATGTGGCAGGATACAAGATCAACTCCAAAAAATCAGTCGCCCTCTTATACACAAAGGATATGGAAGCAGAGAGGGAAATCAGAGAAGCTTCACCATTCACGATAGCCACAAACAGCATAAAATATCTTGGGGTAACTCTAACCAAGGAAGTGAAAGATCTATTTGACAAGAACTTTAAGGCATTGAAGAAAGAAATTGAGGAGTATACCAGAAAATGGAAGGACCTCCCTTGCTCTTGGATTGGGAGAATCAACATAGTAAAAATGGCAATTCTACCAAAGGCAATTTATAGATTCAATGCAATCCCCATCAAGGTCCCATCAAAATTCTTTATAGTTCTTGAGCGGACAATAATCAACTTTATATGGAAAAACAAAAAAAACCCAGGATAGCCAAAACAATCCTATACAATAAAGGATTGTCTGGAGGCATTACCATCCCTGACTTCAAACTCTATTACAGAGCTACAGTGATGAAAACAGTGTGGTACTGGCATAAAAACAGATAAGTCAACGAATGGAATCATATAGAAGACCCGAATTTTAACCCACAAACCTATGAAAACCTCATTTTTGATAAAGGAGCCAAAAGTATACAATGGAAAGAAAGAAAGCATCTTCAACAAATGGTGCTGGCATAACTGGATGTCAACCTGTAGAAGAATGAATATAGACCCATATCTATCACCATGCACAAAACTCAAGTCCAAATGGATTAAAGACCTCACTATCAGTCAGAACATGTTGAACCTAACAGAAGAGAAAATGGGAAGTACCCTACAACAGATGGGTACAGGAGATCGCTTCCTCTGTGTAACCCCAACAGCACAGACATTAAGGGCAACATTGAATAAATGGGACCTACTAAAACTGAGAACCTTCTGTAAAGCAAAGGACACTGTCACCAAGACAAAAAGGCAACCTACTGACTGGGAGAAGATCTTCACCAACCCCACAACAGACAAAGGTCTGATCTCCAAAATATATAGCGAACTTAAGAAACTAGACTTTAAAATGCTAATTAACCCAATTGAAAAATGGGGCACTGAACTGAACAGAGAATTCTCAGCAGAGGAAGTTCAAATGACCAAAAGACAATTAAGGTCATGCTCAACCTCTTAGCGATCAGGGAAATGCAAATCAAAACAACTTTGAGATATCATCTTGCACCAGTCAGAATGGCTAAAATAAAAAACTCCAATGATAGCCTTTGCTGGAGAGGCTGTGGAGGAAGGGGTACCCTCATCCATTGCTGGTGGGAATGCAAACTTATGCAACCACTTTGGAAATCAGTGTTTCGGTTTCTCAGGAAATTCGGGATCAACCTACCCCTGGACCCAGCAATACCACTCCTGGGAATATACCCAAGAGATGCCCTATCATATGACAAGAGCATTTGTTCAACCATGTTCATAGCAGTATTATTTGTAATAGCCAGAACCTGGAAACAACCTAGATGCCCCTTAATGGAAGAATGGATGAAGAAAGTGTGGAATATCTACACATTAGAGTACTACGCTGCGGTAAAAAACAATGACTTCTCGAATTCTGTGTGCAAATGGATGGAAATAGAAAACACTATTCTGAGTGAGGTAACCCAGACCCAAAAAGATGAATATGGGATGTACTCACTCATAATTGGTTTCTAGCCATAAATAAGGGTCACGGAGTCTACAATTGGTGATCCTAAAGAAGCTAAGTAAGAAGGTGAACCAAAGGAAAAACATATAGTTATCCTCTTGGCTATGGGAAGCAGACAAAATTGCCGGGGGAAAATTGGGATCTTTGGGGTGGGGTGGGATGGGGGTAAGGGGAGATGGGGAGAGAAAAGGGAGAAGGGCAGGATGGGGGGAACTTGGTGAAAAAGGATGATTGGGATAAAGGAAGGTTGAATAGGGGAGCACGGAAGCACAATTCTTAGTTAAGGGAGCCACCTTAGGGTTGGCAAGAGACTTGAACCTAGAGTGGCTCCCAAGAGCCCAAGCCGAGGTCCCCAGTTAGTTCCTTTGGCAGCTGAGGATAGGGAACCTGAAATGACCCTATCCTAGAGCAATACTGACGATATCTTGCATATCATCATAGAACCTTCATCTGGTGATGGATGGAGATAGAGACAGAGACCCACACTGGAGCACTAGACTGAGCTCCTAAGGTCCCAATGAGGAGCAGAAGGAGGGAGAACATGAGCAAAGAAGTCGGGACCATGAGGGGTGCACCCACCCACTGAGACAGTGGAGTGATGGAGGAAGGTCATTGGCTAATAAAGGAACTGCCTTGGCCCATTTTATTGGTTAGAGCATAGGTAGGTGGAGTAAACAGAACAGAACGCCGGGAGGAAAGGAAGTGAGCTCAGACTCGACAGCTCTCCTCTCGGGAGCAGACGCCTCAGAGAGAGACTCCATGCTCCCGGCTCCTGGGCAGAGGCACGCGATGAAGCAAGCCGCCAGGTCAGACATGCTGAATCTTTCCCGATAAGACCGGTGCTCACAGATTATTAGAGATGGGTTGATCGGGATATCAGAGTTAGCTAGTAAGGGCTAGAGCTAAAGAGCCAAGCAGTGCTTAAAAGAATACAGTGTTCGTGTAATTATTTTGGGGCAAAAGCTAGCCAAGCAGGCGGCTGGGGTGTTGGGGACACAGCCCCGCCGCCCTTTTTACTACAATGGAGCTGATCTACTGGGAGCTCACCAAGGCCAGCTGGACTGTGACTGAAAAAGCATGGGTTAAAACTGGACTCTCTGAACATGGTGAACAATGAGGGCTGATGAGAAGCCAAGGACAATGGCACGAGGTTTTGATCCTAAGCAATGTGCTGGCTTTGTGGGAGCCTAGCCAGTTTGGATGTTCACCTTCCTAGATATGGACGGAGGAGGAAGGACCTAGGACTTGCCACAGGGCAGGGAACCCTGACTGCTCTTTGGACTGGAGAGGGAGGGTGAGAGGAATGGAAGGAGGGGGAGAAGGGTGGGAGGAGGGGGAGATGGGTGGGAGGAGGGGGAGGGAAATGGGAGGCTGGGAGGAGGTAGAAACTTGTTTTTTTTCCTTTTCTCAATAAAAAAAGAACCCTGAATGTAATCTATTCTGTTTAGCTTTTTCCCTGACCATTACCAATAACAGCTTGTAACCAAATACTCTAAACAATGACAAACACTTATAACCCATTGAACTACCATTTTATCCCACCTACACCACTGCTTGGCAGGTGTCATGTTCTTAAATTTGCTTCCTGCAAGCCCAGACATCTATATCCATCAAATCTTCCTTTAACCATCGACGGAGAAAACAAGATATTCTATGACAAAAACAGATTTAAACAATATGTGTCCACAAATACAACCTTACAGAAAGCATTAGAAAAAAAACCTCAAGCAAAGAAAGCTAACACCACCCACAATAACACAGACATGATAACCCTCCAACAACACAACTCAAAGAAGGGAAACTCACAAACACTATCACCAAAAGATAACCAGAGTTAAAAACCACTGGTCGTTAATATCACTTAATATCAATGGACTCAATTCACCTATAAAAAGGCACAGGTTAAGAGACTGGATACAAAAACAGGATACAGCATTCTGCTGTTTAAAAGAAACACATCTCAACCTCAAAGACAGATACTACCTCAGAGTAAAGGGTTGGGATAAGTTTTTCCAATCAAATGGACTTAAAAAGCAAGTGGGTGTGGCTATTCTAATATCTAACAAAATTGATTTCAAACTAAAATCAATGAGAAGAGATGGAGAAGGACACTTTTTAATCAAAACAAGAACAATTCATCAAAATGAGATCTCAATCCTAGATATCTATGCCCCTAATATAAAAGCATGCACATATGTAAAAGAAACATTACTAAAACTCAAATCACACATCAAAGCCCACACACTAATAGTAGGATATTTCAACACTCCTATCTCCCACCAATGGACAGATCAACCACAGAAACTTAACAGAGAAATAAGAGAACTAACAGATGTAGTAAATCAAGTAGACTGAACAGACATCTATAGAACATTTCACCCAAACAGGAAATAATATACTTTCTTCTCAGCATATCATGGAACCTTCTCGAAAATTGATCACATACTCACAAAGCAAACATCCACAGATACAAAAAAACCCCAGAGTAACCACCTGTGTTTTATCATATTACCATGGAGTAAAGTTAGAATTTACCAATAATAGCACCCCCAGAAAGCCTACGAACTCATGGAAACTAAACAATCAACTACTGAACCACCACTGGGTCACAGAAGAAATAAAGAAAGAAATTAAAGTCTTCCTTGAATTCAATGAAAATAAAGACACAACATACCCAAACCTATGTAACACTATGAAGGCAAAAGTTCATAGCACTAAGTGCCCACATAAAGAAAACGGATAAAGTTCAGATCAGAGACTTAACATCACACCAGAAAGCCTTAGAAAAAAAGAAGCAGACTCACCCAGGAGGAGAGGAAGACTGGAAATTATTAAACTGAAGTTGAAATCAACAAAACAGAAACGCAGAAAACAATCCAAAGAATCAATGAAACAAAGAGCTGGTTCTTTGAGAAAATCAATAAGATAGACAAACCACTATCCAAACTAATCAAAAAGCAGAGAGAGAACACACAAATTAACAAAATAAGAAATGAAAAGGGAGACATAACAACAGATACTGAGGAAATTCAGAGAATCATTAGGCCTTACTACAAAAGCCTGAATGCCACAAAATTGAAAAATGTAAAAGAAATGGATAATTTTTTAGATAGATACTATATACCAAAATGACATCAATACCAGGTGAGCAGTAATTAAAGGCTCCTGGCCATCTCTCTTTGTTCAGAACTTTGACTGGTGACATTATTGATAAAGAATTGACCTTCACTCATAGTTATCATACATCTAGTCTCCCTCCCACCTTCAGAGACATCTGTCACCTTCCTTTTGGAATTAAATAAATACCATCTTTATAGAGCATTGAAAGCACAGGACAGACAGCATGCTCAGTTAGGTATTTTTGTCACAGGACACATGGTTGTGATAAAGGCTCCCTCTGGTGTTAACAGACCTAAGGCAAGGACACAGCAGATATAAGCCCTCAGAAGAGCCGTTGTTCTCTGAGGGTGTGGGGATGCTTATCAGCATTGTTGCTCAATGTGTTCATTGGAGGACAAACATAAAGGGAAGTCAAGAGGGATACAGGGCAGTACTGAGAGTGGAGGGGACAAGGCAGTTCCTTGGACACATAATCTACCCCCAACAGCCCATTGGGTTCTGGGAAGTTTTCCTGTCTGAGAGGAAACTCAGCTCAGAGGAAAGAAGAACAGCAGAGACTGAGCTACTTGCTGGAACTGAAGCTCTTCTCCTAAAGGGAGGATTGTACAGTGAGAAGGGAGATGGAGGTGTCCTCTGTTCTTCTCTGCAATGGGTGTACCTCATTGCAGGGGCTTCTGCTCACAGGTAAGGGTATACACTCTCTGACTGTGAGGGTAGAGAGAATCTCAGAACAAGCTGTAGTCTTCTAATGAGGTCAGGAACTTGAGAGAAGACTTGAGGTTTCTGTTTGAAGTCATAGGGAAGAAGGTACAACGAGGGACTGAGGCTCAGCAGCCTGAGCAGACAGATGTGATGAGGGGGAGAGACAAGCCTCAAGCACTCAATATTCACAGTGAATTACTTTGTCTGCAGTGTTTTAACATAGCTGTTGCCAACCATGACAGCATGACCATCCAAATAGAAATCAAACAGGGGTGTACCATAGAGATGGCTGAGTGTGTGGAGACATGACAACCTGAATTTAATCCTCAGCTGCCTCATTGTAGAAAGAGAGAACAGATTCTGGAAGGCTCTTCCCTGCCCTCCACACAGGTGCTGTGGTGTATATCTGCAGATGCTAACATTGAGACAAGTGTCTTCACATATGTTCTGTGGCATGTACCCACATGGGCAAAATGAAACGTATGTTTCTATACAGATTTTGGCACACTCTTCACGTGCATACATGGAGACACTTGCCTTCAGAAATATACATATAATATACATTAGTAAATTAAAATAATTTAAATCACACGTGAATATAATTATTGCCATTAACTCCAAACCTGGGAACTATGTAGATAATCTCATGGGGACACATACCTCCTTCCTTCCTTCCTTCCTTCCTTCCTTCCTTCCTTCCTTCCTTCCTTCCTTCTTTCCTTCCTTCCTTCCTTCCCTCCTTCCTTCCTTCCTTCCGTCCTCCCTCCATTCCTACTTCCCTTCCTCCCTCCCTCCCTCCCTCCCTCCCTCCCTCCCTTCCTTTCTTTCTTCCTTCCTTCCTTCTTTTCTTCTGTCCTCCCTCCATTCCTACTTCCCTCCCTTCCTTCCTTCCTTCCTTCCTTCCTTCCTTCCTTCCTTCCTTTCTTCCTTTCTTCCTTCTTTCTTTTCCTTTATTCAAGTTGCTGAATCTTTCCCAGGAGATGAAGTTTCCAAAACAGCCACACTAATCCCTGTCCTCTCAAGGCCTTGGCTCTTGTGGACCTGACATCAGTGTATCTGCAAGATGAAGTCTTGGGTTGACTGGAACTATAAAGTGGACAGAGAAAAAAGTCAGAAAGGGAGGATTCTCCAGAGGAGTTCAGAAAGGCATCACAAAATATTCTATGTGAGGAGTGATATGGGGACACTTATGGGGGAGGCAGACAGATACCTGAGCAGAGGATTCCTAAGGGAATTGGTCATACAGTGTGAGGCTCTGAGGGAATGAAAATCATGTTGCTCACCATGAAAGATGGACACATTTCTTTCCCCCCATCTTAGCTGAGCAATGGTCAAATAAACTCAACATTGATGGTTTTTCTCTGCTCCCTTCCAGCCTCCTTTTTAACATGCTGGCACCTGCCCACAGCCATCAAAGTCAGAATTGAATCTCTCCCACCCCAAGTGGTTGAAGGTGAAAATGTCCTTCTTTTTGTCAACGGTCTGCCAAGGAGTTCTAAAGCTTTAGTCTGGTCCAAAAGTGTGGAAAATATGGACCATGGAATTGGAACGTATTTCCTGGACAAAAATTTAAGTGTACCAGGGCCCTTTCACAGTGGTAGAGAGACAGTATACAGCAATGGATCCCTGCTGCTGAGAAACGTCACCAAGAAGGATACAGGATTCTATATACTACGAATATTAAATAGACATGTATTTATTGTGTCAACAGCAACCATGTACCTTCATGTGCACAGTAAGTGATTTTGTGAATTCTGGGTTCTGGGTGAATTTCATTTCACAGGACACACACAGTAGAGTGGCCTGTGCCTCCCTCCCCTGTGCACTGCAACCCAATTTTGTGCTTTGAGTATTCAGTGTAGGATATGCACAGTGTAGAGTAATGACAATAGATCACAGTCCTTCATTTGACTTCTCTTTACAGGCAGGTGGACAGATGGTGGGTAACTCAGTCTAGGATAACAATAACAGGCTATGTCTAGACTCCCGGGGTTCTCAAAAGAGTGTGTCCTTGAGAAAGATCCCAAAGGAATCAACATTGGGTGCTTACCTTCACCAAGAAGGACAGGGAGTAACTCACATACCTAGGTTGAGCAGTGGACACGGGGCCTCATCTTAGTCAGATCCAAAAGTTCAAATTTGGTTGGATCTCTCTCTTCCCTTCTAGCCATCTTTTGGACTTGTGGGCGCCATGTCACCTCTGCCAAACCTACTATTGAATCAGTGCCACCCTGCATTACTGAAGGGGGAAGTGTTCTTCTACTCGTTCACAATCCACCAGAGAATATTAAAGCCCTTGCCTGGTTCAAATGGATGACTGCGTCCAAGAAACTTGAGGTTGCCCGATACATACCAGGCAGGAAAGCAACTGTGTGGGGGCCTGCATACAGTGGCAGAGAGACGTTGCACAGTGATGGATCCCTGCTGCTTCATGGTGTCACTCAGAAAGACCCTGGACTGTACACTCTAGCTATTCTGAGAACAGATTTGAGAAGTGAAGAAGCACAGATACAACTCCAGGTCCACAGTAAGTGATTCTCTGTGATTGTTCAGTACCTGGTAAGCCTTAGACATACAGGACTGCCATGGCTGGCCTAGCTGCCCTTCTCCTCTATATTGTGTTCCCAGGGGGAGATTTGTGCACTTAATGTAGGTCACACTGGTAGAGACAAATGGCCAGAGCTCACCTTCCATCTTCTGAGTCCATCTGCATCAAAAAAGACATTGATGGAAAACAACTCTGTCTAAGATGTCAGAGTCAGACCAGTCTCTTGTGAATGTAGATCAGGGAACCCTGAATTCTGTCATCTTTCCAAGATTGGACTAAAGTGACACCAGGGAGCATTTTCTAGTGCTCTACTCTTACATCCTTTCAAGGCTGATAGGGAAAATGGTTTTGGAACATCCATGTCAAGCTAGGGTATTTATTAGCTCCAAATTGAGAGTGTCACGAATAAAATCCAGGTACAGAGACCATGGCAGAGTGCTTCCATTTGGCTTGCTCTTCATGCTTGCTCCAACAACTCTCTTATATCACCCAAGATTCCTTGCCCAATGCTTGAACTGCCTGTATTGGTCTGAATTCTTTTGCATCAATTCCAAATTTAAAAATATGTCCTGTAGCTTAGCCCACCAGCCAATCTGGTGGTGGAGTTTTCAACTGAGACTTTTTCTTGTCAAATGACTGTAGCCGTGTCAAGTTGACATAAAACCATTCAGCCTATTACTCAAGCATTTTAAAGACATGAATCTGCCTTGAAGATCAGACTGTTCCCCAGGTTCCACATAGCCCCAAACCTAATGGATACTTGATAGAGCAAGCATTTCTATTATTGAAGTCATGGGTTGAGTGTTGCTTCAAAGTAAAAAAAAGAAAAACCTACAACGTGAAAGTTTCAGGCCTGTTGAGTTCAGAGGAGTCATCATCCATCATCTCGAACCCCAGTGTTCATGTGTGTGTGTAGTGTCTGAGGGCAGTGAGGGAGCAGCCATATACACACGCCAGGGGCAGTTTCATGCAGAGGACGCGATGGTATCAGGGGCACTGTTGGAAAGGAGGAGGTCATGTATCTACTTTCTACTAAGTTGGATACACGCACGCACACACACACACACACACACACACACACACACACACACACACACACACCTGCAACTCTAGGTGGAGTGATGAATCCATCTGATCAGAATGGAGTTTAACATCTTTTCACCAAGAATAATGATCCCCATGTGATGACTTTTTTTTCTCTTTCCCCTCTCAGCTTCTCATTCTCAGTACTGCAACCCTTTCACTTCTTCCCAACTCATGATCCAACCAGTGCCTCGCTATGCAGCTGAAGGGGAAGGCGTAGTTCTCCAAGTTCATAATCTTCCAGAAGATCTGAAAGCCTTTTCCTGGCATAAATCAAAGTATAGGAACCCGGTCAGTAAAGTTGTAGAATACTGGAGAGCCACGAATTCCATCATCTGGGGGCCTGAAGCCAGAAGAAGAGATATAGTGTACAATAATGGATCCCTGATGCTCCAGGATCTCACTGAGAAAGATGCAGGAATCTACACACTAGCAGTTTTAAAAAAAGATTCCAAAATTGAAAAAGCATACGTGGAATTTTATGTAAAGAGTAAGTGACTCTCTATGGTCTCCAACTGCTTGAAGAGTCTGATCCCACTTCATACACTAACCTGTCAGGATTGGTCTGTTTTTGCACTCTTCTCCACTGCATTGTGTCCCCGCACTGTGGTTTGGGTCTCTACTGCAGGACACACATGGGGTAGACAAGCTGTAATAGATCAGAACCCCACAATTGTCTTTTGTTACAGAAAGGAGGAACTTTCATACAGAAAGGTGTAAACTCAGCCCCAGGATATCAGCTTCAGTCCAGACACCTGGAGCTCTCACCATGCACATGTCCCCAGAAAGATTCTGTTGGAGTCAGGCAGTCCCTGAATATTAAATCTTAGTGTCCCCACACCGAGAACCAGAAAGTTCCAACTCTACAACTTTGCCCCAGGCTGGACTCAAGGTGACGCTGGGGAGATTTTTGCAGCTGTTTGTCTAGATTTTCATCAGAGTCACAGGGAACAAGGCTTTACTGACTGTCCAAGTCATGGGACCTACGATCCTAAAGTGTAAAACCAGCTGTCTGCTGCCATGACAGCTGCAGTTTGGTCGGTCACCTGTGCGTCTCCTTTTCATATGACTCAGTGGACAGGTGTCTGGGCCATTAGCCTAATGTTCTGAAGGGTTTATGAGACCTCACTGGAAGTTCAAGGCACCAAGGGAAGAAATTGAAGAGGTAGTTACTCCTCTTTTCTCCTTCACCTCAGGAATCCAGACTAGGGAATTGTTTTTTGCAGCTAAATAGTAAAAGAAGCTATTGATGTCACCAGTTCCCCCATCCCAAGCTCAGACCATTGCTCATAACTAAGCTTAACTTATGGACATGGCAATGATCATGCATTGTGTGTCCTATCCCAGTGAAACGGGGACACAGAAAACAGTGCCTGAATTAGGGTCCTACAGTCCCTGGTTGGCAGATCTAAAACATAAGTTATGTGTCTAACCACAGCTACAAATTCTCACCCCTGGAAAATTTATAAAGTCTGAACTAAAGAGAGCCTGGTTGGACTCTCTGGATGACTGCCATTTGGTATTCTCTGTTTCTTCACAGAGTCTGTGACACAGCCCTTTGTGAATATCAGTGACAGCACAGTCACAGGAGGTACATCTGTGATCTTCACTTGCATTTCACCCGACACTGATGTCTCCATCCGCTGGATCTTCAATAACAAGAGTATGCCTCACCTAGGAAGGATGACTCTGTCCCCAACAAAGTGTGGACTCAGAATAGATCCTGTCAGGAGTGAGGATGCTGGAGAATACAAGTGTGAGGTCTCCAACCAAATCAGTATGAAGACCAGTCTCCCAGTCTCTTGGCCGTGATGAGTGAGTGACCTCTCCTCCCATTCCAGGGTAGAATGCTGACATTTATTTAATCAATGGGTACAAATGTAGAAAAATTATGTGGTGAAAATGATTAGGTACTACTCAGGTTTAGCCAGCATGGTGACTCCCGCCTATAGTCCTGGATACATGTGCATACAAGGGAAGGCCAGGAATTCTGGTGATGCTGTCTTAAAAAGAAAATAACATCAACAAAAATCTACAGCCTCAAAAGCTTAGCTTGTGGTTCAAATATATAACGATCTCTCAGTATTCATGCAAACTAATTTTAGGAGCCCTAAAGCTTTTGGTTGCCCTAAGTATACTCTGAAAGTGATGCATTGTTTTCTTTGAGAAAAACATCCTCTCATATGATCAAACACATTCCTCATTTCACTAGTTCACCTAAATCCAATGTGCCTGCACACCAGCCAGCCATGTGAAGTGAGGAAGAGTGGCAGGAGAAGGGTCTGTCTATTTTCACTGTGGTCATCGCTGGTTTCTAAACAGCTTTGATCCATTTTGTTTGATGCACAGAAGTAACATCCTTCACATAAGGGCAGAGCACAGTGTTTTCATCCTGAAAGTGGCCTTCACAGTGGGATTTTGAACATAAGTGTTTTTCTGTTAATATGTATTTCTTTCCTTTTTATTTTCCTCTTATATATTACATACTGACCACAGTTACCTCCTCCACCCACTCGTTTTTAAATTCTACTTTCCCTCTACCCCAGATCCACTCCTCTTCTCTTTCCCTTCAAAAATGATAGGGATATCTACAGAACATGGCATATCAAGTTATGTTAGACTTGCCACCATCTCTCATATCAGAGCTTAGAGAGGCAACCCAGTAGGAAGAAAAGGGTCCAAAGGCCGGCAAAAGTGTCAGAGATGTCCCCTATTTCCACCTTTAGGAGTTCCCGAAGAATCTGCATCACCATAACTTATACTCTAAGGCCCTAGCTCAAAGCCATACCGGGTCTGTGATTATCACTTCGGTCTCTGTGATCCTCTATAAGCCCTGCTCAGTTGTTTCTCTGGTCCATGTGTTCATGGCATCCTTGACCTCTCTGGTTCCTATGATCCATCCTTCCACTATTCTTTGGGGTTCCACAGGTTCTGCCAAATGTTTGTCTGTATATCTCTGCATCTGTTTTCATATTTTTCGGGATGATGGCACTCTGATAACAATTAGGCTGGTCACTGATCTTCTAGTATAACAAAAGTTAATTAGTCAGCATTTCATTGAAATATTTTTTCGGTTGTGTTTGTTTCTCTTCTTAATTTCTGGGCTGTCATCCTCTGTCTGCTTCCTAGCAACCTAGGCAAGATCAGGTCTGGTCTCCCTCTTATGGCATGGACTTTAATTTGGATCAGTTATTATTTGGCCAATCCAACAAGTTCTCTTCAAACATTACCCCTGTATATATTTCAGAATAGACAAATTGTAGGTCAAATGTTTTGTGGCTGGATTGGTGTCCCCAGTCCCTTTGTTAAAGTTTCCTGTGGTTACAGTAGATGACTGGTTCAGGTTACCTATGCCTCAGTACCCAGAGTCTTTATAGGGTCACTCTTGTATCTTCCAGGGAGATTCCACTTGCTCCCATCCTAACCTACCCCAATCCATCCACAAATCTTTTATATTTCTTTCTCTAAGGGAGGTACAGATGTCCTAAATTGAGTCTTCCTTGCCATTTAGCTTCTCTATGCATGTGACCAAACAGGGAATCTATTGTTTTGTGTGCAATATTAGTTTACAGTAGTGGATCTCAGATGGGTGTGTTTTTCACCAGTTCCAGAAACTACTGTATAATCTTTAGGATTAAAAAAATAAGTTCATGCCATCTGCAGATCTATTATACACACAATTATTTGTCCAAATTTCATTTATTTGTGCTGTGTAATTGTTTTGTCTAGGATATCTAAGAGAATACTGAAGAAAAGTGGCCGCCACAGCATGCTTAGAATGAAAGTTATCTGTGTCCCCAGTGAGTACCGAGTTGGTAGTGGTTTTTCACATGTGCCTCCAATGCACTGGCCTCTCTTATACCCTTCATTTGTCTGTTTCCATCATTAAAAATTTTCACTTTTGCCAAACTTCTTTATTGATTCAGTCTTAAGAGTTATTCATGTCATCTGTATTGTGTTTCATCATGTATCCATTTCTGTAGGTTCTGGGCTTCTGGGTATTTGTCTGTTTCATGTAAGTCACTATTACCCCTATCACTGTTGAGTAGTCATGGAAATTTTAGCAATCTGAAAAACTGACAGGAAGTTCTCAAATTTCACTACCAGTGTTAATAGTATTACTACTTTAAAAACAAAGTTCATCTAATTAAATATTTAAATGCCATTAATCACTTTGATGAAGGAACTTTTCCCCTTTTATTGAAAATATATTCCTTTCTCATACAATAAACACTCTTTATAGATTCCCCTCTCTCAACCCTTCTCAGTTCCTACCAACCTCCCTATCACTGGGATCCACTCCCTTTCTTTTTCTCTTTAGAGAAGAATAGGACCCTAAGAGATAACAAAAAATTACAAAATCAAATATAATGATACGAAACAAAATTATCACATTGGTGTTAGACCTTGCAACCCAACAGGATCAAAAGTTTCCCAAGAGCAGACACAAGGGTTAGAAACTAACTTTCTCTCAGAGACAGGAGTCTCATAAAAATACTAAACTAATAGATGTAATATACCTGCATAAGACCTGATGCTGACTCATGTAGTCCCTGCTCATGCTGATATGGTAAAGGAACCTCTTCTCTGAGGACTAGACTGTATAGTACTTGAACATTGTATGAAAGCTGGCAACAGAGGAAAATAGTGAATTGTCCACTTCAGTTGTGATTCCTACGAACTACAGCAATTACCAGCATGGAAGTTAACCCTATATGTTCAAGAGTGACCATTATCCCTGGAAGGTAATCAAAAACTGTCTAATAGGATGCCAGGCTGCTCAAAAGGAAGGAATCTTGACTGGTACTGGAATACAATCAACTGTACATGGATAATGATTTTATAGACTAGAGGATATCCATAATGACCACTTTCCTAAACCTGTTTAATTTCTAGGTTTATTTTAAATATATATCCTTATTCCCACAGGCAAGTGTAGCTCTAGCCCTACACTAAAAATGTGTTTTTTTTTTTTGCACAGAGGCCATCAAAGAAATGCAAAACTAATCCAAATGCAGTAAACAATGGCTACTTGGTGATATGTGTAGGAATATTCCCCATAGATTCACATGTTTGAGTGCTTGGCCCTTATGAAGTTGTACCAGCAGGAGGTGTGGCAAAACCTTCATTTTTATTTACACAGAAAAGGGGAAATGGTGTGGGAGGTCCTTATGTACATGTGTTGCTTTTTTTGGTTAATGAATAAAGAAGTGGTCTTTTGCCTGGCAGAGAAGAATAGAGGTAGGTGGGGAAATCTAAACTGAAAGCAGGAAGAAAGAAAGCAGAGTTAGGGGATATCATGTAGCCAAGCCAGAGACAGATGCTAGACAGAACCTTGCCAGTAAGCCACAGCCCTGTGGCAATACACAGATTAATAGAAATGGGTTAAATTAAGATGTAAGTGCTAGCCAATAAAGATAGAGCTAATAGGTCAAACAGTGATTTAATTAATACAGTTTCTGTGTGGTTATTTCAGGGTTGAGTAGCCATGAACAAACAAGTGTCCTCCTACTACATAGCCCTATACTAAAAATGCCCTTTTCTGTAGAGAGGGCATCCAAGAAATTCAAGACTAATCCAACAACAGTGAACAACAGCTGCTTAGTAATATGTATAGGAATATTACCCATGGACTCACATGTTTGAATGCTTGGCCCTTATGAATCTGTATCACTAAGAGGTGTGGCCTTGTTAGGGTGTTTGTACCCTTGTTGGAAAAGGTTTGTCACTGTGGATGCATGCTTTGAAGTATCATGTGGTCAAACTACTCCCAGTGTGTCATACTGTCTCCAGCTTCCTGTCGAGCAAGATGTGGAACTCTCAGCTCCTTCTCCAGCACCATGCCCACCTGCATGTCACCATACTTCACCATACTTTTCACTATGATGATAATAGGCTAAATCTTTGAAACTTTAGCCCAGCCCTGATTAAATGTTTTTCTTAGTAAGAGTTGTCATGACCTTGGTATTTACAGCATTAAAATCCTAAGCAAGATAGATACCATGGTGTGTTCAGTCCTACCTGATCTATCTATAGCACAACCACCTTGCTCTGGCACATCCTAGAAAAGAACTGGAAATACCGTCACAGGCAGAAGATCATGATGTCTTCTGTTAGATTGCGTCTTCTATATATTATGAGATAACTACACTCAAGAAAAGTCAACCAAATGGCTGCATAAATAGACCTGAAAAATGATAACATCAATTGACATTATAGAATACATGATGAAATCTGAAGAGTTTCCACTCCTACATAAAGATGTCCAGTAGTTAATGAGTTCTGAGAGAGGGAGAGTCAGTGTTCTTTAGGGATGAGACCCCTTAAAAATAATCTAATCCCACAAGGTCACCCATGAACAATATACACATGGGAAATACTAAATGGACCTATCAAATTGTATTTATATCATTATTGATTTATACATAAATATGTATTTAATAATAATAAAGAAAAACCCATGAAGTTGAGAGGGTGTGGAAAGTCCTAAGAGGATGCCGAGTAGGAGAGGGTGGGGTGGGAAGGATATAATTCAAGCACAATGTGTATGTAGGAAATTCTAAAAAGTACTTTTTAAAAACTTTAAAAATAAAAGTAAACGTAAGAGAGTGCTAGGGAGAGAGAGAATGAGAAATAACTACTAAGAGAGTGATCATGATGGGAGGTTGAGGAGCCTGTTCTAATAATCCCCTCCATTTCTTGGCAACATCCTGGATCAGTATTTTCTTGATGCCCAGGAGAAAGAAAGGTCTGATATTTTATCATCCTTCAGCAGTGGTGGGGTGTTTTATACCATATGATGTAGTTCAGTGTAGTGTAAGTGAAAAGGAGCATGGAGTAGCCAGGTACTGTAAACTGTGATTAGTCAGGTCAAAGCACAGACAGTTTCTACACTCTGCCCTAGAGTGAGCTGCAGGAGCTGTAGTCTGATTAAAGTTGTGGGTATCTGGCCTAAAGCTGGAGACTTGTGTCCTAACACAAAAATGAGAATTTGCATTGATTACGGATAAGAGAAGGGAAACTCAACTAAGAGCTGTAATTTCCTAAGGTAAGTGTTTAGGAGGGGACTCAGAGTTTGTGCTTGCAGAGTACTTATAGTGGACAGAGGGGGAAAACAGTTCATCAGCAAGAAGCTCTTGGTGAGCAAGAAATGTTAAGAGGACAGGAAAATGCCAGATTGTTGTCTACTCAAAGTTAATCAACATTGGTCATTATATTTTGATGACTGAAGTTTCCAATTATGAGAGGGTGATTCTCAACAGACACAAAAAATTGGAATAACCCCTTGTATCTTATCAGATCACCATAGATTAAAGTTCAAAATCAACAGCAGCACTAATTATAGAAAGCCTACAAACTCATGAAAACTGAACAATGCTCAACGGAATCACTACTGGGTCAAGGAAGAAATAAGAAGGAAATTCAAAACTTCATAGAATTAAATGAAAATGAATGCACAACATACCCAAATTTATGGGACTCTATGAAAGAAGAGGAGGAAAGTTCATAGCATTAAGTGCCTGCATAAAGAATTTGGAGCTGGGTGGTGGTGGCACATACCTTTAACTCAAACACTCAGGAGGCCAAGGTAGGCTGATCTCTGTGAGTTCAAAGCCAGCTGAGTTTACAAGAGCTAGTTCCAAGATATGCTTCAAAGCCACAGCGAAACCCTGTCTCAAAAAAACCAAAAACAACAACAACAAAAGAATTAAATCTCAGTTGAGGACAACCATCCAGACTGAACCTTCACCTGGCGATGGATGGAGATAAAGACAGAGACCCACATCATAGCACTGGACTGAGTTCCCAAGACCCAGATGAAGAGCAGAAGGAGGGAGAACATGAGTAAGAAAGTCAGGACTGTGAGGGGTGCATCCACCCACTGAGACGGTGGGACTGAGACTGATCTAATGGGAGCTCA
The DNA here is from genome assembly GCF_037038515.1 of Microtus pennsylvanicus. Lineage (NCBI taxonomy): Eukaryota > Metazoa > Chordata > Mammalia > Rodentia > Cricetidae > Microtus > Microtus pennsylvanicus. The sequence goes on along the minus strand of NC_134579.1, from coordinate 143,596,136 downwards.
GCTGGACTGGGACTGAACGAGCATGTGATCAAACTGGACTCTCTGAATGTGGCTGACAATGAGGGCTGACTGAGAAGCCAAAGATAACGACACCAGATTTTGATTCTACTGCATGTACCGGCTTTTGGGAAGCCTAGTCTGTTTGGATGCACACCTTCCTAGACCTGGATGTGATGGAGGAAGGTCATTGGTTAAGTAATAAAGAAACTGCTTGGCCTCATAAGTTAAAACATAGGTGGGAGGAGTAAACAGAACAGAATGCTGGAGGAGGAGGAAGTGAGGTAAGACACCTCAGACAGAGGCCATGCTCCCCTCTCCCGGGCAGACACCATGAAGCAAGCTGCCAGATCAGACATGCTGAATCTTTCCCGGTAAGACTGATGCTACACAGATTATTAGAGATGGGTTGATTGGGATATGAGAACTAGCCTGGAAGGGCTAGAGTTAATGGGCCAAGCAGTGTTTAAAAGAATACAGTGTCTGTGTAATTATTTCGGGGCATAAGCTAGCAGGCGGCCAGGGTGCTGGGGACGCAGCCCCGCCGCTCCTATTACAACATGGATGGGGGAGCTTGGACTTCCCACATGGCAGGGCACCCTGATTTCTCTTAAGACTAAAGAGTGAGGCGGAGGGAGAGTGGGGGAAGTGGGAGGGAAATGGGAAAGTTTTAATAAATAAATAAATAAATAAATACAATAAAAATATAAAAAGGTGAATTTAACAAGCATATGCCTTCCATTTTCTAGACGACACTCTTATTGAGATGATTAGAATGTGGTCTTAAAGCTCAAATAATACTTACCAGAGTACCATTGCATTCCATAAAACTTGGAGGGGTTAAGCTGCTAATCACTTGTTACTTTAATACAGTTTGATTTTCCAAGCTGGAAACTCATATTGCTGTTTCTTTCACTTGTAATCTTTATATTTGGCTCTTAAAAATTTCAAGAAAATAATCTCATTAAGCAATTTCCTATCCAGAGTAATTTTGTTTAAAATGGTAACAGGTTAATATTTTTACATCTGTCAAATAAAATTATTATTTTAAACAAACAAAAAAAGAATTAAATCTCATACTAGTGACTTAATAGCACACCTGATAGCTCTGGAACAAAAGAGGAAACTCACCCTGGAGGAGTAGATGGTAGGAAATAATCAAACTTGGTGCTGAAATCTGTAGTGAGGTGCTGCAGGCTGCGTTCCTGCCCAGCTCCCACAGTCCTGGCTACCTTATGTCCCGAAATAACAACACATAAATTATATTCTTTTAAACACTGCTTGGCTCATTATCTCTAGCCTCTTACTGGTTAACTCTCACATCTTGATTAACCCATTTCTATTAATGTGTATAGCACCATGAGGTGGTGGCTTACCAGGAAGGATCTTAATCTGCGTCCATCTTGGAGAGGAGAGCTATAGCATCTGCTTGACTTAGCTTTCTTTCTCCCAGAATTCTGTTCTGTCTTCCTTGCCTACCTATGTTCTGACCTATCAGGCTAAGCAGTTTTCTTTATTAATTAACCAATGAAACAACAGATAGATAGAAGACCCACCTACATCAGAAATCAAAAGAAAAGAAACAAAGGGAATAATAAAAAGAATCAAGAGTTGGTTGTTTGAGAAAACCAACAAGATATACAAACTCTTATCCAAACTAACCGAAAGGAAGAGAGAGAATAGCTGAATTAACAAAATCAGAAATGAAAATGTGTGTTGCTTTATTTCTTTTACTCTAACTCCATATTGGAATGCCAAAATGTTGTTTTTTCTTTCCATTCTGTGTCTTTACTCTTTCTGTTCTAGGCTCTTCTGTGGGAATATTTAACTTCCTCTTTAAGTGCCTCAAACAATCTCCTAAAGTTATTTTTCAGGTCATTTTCTTCTGCTTCTTCTATATTTGGTTGTTCAAGTCTTGTTGTAGGGCCACTAGATTTTACTGGTGTCGTGTTGCTCTTTGTGGTGTTGAGTGTGTTCTTACCTTGTCTACCCATCTTTTCCTCTGATTGATGTAGTTGGAACTGTCTGTGTCTCTAGTGATCAATCTTCCAGGTGGCAGTGGATCCAAGGCTCAGATGGTTACTCCTCGTGTTGCTGTCAGGCCCATAGTTCCAGTCAGTCACCCCATTGGTCTCTCCATGTTCCTGAAGTATCTCAGCACTTCCAGAGGTTGCTCTCCAATACCAGGGGTCATTTGGGCCTTCCTCCATGGAGGTTGCTTGTTTGGGGCTGCTTCTGCTGAGTTTGCTGCCTTGGGCCTGCTCTGGAAGAGATTGCTGGTTCAGCCCTACTACCTCAGAAGTCACTGATTCATGCCTGGTCTACAGTAGTTTCTGGCTTGTATTTGCATCTTCAGTGGTGGCTACTTTGTACTTGCTCCTATGTTGGTTGTTGCTTCAGGCCTGCTCTGGCAGAGGCCACTGGCTTAAGGCTGCTTCTGTAGAGGTTACTGGCTTGGGCCTGTTCCAGTTGAGGTAGCTGGCTCAGGCCTGTTCTCACAGATGTCCCTGTCTTGGGCCTGCTCCCTCAGAGGATGTTCCCTTTTACCTATTCTTGTTGAGGTTGATGCCTCAGGCCTGCTCCAGTGGAGATCACTGGCTCAGGCCTGTTTCTGTAGATGTCCCTGGCCTAAGCCTGCTCCTGTGGAGGTCTTTGGCTTGGGCCTGCTCCCTTGGAGGTACCTGACTTGCTCCCATTCCTGCAGAGGTCACTGGCTCTGTCCAGTATACTCCCTTGGCAGCTGCTCCCTTATACTTGCTTCTGTGGAGGTGCTGTCTCAGGCCCACTACCATGGAGATCACTCAAAAATGGCAATCTTACTAAAAACAATCTACTGATTCAATGCAATCCCTATCAAAATCCCAGTGCAATTCTTCACAGACTTCAAAAGAACAATACTCAACTTCATATAGAAAAACAAAATACTCAGGTTAGTTAAAACAATCTTGTATAGTAAAGAAACTTCCAGAGGAATCACCAACCCTGGCTTCAAGTTCTCCTATAAAGCTATAGTATTAAAATAGTTTGGTATTGGTTAAAAACAGGCACATGGATCAATGGAATTGAATTGAACACCATAAAATAAACCCACACGCCTCTGAACACCTGATTTTTGACAAAGAGTCAAAATTATACAACAGAAGAAAGCAAACATATTCAATAAATGGTCTTGGCATAACTCGAGGGTGGACTGTAGAAGAATACAAAGAGATCCATGATTTCCATGATGTGGGAGTCCCCTCTGTATGCTGTCAATATGATTGGTTAATGAATAAAAAAATCTTCCTTGGCTTGTGATGGGATATAGTAGAGCTAGGCCTGGAAAATTAAACTGAATGCTGGGAGAAAGAAGATGGAGTCAGGATAACCATGTAGACCCACAGGAGACAGATGCCAGATGAAACTTTACCCGGTAAGTCATAGCCATGTGGCTATACACAGATTTATAGAATTGGGTTAAACTAAGATGTAAGAACAAGCCAATAATAAGTCAGAGCTAATAGGTCAAACAGTGATTTAAATAATATTGTTTCTGTGTGATTATTTTGGGAGTCTGGAGACGAACAAGCAGCCTCCTACAACAAATTGGTGTGCCCATATGGTGGCTAAATCCACATAAAACTGAGAAAGCTTAAAAAGCAATTATAGACAAAAAAACCAAAGTTAAGCATTTTCTTGGGTGGGCTCTCTTTTCTAGAAGCAAGCAGATTTATAATTCTTTTAAGAGAAGGTATTCTGATTCAGTGGTAGCAGCAAAAACCATGCATTTTCGAAACAGTGGCTTCCTGATTTGCCAGTATAAATGGCTCTAAATCTTTCAGGGTCCGGCTATGGAGCATTTAAGTGGAGTCTGTGAGCAGCATGTTACAAATTGCTTAATGGCTCAACATAGACTCACTGCATACTTGAAATTGGGGTGATATGTGTGGCTTGCAGAGGTGTTGAACATGCCTCCACCATGCTGAACTGTGTGGAGCAAATATTGAGGGCCCAGTTGACTCTAGCCATGCCAGCTTAGCATTAAAAAGTGATTTTGATTAGAAAAGGATTACAAATATTCAATAAAACAAATCCAGATGGAAAAAGACCTGTAAAAGGTCACAGTGTTGGATAAATGCACATAGGCTTGGGAGAAAGAAGAAAAATTGTATGAGAGTTACAAAAAGAAATAAGTTATTAAAAAATAAAACAAAGTCTTTATTTTTTTGTATAACATAACATAGCACTTATTGTTTTAACCATTTGAGGTATATAACTTACCACTATAATTGTCCAATTCTCAGAACTTCCAAGGAAAATAGCTATAATCTTGATTGGGGATATTTTTTTATTAGATTTTTAAAAAAATACCAATCCAAATTCCCACTTCCTACCCTCCTCCAATTCCGTTTACACACCCTCCTACCCCACACCCTCCAGTCATAAGAGAGGGCAAGGCATGAAAGAGTCTGTGAGAAATTCTGCAGGACAGAGAAGAAAGTAACTGAAAACTGCTAATATAGGTGAAACTGTCTTTCAAATTTCCTGCTTCATGGAAAAATCTGCTGGATACTATGGGCCTGAATGTCAAAAATGGATGCCTCAATGGTACAGAAGAACTTTGGGTAAATGTCCAGGCAGCGAGATGTCTCTGTCAATTCTATAGTTTTAGAAGTTGCTTATAATGCACATCCGGTTTACTTAGGTAATATTATATCCTTCTGGGATCTTTGATGGAGTTGAAGAATTTATAGTTATAGTTTTCCTTAGTTATGATAAAAGATAAAGTAGATATAAATACGGTAACTGTAGTTTTTGTTTGATACCTGTTTTGTTATATATAATTTTACTATGTTAAAGTTAAAGCCTTCCTTTTTGTTTAAACAGAAAAGGGTAAATGGTCTAGGAGTTCCATCTGTTTGTGTGTTGCTTTCATAGGATAATGAGTAAAGAAACTGCCTTGGCCTAGTTGATAGGGCGAAACTTAGGTAGGCGGAAAAGACAGAACTGAATGCTGGGAGGAAGAAGGGCAGAGTCAGAGAAGACATGGATCTTCTGCCTGAGATGGTGGCTGTTTAGAATCTTGCTAGTTAGCCACAGTCACGTGGCGATACACAGATTAATAGAAGTGGGTTAAACTAAGATAAAGTTAAAACCTTCCTTTTTATATAAATAGAAAAGAGGAGGTGATTGGGATTCACATCTGAATGCTGTGAATACAATTGGTTATAGAATAAAGAATCTGCCTTGGCCTGTGATAGGATACAGTAGAGTTGTCAATGTAATCCACCATATAAAAAAACTGAAAAATAAAACCATATGATGATCTCATTGATGCCCAAAAAGCTTTTGACAAAATACAAGATCCCTTCATGATAAAGGTCTTAGAGGGAGAAGGGATACAAGGAACATACCTAAGCATAATAAAGGCAATATACAGCAAGCCAACAGCCAACATCAAACTCAATGGAGAGAAACTCCCAGCGATCCAACTGAAATTAGGAACAAGACAAGGTTGTCCACTCTCTCCATATCTATTCAATATAGTCCTTGAGGACTTAAATGGAGCAATTAGCTACCAAAAGGAGATCAAAGGGATATGAATCAGAAAAGAAGTCAAACTCTCACTATTTGCTGAAAATATGATAGTTTACATAAGCAACCCCAAAAATTCTACCAAAGATTTTCTACAATTCATAAACATTTTCCGTACTGTAACAGGATAGGAGATTAACTAAAAAAATCCACAGCCCTCCTGTACTCATATGATAAAAGAGCTGAGAAAGAAATTAATTAGAGAAACATCACCCTTCACAATAGCCACAGATAGCATAAAATATCTCAGAGTAACTCTAACCAAAGAAGTAGAAGACTTTAATGAAAAGAACTTTAAATCTTTTATTTATTTATTTATTTATTTATTTTTTATTTTCTTTATTTAAAAGAAAAAAAATTTCAGCCTCTTGCCAGCCTCCCATTTCCCTTCCCCTCCTCCCGCCGCTCTCCCCCTCCCCCCACTTTTATCCTCCTCCCCCTCCAGTCCAAAGAGCAGTCAGGGTTCCCTGCCCCATGGGAAATCCAAGGTCCTCCCCCCTCCATCCAGGTCTAGGAAGGTGAACATCCAAACTGGTTAGGCTCCCACAAAGCCAGAACATGAAGTAGGATCAAAACCCCGAGCCATTGTCCTTGGCTTCTCATCAGCCCTCATTGTCCGCCATGTTCAGAGAGTCCGGTTTTATCCCTTGCTTTTTCAGTCAGTGTAGCTTCATAAAAAGAGTTTAGCAATGAGCCTTCTGTTTCTATTATGTGGAACACTTTGATGAGTATAGGTATTAGCTCTTCTGAAAGTTCTAGCAGAATCCAACACTAAAACTATCCAGCCTTGGGCTTTTTTTGGTTGAGAGGTTTTTATTGGAAGCTTCTATCTCCTCGTGGCCTATAGGTCTATTTAAATTGCTCACCCGGTCTTGATTTAATTTTGGTAGGTGGTATCTACATAAAAAATTGTCCATTTCGTTTATATTTTCCAGTTTTTTGGAGTACAGATTTTTGTAGTATGACCTAATGATACTCTGAATTCTTTGAATTTCCTCAGTGTCCATTGTTATGTCCCCCTTTCCATATCTGATTTTGTTAATTTGGATGTCCTCTCTCTGTCTTTTGATTAGTTTGGATAAGGGTTTGTCAATCTTGTTGATTTTCTCAAAGAACCAGCTCTTTGTTTCATCAATTCTTTGTATGTTTTTTCTTTTTATTTTGTTGATTTCAGCCCTCAACTTAATTATTTCGTGTCATCTTCTCCTTTTGGGTGAGTCTGCTTCCTTTTTTCTAGTGCTTTCAGGCATGCTGTTAGGTCAGTGATGTGAGTTTTCTCCATTTTCCTCATGTGAGCACTTCGTGCTATGAACGTTTCTCTTAGCACTGCTTTCATAGTGTCCCATAGGTTTGGATATGTTGAGCCTTCATTTTCATTGAATTCAAGGAATATTTTAATTTCTTTCTTTATTTCTTCCTTTACCCAGGAATGGTTCAGTAGTTGACGGTTCAGTTCCCATGAGTTTGTAGGCTTTCTGGGAGTAGTATTGTTGAATTCTAACTTTACACCATGGTGATCTGATAAGACACCTCTTAATTAGCCAGTGGAGCAAACTGACCAGTGGTTGGTACTGACAAGGCCACAATGTTATGGGAAACAGAGAGATGTTCCCATTACTCATCAGACCTCCAGTAGCATGAGCAGAAGAGAGATGACTTTACTCCCACCTCATGCCCATCAATGCCTGGGACAGGTGCAGGTACTGGCCCCAACAACATAAGAGTGAGAGGGCTGGTCATATCCCTCACCAACTGAAGCACTCTGAAGATTGGCCCCTGTGCCTCACCTTGGCAACACCATAGAGCTGATTCTAAAGGTAGAGTTGTGAGACCCCAAGTGTGTGAAATCAGGAAAACTGGCCCATCCCCCTGCTCATTGTTGCAAGAGGTAAATTAGGTGAGACAATGCTGGAGAGTTCACGCTGGTGCTGAGGACAGGGGAGATCTGGCTGGCAGACTAATTCTACAGCTGTCCAGGCCCACAGCCAGGTTAATGACTTGGCCTAAACCGATACCTACCCATCTATGACCTGCTGAAGCACATGAATGACATGACCTGCAGACCCAAAGCTGCAGGATCTCAATAACACATGGCAACAACAGGCTATCCAAGAAGAGTCCTAGTGAAGGCCCAGCATCAATAGTGTTGTGGAAACCAAAGACCTTGAACCAGAATAATCACTCTGAAATAAACACTTGCAAGTAAAGATATATGGACAAAAGAGTTTACTGCAAGACTCACTGTGTCACATTACACCTTCCATAATGATATTTTTCAAGTTTCCCTCTTTTATTTTTCCTTCAATTTTGTCTTATTTTGGGGGTGGGTATAAGGGAGGAGAATGGAAGCAAGGGGACAGGGAAATGAATGCTATCACAATACGTAATGTGAAAGATGCATAGAATAAATTAAAATAAAAAACAAAACCAAAGTACAAAAGAAGAAATGCCCCCACTTTTCTGTAGGATGAGACAAGAGAGGTCACTCATTCATCACTACCAGCATGAAAGGGTGAATGGTCATTGAACTGATAGGATTGGAGAACACTCTATACTCTTCATCATTCTCCTTCCTGATAGGAACTATGCAGAGTCATCACCTTGTCAAGGACAGTGCCATCCTCTCTGTGAGCTACAGACTCTGGTTATTGATTGCATATTCTGAAGTGAGCTGTAAGGCAGGTGAGGACCACAGTGCTCTATACTGTAACTGTGGTATCTGGGACTTGGGTAAAGGGCTGTGTCACAGGCTCTGCCAAGCAGAAGAGGAGGGAAATGACCGAAATCTTCAGGTATTTTAACCAGACACTTAAAAATGCCCAGGTTGGGGATATTAGAACTGTGATAATAGAGCAGTTACGTGTGGGACAGATCTGATGTTGATGGCATATGTGACCCTGATTCAGTCATGCTTTCCTGGGTCTCTGTTTCTCTTCAAAAGAGTACATGATCATTTTAATGTCCCTGAGTCGAGCTTAGATATGAGCAATGGCCTGTCTTTAAGATGGGGAAGCTGGAATTCCCTAAGCTTTTCTGGCCATCCAGTGGGGTGTGTTCCTGCTGCTGGCTTTCCTTACCCCATTCCACCCTGACTCCAAGCCCGCCTTTTCATCTGCGAAGACCTTGGAACCCCCAACACAGTCTGCTTCAGGGGTGAGGGGACCTGAGAGCCAGCAGGGAATTTTCCTGCTGCTGGGCCTTCTTTCTCCCATCCCACCCAGCACCCAAGCCTGCCTTTTCTTCTATGAGGTCCTTGGAATCCTGCAAGAGACCCTGCTCCATCTCAATGTGGTTGACAATTGGGGCAGACAGAGGGTCCAATGATAATGGCACTGGGATTTGTCTATACTACATGTACTGGCTTTTTGGGATTCTATTCTCTTTGGATGCATATTTTCCTAAGCCTAAATGTAGGGGGAAGGGCCTTGGATTTCCCACAGGGCAAGCAGCCTTGCTCTTTCTTAGGACTGGAGGGGGTGAGAGGGACGGTGTGTGGGGGAGTGGGAGGGAAGTGGGAGGAGGGGAGAAAGTGGGAATTTTGATTGGTATTATTTATAAAGTAATAAAAAAGAGAAAACATAAAAATGAAATAAAGACCTAGAAATAATTATTCCAAACCCAGATACCTGAACACTGGCATAGAATACAATCAACAACAGCCAGGGTAATATGACACCACCAGAGCTCAGGTATGCTTTGATAGCAATACCTGAATATTCCAATGCTGCCACAGCTTGAGAAAAATGGCCTTCAAACAATTTTAAGAAGATAATAGATCTTCTTAAAAAGGGAATAAAAACATTCTTAAATAAAAGGGAGAAGATATTTATAATTATAAGAAATATATAAATTGCTTAATAAATGCCTAGATAGACAAGGAAAAACAAACAACCAAGTGAAGAAAATTATTCAACATCTGGAAATTGAAATAGAAGCAAGGAAACAAAACTAAAGGGATTTTGGAAATGGATAATCTGGGTAAGCAAGTAGTAACTACAGACGCAACCATGTCTAGCAGAATACAAGAGATGGAAGAGAATTTCAGGCCTTGGAGATATGATAGACATAAAAAATATCAAATCTAAAAGAGTCACACAAAACATCCAGGAAATCTGGGACACTATTAAAAGACAAAACCCAAGAATAGTAGGAATATTCCAGTTCAAAAACTCAGAATATATATTTAACAAAATCATAGAAGAAAATTTTCTTAACTTAAAAGAAAATGTCTATAAAATTACAAGAAACTTATAGAACACTAAGTAGATTGGACCAGAAAAGGAAGTACACAAGTCACAAAATAAACAAAACCAAAATTTTATTTTAAATTTTTTATTTAAAATAAAAAAGAATATTAGAATCAACAAGGGAATAACACCAAATAACATATAAAATCAGACCTATTTAAATTACCCCTAACTTCTCTTCAGGAGAATCTAAAACCAGGAGGGCCACACATATGTTTTGCAGACTCTAATAGATCACAGACTCCAGTTGAGATTACTATATTCAGCAAAAAATTTCAGTCTTAAGGAAGGAGGGGGTGGGAGGAGGGTGAGTGGGGGAGTGGGAGGGGGGATGGGAGGAGGTGAGGAAGTGTAAATTTTTGAATGGAAAAATAAACAAAAAACTTCAGTCACTGTAGATGGTGAAAACAGGATAGTTCTTGAAAAGTAAAATTTAAACCACATCTACCTAAAAATGCAGCCCCAGCAAAGGAAAAGGCAATAAATTATCACACACACACACACACACACACCATTATTAACACTAGAATCTAAAAAAATAGCATGATTTAACATTCACATCATTAATAGCACTCTTTATTGCAGTAGGAGCTGCAAGTTGCATTCCTGCCACCCCAGCTAGCCTGGCTAGCTTATGCCCCAAAATAACAACACACAAATTGTATTCTTTTAAATACTGCCTGGCCCATTTTCTCTAGCTTCTTACTGGCTAATTCTTACATCTTGATTTCCCATTTCTATTTATGTGTGTAGCACCGAGGTGCGCTTACCGGGAAGATTCTAGCCTACATCCATCCTGGGTTGAAGCTTCATTGCATCTGCCTGGGAGAGCAGAGCATGGTGACTGAGCTCACTTCCTCTTCCTCCCAGCATTCTGTTCTGTTTACTCCACCCACCTATGTTCTAACCTATCAGGGCCAAGCAGTTTCTTTATTACTTAACCAATGACCTTCCTCCATCATTTCCCCTTTTTTGTTTAAACAAAAAAGAAGGCTTTAACTTTAACATAGCAAAATTGCATATAACAAAACAGTTATCAAGTAAAAATTACAATATTTACATCTATTTTATCTTTATCATAACTAAGGAAAACTATAACTATAACTAACTATTCTTCAACTCCATTAAAGACTCCAGAAAGATACAATATTACCAAAGCAAACAAGAAATAAGCAACTTCCAAACTCTAGAAATGACAGAGACATCTGGCTGCCTGGACAGTCATCCAAAGTTTCTCTGTACCGTTGGGGCATCCATCTTCGGCCTACAGGCCCATAGTATCCATAGACATTTCCAGGAAGCAGGAAATTTCAAAGTCAGTTCAGTCACTATCTGCTGTGTCCTGCAGAATGTCTTGCAGACTTCTTCATGAATCAGGAACCCCAAAAGATCATCTCACCTTTAGGCAGGTTCAGTAGTCCTCTCTCTGCGGGTTCTCTGTGTCCAGTTTATGCAATAGTCCAGGCAAGAACAGTTTCTTGCCCAAATGGCTATCAAACTCTATAAGGATCCTCTTCGATGCCCATCTTCTTCTTGAAGTAGATTGGTGTTTCCAGGAGCGGACATGTATCATTGTCATGAAAAACCCCAAGTTATTAAAACATTAAATAGCATATTCCATAGTCTTTGAAAGATATGAAGAATGCAGAGCTAACTGAAATATATATCTATATATCTAGAAAATCTAACTAACATGACTACAAACTTGACTATTATTAATAATTAACTACTCAATCACAATACCTTAATCAAGATCAGAAACACATATACATATAACAAAATTGACCTTAAATTTAAATCACTAAAGCAAAATCCATATCAATGTGAATTATTCATACCTATATCATATCCCCCTTTAAATGTAACAGAGTATTTATTTATTTATTTATTAAAGATTTCTGTCTCTTCCCCGCCACCGCCTCCCATTTCCCTCCCCCTCCCCCAATCAAGTCCCCCTCCCTTGTCAGCTCAAAGAGCAATCAGGGTTCCCTGCCCTGTGGGAAGTCCAAGGACCACCCACCTCCATCCAGGTCTAGTAAAGTTAGCATCCAAAAGAACATTTATAAACAATATTTGGGAATATGGGCACAGTTATTTCTCTCCAAACTGTTTCTTGCTGTATGGGGGCGCTGTTAATCAGATATTTCAGGGTATAACCTGTGTGCTAGGTTCATCTCAGTCGTCAATTGGGTGAAGTAATTTTTTGAGGGTGTTCACAGCAACCTTTCAGGAGGGCGTGGTCTATCATACCATATTGGGATAGAAGCAATCCACAGGGTTTCATCCTCTGTGAAAACGAAAGAAGACTCTCTTTTCCAAAGTATCGTATCCTTAGATCTAAATTCTGAAGTCTAGGTATTTTCAAAATATCTATGTTGGATTAGTTCAGCAGCATTTATAAACAAATATCGTTCAGCAGCTGTTGCTCCTTCCTCAGCATTCAAACAATTCAAAGAGAGCATAATAGCATACAGTATCAAAATTCTCTCTTTATTTTCCATTTTTTTACGGCTTTATTTTAACTCTATTTTGTTTATTTTTACTTTTTGAGACAGGTTTTTGGTATATCTTTGTCCTGGAATAACTCTGAAGACCAGGCTGTCCTTGAACTCTCAGAGATCCGTCTGTCTCTGCCTCCCAGGCATTGGGATTAAAGGCGTGTGCTACCACACCTTGGAGTCACAGAGGTCATTCTCCCTCTGCCTTCCAAGTGTTGGGATCAAAGGTGTGTACTACCACACCCAACTACTCTCTTTCTTCCTTTTATTTGTTTTTTACTTTAAGAACTTTAACTTTTAGTCTGCTTATATTTTCAACACACTAAATCATTTAGAGGTTTTTTTTGAATCTCTCTTTACTGTATCTTTCTCTCTTTTTCTGACTACATGAACCTTTAAATTACTGAGCAATATGGGTAGGATTAAAGCCGTGGCTTTGGTGGCTGAATCCAGCTCATTCCTTAGCTTTCTGCCATTCCAACCTTGTGGCAGAGGTACCGGCCAGAACCACGTTCAGTGCCACAAGTCTACAGTGTTTCAAGGTCCTTGCAAGCAAACAATCTACAATACTCAAATGCTCTCTCTGGAGCTGACCTCCTGCCTCAGAGAGTCAGAGTTTGCCCTGGCAGGATGGCCCACAAAGCCGACATTTTAAAACGGCTCAGCTTTTTTCCTGCTATGGCCGAAAACTGAAAAGCATGCGTTCAGCTTTTCATCAACACTGTTTAAATGTTTCATGGCAGGACCTCTTAAAAGAGCTGCAGGATTTTTCAGCTAAAGCTGAGTCAGGAAGCCTCTCTTAGATGAGAGCACTTGCTTGCCTCTAGCAAGCAGAGCAGACCCAAGAAATTGCTGCTACCACATCGGGGCGCCATTCTGTAGTAGGAGCTGCCGGTTGCATTCCTGCCACCCCAGCTCCTGGTCGCCTGGCTAGCTTATGCTCCGAAATAACAACAGACAAATTGTATTCTTTTAAACACTGCCTGTCCCATTTGCTCTAGCTTCTTACTGGCTAATTCTTACATCTTGATTTCCCATTTCTATTTATGTGTGTAGCACCAAGGTGCACTTACCGGGAAGATTCTAGCCTACATCCATCCTGGGTTGAAGCTTCATTGCATCTGCCTGGGAGAGCAGAGCATGGCGACTGAGCTCACTTCCTCTTCCTCCCAGCATTCTGTTCTGTTTACTCCACCCACCTATGTTCTAACCTATCAGGGCCAAGCAGTTTCTTTATTACTTAACCAATGACCTTCCTCCATCACTTTATCAATGGTCTGAATTTGCCAATAAAAGATGCAGGCCAACAGAATGGTTAAAAATAATAGGATGAATCCTGCTGTGTATAAGAAATACACCTCATCAAAGAATAGATTGTTGGGAAAAATTTTCCAATCAAATTTACCTAAGAAGCATGCTGGTGTAGCTATTTTAATATCTAACAAAACAGATTCCAATGCAAAATTAATCAAATGGGATAGAGAAGACAATTTTTAAGCATTCAAGGAAATATCTACCAGGATGGCATCTTCATTTTGATCATCTATACCAAATGCAAGGGTACCCACAGTTGTAACTCAATGCACACAGTGGAGATTACACATTAACAGTGTGAGACCTGAATACCCCACTCTCACCAATCAGAGACCAATCAGAGTTGTCCAGTCAGAGACTAAACTGAGAAATAATGTAAGTAACAGATGTTATAGTTCAGATGGGCCTAACAGATATGACAGGACAATTTAGTCAGAAACAAAAGAATTACCCTTCTTCTCAACATCTCATTGAACCTTCACAAAATTGACTATATACTTGGTTACCAAAGGAAGTCACAACAGACACAAGACAACTGAAATAACCCTATGCATCTTTTCAGATCACCATGGATTGAAGCTGGATTTCAATGGCAATAGAAACCCTAAAATCTCATGGAAATGGAACAACGCTCTACTGATTTACCACTGAGTCAAGAAAGAGATATAGAAAGAAATTAAAGACTTCCCAGAATTCAATGAAAATTAATGCAAAGCATACACAAATTCATGGGTCACATAAAACAGTGCCAAGAGGAAATTTTATAGCACTAGGTGTCTTCATACAGAAATTAGAGAGAGCATATACTAGTAACTTAAGAGAAAACCCAATAGCTCTAGAACTGAAATAGACACACATACCCCAGAGGAGTAGAGGATAGCAGGAAATGGTAAATGGGTGCGTGAAATCTATGAAATAGAAACAAAGAGCATCCAAACAGGCTAGGCTCCCACAAAGCCAGTTCATGTATTAGGATTGAAACCAAGTGCCATTGTCCTTGGCTTCTCATCAGCCTTCATTGTCCGCCATGTTCAGAAAGTTCGGTTTCATCCCATGCTTATTCAGTCCCAGTCCCGCTGGCCTTGGTGAGCTCCCAATAGATCAGTTCCACTGTCTCAGTGAGTGGGTGCACCCCTCATGGTCCTGACTTCCTTGCTCATGTTCTCCCTCCTTCTGCTCCTCATTTGGATCTTAAGAGCTCAGTCCGGTGCTCCTATTTGGGTCTCTATCTCTATCTATCACCAGATGAAGGTTCTAAGATAATATACAAGATATTCATCAGTATTGCTATAGGATAGGGGCATTTCAGGTTCCTCTCCACAGTTGCCCAAGGTACTATCTCGGAACATCTACCTGGACATCTGCGAGCCCCTCTAGAGTTAAGTCTCTTGCCAACCCTAAGGTGGCTCCCTTAATTAGGATATATATTTCTCTGCTCCCGTGTCCACCCTTTATCCCAACCATCCCATTCCCCCAAGCTCCCCCCATTTTCCCCTTCTCACGTTTCTCACCCCAATTCCCCTTAGCCCCATGCCACCTCACCCCCAAATTCCCAGTTTTTACCCGGCAATCTTGTCTACTTCCCATATCCAGGTGGATGAGTATATGTTTTTCTTTGGGTTCACCTTCTTATTTAGCTTCTCTAGGATCACAACTTATATGCTCAATGTTCTTTATTTATGGCTAGAAACCAATTATGAGTGTGTACATCCCATGTTCATCTTTTTGTGTCTGGGATACCTCACTCACCCTCCTGGACCTGGATAGAAGTGGGAGGACCTTGGACTTCCGACAGGGCAGGGAATATGGACTGCTCTTCATCTCGAGAGGGAGGAGGAATGGAGTGGGAGGGAGGGGAAGAGGGGGAGGGGAGGGGGAGAGGGCAATGTGTGGGAGGAGGGAGAGGGAAATGGGAAATGGGGAGGAGGCAGAAATTTTTTTTCAACAACTAAAAAAAATAAACAAAAAAATAAAGAAAAAAAATAAAATGCTGATTGGCCGGTATTCGGCAATCATGCAGGAAGTAGAGGTGGGGCAGCAAGAACAGGAGAATTCTGGGAAGAGGATTCTACAGTCTGCAGTCATGGTCCAGACAGGGAGCAAACAAGATGTGACTGCATCACCGAATAAGGTATCAAGCCACGTGGCTAACTCAGACAAGAATTATGAGCTAATGTAAGTTATAAGACTTAGTAAATAAGAAGCCTGAGCTAATGGGCCAATCAGTTTATAACTAAAAACAAACTAGAAACAAAGAGAACAATGCAAGGGACAAATGAAACCAAGAATTGATTTTTTGAAAAAATCAACAGAAGAGACAAACTGTGTTATAACTGTGAAGGTGCAGACACTCCAACCTGCTTCAACTGGGTTAGTTCAACTGAACTAACCTAAGCTTCTCAATGCACAGGGACCCTTGTTTTCTCTAAGACAAAGGTCCTAATATTGATGACTTTGTCTCTCTTTCTTTCCTTTGAGCTTGGAGTGACCCTTGGACCAATGATCAATTCATTATTGAATAAATGATGTTGAAGTTGTTGAAGGGTAAAACACTCTACTCAGCTGAAGTGAAATTGCATGAATGTAGTAACTGCTAATGAAAGTATGATGGGTCGTATTCAGTGGACAGGTGCCAGGACATAAAGCAACTTTTTTTAATGGGCTTAAAAGACTTCATAGGAAAGGTCCCCAAGGAAAGGACAGAGGAGGAAGTTACTTCAGGCAGCTGCTTTTTCTCAAGGGACCTATATATAGAATTCTCTACTGCAGGTAAATGGTAACATGCTGCTGCCTTAAGCAGCACCCCCTTCCCAAGGGCAGGTCATTGCTCATATCTAAGCTTGACTTAGGGACACAGTGATCATGCACTGTTTGCACAAGTGAAAGGAAATAGAGTCCCAGGAAATAGTTTCTGACTCAGGGCCACACAAGCCGTGGGTGACATATCTGAACACCAGATATCCTCTGTATTGTCACAGCCCTAATTTCTCTACCCTGGAGACTTTATTATGTGCTTATTTACTCTGAAGGAGCTGGTTGAGTTACCTGAAGTGCTCCAGTTAATTCACCTCTTGCAGAAGTGAGCAAGGGGGTGGTGGGGCTGTTTCTCCTGTTTTCTCACCCTCAGAGTCTCCTCTCCCATACCTATAGCATTAAAACCATTTTATTGTGTTGCCTAGGTGAGGTTAAGGGCAACTCTTCTGAGTTTTCCAGTTGGTGAGGGGTGGGGACAGCCCTCATCCCCTTATGAACTTAGGACCAGCTCTACTACCTGTTCCAGGTGTTACTTGGCAAGAGGTGGGGGAGGGTATCACCCCTTGCCCAAGCTATCACATATCTGAGGAATAATGGGGACAGCTCTCCTTTGTTTGTAATATTTGTGCTGGTTCACCTTCAGCTCCAGCCACCAGGCAGCTCTACTATGCTGTCTAGGTGAGGGGCAGGACTCAGTTGCCCTAGTGCTACTATTGCTGGTAAAGGGGAAGGTCAGCTCTCTCAATTGATCAGAAGTGGCTATGGCTGCATGCTTGTGTTGATCCTGGTCTTTAGGGAAAGCTGTCAGTATCCACACTAAACCCATTGTTGGTACTATGTTTTCACATGTGCCCTTACTGACATGGTGTAGTATTCTATACCTACTTTGCCTGTGTTAATTTTTTTAAAAAAAATATTCACTTTAGCTTCATGGTGGTGATGTTTGCCTATATTCTCAGCCAGCCTGTTCTACAGAACAAGTTTGGGGACATCTAGGAATACACATTGAAACGTTGTCTTGAAAAACAAAACAAAACAAAAAGGCTTAATTTTTTCAATTGTCTTCATTGATTCAGTTGTTTTGGTTTTTCATGGCATTAGTTTTGTGTTTCTTCATGCTTTTACTTCTGTAGGGTTTGCACTTCTAAGAATATGTCTGTTTCATCTGAGTCACTCAACAGTTAATAAATAAGTATTGAGTACTCACGGAATTCTTAAAATTCTGAATAATGGACTTTAAGGTGACAAATTATTTTTATTTACTTGTATCATTATTCTACCCAATGGAAGTCAGTTAAGGATGATGAAAGAACAATGATTCCTGGCATACTCTGTATGGTTTGCTTAGTTGTCTTCTTCTTGTATAGCCTAGGACCACCTGTCTAACAATATCCACAGTGGACTGGACCCTCACAATCAATCAATAACAAGTAAATTCTTCCCATACATACTAACAGACCAAGCTGATGGAGGCAATTACTTGAGGCTCCTCAGATGTCTCTTGGTTATGTTAAGAGATACAAAGTAACCAGCACACCTGTCAAACACATCTGAAACTTCAGTCTAGTTTCAGCAAGTTATTGTCCCCACACAGAGCTACAAACAACAACTCCTGCCCAGCAAAATTGAGAACTCAGTAGTAATAACATGTGAACCTATTCTCGGGATATAACCTAGCATGTGGTGGATAAGTGGTCAGAATCTCTCAAAAGGCGTTAGACTGAGGCTGTCTTAGATCAAAAGAACTTTCACTTTTCACAGTGTCATTAAGACGAACTCAGAATGATTTGGGTGTGTAACCTGGGACCCACTGAATGCAACATAATGTGATTCAGTCAATACATTTACATACGAGTAACTATTTTCCATCATGGCTCCAACTGTGGAACCCACAGGACCAGAGATAGAATCATCAGTTCATTAGGTTTCATCATGTATCAACATCTGTGTTGACCAAGTTTTCCTGTACTTGCTCTTGCACATTTATCCAGGTTCATCAGGGAACAAAGTATGACATGAGGGGTGATTTCTCCTTTCCGGGAAAGCTCGGGGTTCCAACTATGATGGAGAAATGTGAAATCCTCGATTCATGATCTCCTAACATATATGAGTGTAGTTGAAGATATTCAGTTTGTGTGATATCTTGATATTGTAGTCCAGATTTTTGTGCTTGAAACAGAAGCATCTTCAGTACATTAATAGACTCAATTTGTGTGACAGTGTTGGAGGTTGACATGTTGTTTCAGAGTTATGGTGGTGTTCTAAAGACAGAATTCTTTTGGCGATTTGGCTTTTGGATTCATTCTGTTTATTCCATAAACCTCCCCTTCTTGTTCTAGCTTGAATTAAGTATCAAACTGACACATCATAAAGTGAACATTTTGGGAACCCTGACTCAAGTGAGCCTTTATTTTAATCAAGTCATTCTGCAGAATTGTTTGTGAGGGGTTGTCTTGATTTTCATGATGGAGGCTGATGGTCCATATCAACTGTGGATAGCACCAGTCATATGCAGATGGCCTTGGCTTCTAAGGAAACTAGAACATGGGGACAGAGAGACAGAGAAAGAAACAGAGAAAGAGACAGGGTGGCAGAGAGGAGAGACAGCATGCAACTTTCCTTCTCAGTTCCTTCCTTCACATTCCTGCTTTGAATTCTACCCTGTCTTCACTCAGTGATGGATTTGACTGCAATGTGTCAAGAAAGTAAATTCTTTGCTTACTAAGTTGCTGATTTCAAAGTGTTTACACAACAGCAGAATCAAAACTAGAACTAGCCCGGCCGTGGTAGTGCACACCTTTAATCCCAGCACCTGGGAGGCAGAGGCAGGCGGATCTCTGTGAGTTTGAGACCAGCCTAGTCTACAGAGCTAGTTCCAGGACAGGCTCCAAAACCACAGAGAAACCCTGTCTCGAAAAACCAAAAAAAAAAAACAAAAACAAAAACAAAAAAAACCACAAAACAAAAACAAACTAGAACTAGAATCTTTATTTGAGATCACAAAATGCATCTATTTGTATCATAACTTATATTCTCTTTACTAAAGCCATTAGCATCCTTTGTGCAAAGAGATTAACCAAGCTAAGACCAGTTAAGTGCAGGTGCAGCCCCCGTTCTATCCTCTCCTTTGACCTCAAATGAAAATGATAGGACTTTCCTATCATATTTTGGAAGCACTGGGTGTGCCCATCATCTAGATATATACTTTTGTCTCTGGGCCAGGAATTATCAGAAAATGTCAAAAACTCTCTCTAGATTCACTCCACACTGCCTGGAATAACAGTGAGCATGATGACTAGCCCTGCAATGCACTTGTGCCCAAGGACCTGGCCACTTCACAGCATTTGAGCCTGGTTGCCATTCCTCTTGTAGCCACAGACACAAGCTGTAGGTCTCCTACTGTTCTCTAGGGGACAACATAAGGACACGCAATCACCACTCAGAACATTATTCCGCTGTGTATATATACTACTTTCTTGGTATTCTATTAATCAATTGATTAATTCATTCAAGTTGTTTCCCTTTTCTAGCTTTTGTGAAGAGGGTAGCAATGAACCTGGCTGAGCGTGTATCTGTGGAGTAGGATGTCAAGTACTTTGACCAAATGCAGGAAGTGGTGTAGTTGAGTCAGATTTGTGAGGTGTGGTAGATTTGTTTTTAGTTTTTGGGAGAGTTCTCCAGACTTTTTCTAAAGTGATTACACCATTTGGAACCCCACCAACAGTGAATGAGGGCCCCCCTTTCTCCACATCCTCATCAGCATTTGTTGTAGGCTATTAGCCATTCCTATGAGGGTAATGTGAAATCTCAAGGTAGTTTTAATTTACATTTCCCTAATTGCTGAGGATGATGGACATTTCTAAAATAGTTCTTAGTCATTTTTAGTTTTTATTTTGAGAACTCTCTGTTCAGATCCATAGCCAATTTTAAATCAGTTGTTTCTTTTTTTCTTTCTCTTTTTCTTCTATCACTCTTTCTCTTTCTACCTCTCTCCTTCTCTGTCTTTCTGTGTCTGGTTTTGAGATCAATGCTTCTTTATATAGCCCCAACTGTCCTGGAAATCACTCTCTAGAACAGACTGGCCTCAAACTTAGGGGGATCTTCCTGTCTCTGCCTCCTGAGTACTGAGATTAGGTGATTATAGCTGTGCCAGGCTCTGCTTTTTTTCTTAAATCTTTGGGCTTCTTTGAGTTATATAAATATTTCTGTATATTGATCCTCTGTCAGATGGATAACTGCAAAACATTTTCTCACATTCTATGAGCTGTCTTTTCAGCTGCCTTAATATTTTCTTTAATGTATAGATTTTTATTTCTCTGAAGTTCCATTTTTACTTATTTTTATAATTCTTGGACAAAAGGAATCCTGTTCAGAAAGGCCTTTTATAATCTCACGTAATGTAGGACACTGCCAATTTTTCTTCTAGTTCTTTCAGCATTTCATATTTCACATTGAGGTACATGGCCCATTAGGCATCAACTTTTGTGTTGAACGATAGACATTTCTTCTGCTGTATGTGGACATTCCATGTTCTCATTAGCACGTGTTGAAAACGTTGTCTCTTCTCCAGTTGCTATTTGGCATATTTGTCAAATACCAGATGGACATAATTATGTGTACTCATGTTTGGTGTCTTCTGGAATTGTAGTCCCTCCAACATTGCTATTTTTGCTCAAGATAGTGGTGACTACCTGGGATCTTTTGCAGTTTCACATAAATTTTAGGATTTTTTTCAATTTTTATAAAAATGAAATGGGGTTTTGTTTGAGATTACATTGAGTCTGTAAATTGTCTGGTTAGAATATTTATTTTCTCAATATTGATTGTACCAATCCATTAACATAGATTGTTTTTCATTTTTTCTCTCCTCCCCAATCTTCTTTTTAAGAGATTTAAAGTTTTAATGATAGAGATCTTACACCTCCTTGGTTGTGTTTCTTGGACTTTCTGAGTTCATTGTGGATGGGAGTATGGTGGCAGTTGTTAGAGAAACCACTCATGTTTGTAAGTTTGTTTTGTATCTTCCCACTTTGATGAAATTGTTGATTCCTCCTAGAAGTCTTCTAGTAAAATCTTGTGGTCTTTTCTGAATAATATATCATCTGCAAATAGGGATAGTTTAACTACTTTTTTTCCTATTTATATGACTTTCATTTCCCACTCTTGTCTTATTTTGAAAAAGAGTGGAGATAATGGATAGCTCTGTCATATTCCTGGTTTTATGAGATTATATCAAGTTTTTCTCTTTTTGGATGATGTTGACTGTGTATTTTTCATATGTACCCCTTGTTTTATTGATGCATGTTCTCCCCACCTTTACTCTCACCAGAACTTTTTCCATGAAGGAATTTTAGATTTTATCAAGGTATTTTTCTTCATCCAGTATGGTAATTATGCAGCTTATGTTTAAATGTGGTGCATATATCCAGTGAAACTATTCAGTTGTAAGAAACAGAGAACATAAAATTTGCAGATAAATGAGTGGAACTAGAAAATATGACTGAGGTAACCAAGATCAGGAAAGACAGCCATACACTCTTTCAAATTTTAATTCTCATGAGCAAGAAAGACAGAGAAAGTAGGAAAGTTAAAAGATACAGTGGATGTAGGAGGATAATTTCAAAGATACTATGAAGGGGGGATCGGGAAAGGTTGGGTTCTTAACTGATGAAGGTGAATGAGTGGAATGCAGAGGAAGAAGGACAGAAGAGGGGTAAATAGCATTAAGGATGTTTGAAAAGTCATAGGGACTCATATTGTTATATTATTTTTACCTAAATTATTTAACATATATGATACAAATGTATTTGTACTGCTTGGGGTGAGAATGCTCCCTACAAAGAGCATTCTTATAGACACCCAGCAGATGCGAGAGTCCTCCTTTCAAATTCTTGGTCAAAGAGATAGTCCAAGAGATTCCCTGAACAATATAGGTTATTGCTATTGCTCTTGGTGACCTCCTAGAATTTAAAAACATTTTTTTATTATTGAAGATAAACTGCACTAATAGGACACAAGGCTTTGAGGAGTCTAATGGATCTGACCTAGATAGCTTCTCCCTAAAAAATAGATTTTATAGTAATTGAAGTTTCTATGAAACCTGGAAACAGAGGGAAACAATAGGTAGTCCTGCTCAGTTGTGATGTCAACAAACCTCAGCAATAAACAACATGTGAAGATATCACCAAAGTTGCTAGAGTGGCACTTATATCTTGGAGGTAACAGACAATTGTCTAATTAGACTTAAGATCTGCTTGATAGGAGGGGAATCATTTCTGGTATTGGAAATACCAGACAACTACAATTGGATAATAATGTCATTGATCCCAGAGGAGGACACACTATGCTGTTTTGGGGGAAGTTTCAGTGCCTAGAATAAGCTGAGATATCTGTGGATGTATGAATGAATAAATGAATGAATTATTATTCAAGGACAAAAACTTTTAAAGGAATCTAATGTTAGTAAATAATAAATAGGGTAATATTACAGTTTAACACTTACTTGTGCATTTTACACACACATATATATGTGTATTTATATGAAAGAAAGAGAATATGTGTGTGTTTACTAATGCATACATCAGTGTATGGGTAAGAAAATGCTACTGTACATATAAGGAGGATAGAGGACATGAATGAGTTGGTTCTCCCCTTCTACCAAGTTGAAACCGGGGACTGAACTTAGATTGACAGCCTTGGAAGCAAGTGCCTTTACTCACTGAGATAATTTGGTGGTCCCACTGCTATTATTTTCATTCAGCTGGAAACCCTGTCATAGTTGAGAACATCAGTCTCCAGAAAATAACTGGGAATGATGATCATCTTTGACAAGAAAACAATATGGTTCTGGTTCTCGCTCCCCTTATTGTGGCCAGTTCACCAAGGACTTCCTGCTACTGAACATTTTTCCCTCTCCATCCCCATTTATGCTGTTATAACAAACTCTTAGACCCTCTCAAGCTCCTTTCTTAGAAGATTTTAGCCATACTCTGAGTTCCCATCCACTGTAAAGGCATGATCTCTGATGTGGGATTCGCCTCTGTATGCTGTGAATACCATTGGTTAATAAGAAACTGTCTTAGGCCTGCACAAGGCAGAACTTAGGTA
The DNA here is from genome assembly GCF_037038515.1 of Microtus pennsylvanicus. Lineage (NCBI taxonomy): Eukaryota > Metazoa > Chordata > Mammalia > Rodentia > Cricetidae > Microtus > Microtus pennsylvanicus. The sequence goes on along the minus strand of NC_134579.1, from coordinate 143,572,645 downwards.
GGCGGGGAAAACTAAACTAAATGCTGGAAGAAAGGAGGCAGGGTCAAGGAGATGACATGGAGCTGCCACTGGAGACAGACATGCCAGAACCTTGCCAGTAGTCCATGAGCCTTTTGGTAAAATATAAAATAATGGAAATGGGATAAATTAATATTTAAAAGCTAGCCAATAAGAAGTTAGAGATAATAGGCCAATCAGTAATTTAATTAATATAGTTTCTGTGTGGTTATTTTGGGAGTCTGGGCAACCGGGAAACAAACAAGGGGCCTCCTACTACAGATCTCCAATACTTTGTGTTGGGAAACAAAACTGCAGCTTTAGCCCATGTTCCCACAAGTTTAATCAGACCACACCTCCTGTAGCTTGGGCCAGGACAGAGAGTATAGGAGCTCTCTGTGCTGTCACTTATACAACAAGGTGTTTACAACACCTGGTTCCTCTGTGGTCCTTGTCATTTACACTACACTTAACTAAAAATGTTATGAAAATTCCCTCTGCCCCTAGAAAGTTATAGATCACACCTTTAATATGTGCTGGGGATTGGGAGAGGAGTACTCAGTGATGTTGCCCACTCCTGGAGAGTGCTCTCAGAAGAGGCTCTTTGGACTCCCTCCATGATCACTTTCATGGCAGTTATACCTTGTTCTCATACTCTCCCTAACTTTCTTTTATTTTTTCCTCCATTCTAAAGTTTTTACAAGTACTATTTTAGAATTCTCCACATGCTTATTGTATTTACAGTATTTTCATTCCTCATGTTCCCCTCTGCCTCCTTCCATGATTTCCATACTCTCTGTAATTCATGCCTCTTCTGTTGTTATTAATATTATACATATATTTAAATAAAATTTATGAATATATGAATACAATCTGATAGGCTTATTTAGTGTTGCTCATGTGTGTATGTTTGTGGCTGACAATTTTGGACTGGATCAAAGGCTCATTCATAGAAAATACTGATTTTCCCTCTCGCAGAGTTCATTAATTATTCTATCACCTTACTTACGGGTGGAGGCCTGGAATATACCCTTATCCATGCTAACACATAAGTTAGTGTCATCATTATTTAGGTATTGTTTAGGCAGGCATATAGTTTAGAATTCTTAGGCAGTTTCCTTGTCATATATAGAACACACAATATCACAATAGACATGCTGCTCCCTCTGACTCTTACAATCTTTCCACCTCAACATTAGATGATCCTATCAAAACCTTTGTTTCAGTGGACTAGATGGCACACAGTCATTTATAAGACAAAGTCCGGGATTGCCTACCTGTAGGAGGAAGGCCTGCTTGTTTGTCCCAGCCTCCCAGCTAGCTTAGCCTCTAAATAACCATACAGAAACTGTACTAATTAAATCATTGCTTGGCCCATTATCTCTAGTTTATTATTGGCTAACTCATATTAATTTAACCCATTTCTATTAATCTGTGTATTGCCACGTGGCAGTGGCTTACCGGGTAAAATTCCATGTCTGTCTCCATTGGGTCCATGGCATCTCTCTGACTTTGCCCTTCTTTCTCCCAGCATTCAGTCCAGTCTTCCCTGCCTACCTAGGTCTGCCATATCAACAGGCCAAGGCAGTTTCTTTTTTTTCTTTTTTTTAAATTTATTTATTTATTTATTAAAGATTTCTGCCTCCTCCCTGCCACCACCTCCCATGTCCCTCCCCCTCTCCCAATCAAGTCCCCCTCCCTCGTCAGCCCGAAGAGCAATCAGGGTTCCCTGCCCTGTGGGAAGTCCAAGGACCACCCACCTCCATCCAGGTCTAGTAAGGTGAGCATCCAAACTGCCTAGGCTCCCCCAAAGCCAGTATGTGCAGGAGGATCAAAAACCCATTGAGTTCTTGAGTTCTCAGTAGCCCTCATTGTCTGCTATGTTCAGTGAGTCCAGTTTTGTCCCATGCTTTTTCAGACCCAGGCCAGTTGGCCTTGGTGAGTTCCCAATAGATCATCCCCATTGTCTCAGTGTGTGGGTGCACCCCTCGAGGTCCTGAGTTCTTTGCTCATGCTCTCTTTCCTTCTGCTCCTGATTTGGACCTTGAGATTTCTGTCCGTTGCTCCAATGTGGGTCTCTGTCTCTGTCTCCTTTCATCTCCAAGGCAGTTTCTTTATTCATTAATGTTAATCACAGCACACAGATGGAACTTCCACATCACCTACATCCATAAAGGGAACAAGGAAGAGAATGAGAAAGGGGTACATGAGAGATGACTCAGTGTTTAGTAGCATTTATTGCTGTTCCAGGCAATCTAAGATCAGTTCCCAGGGTTTATGTGAAGAGATACCACAACTGTACTTAACTACATTTGCAGGGGTTCCATACAATCCCTGAACACCCAATAGTTAACTTGGTGTCTCCTCCTAAGTCTCAGCATAGACTCCCCCAAGTTGCACTTGTGACCAGGCCATTAGGTAATGGTTCTAATGGGTTTATGAGACTTCACAAGACAGTCAAGGTCCCCATGGGGAGAGAAAAAGACAAAGATCCTCTTTTTAACTGCATGTCCTTAGGGATTAAATATAGTGAATTCTCTCCTACAGGTAAGTAGTAACAGATGCCATTGATCCATGCAGCTGTTCTGTCCCAGTTTCAGGGCCTTTTTCATAAATGAGTCTACCTTATTGCCATGAAAACATGCATTCATCATGTGTATTGTCTTTGGGAAACTGAGACACAGAAACCCCAGTGGTAGATCTACCTTACACAGGACATGGGTATCAGACAAACTGTCTGTATATAGCCATGTATACAGAGTCTTCAGCCTGGATACCTTCTGAGGTGTCTGTGAAGGCAGAGGAGCTGTTTTTCAGAGATGTTAATCTTGGTCATCTGCAATTTGAGGGGATATCTGTTTCAGGAAGTGAAAACAGGTGGCAGTTAGATCTGACTCTAGAACTAAACTATTTGCCTCAGGAGAATTTGTGCAAAATTCCAGGACTCTGCAACCAGCTGCTGGACAGGAAATCATGTGTTTTCTGGAATGCTGCTGCTACTACTTCAGAAAGGCAAAGGACAGGACTTTGTTTTCTTCCTTCTAATGGATCCTGAATGTAATCTAGGGCTCTTTCTGTCCGGGAAATCACTGTTTCAGACAACATTAGCTTCTGTCTCTAATCATACCTCATTGTACTCCTCAGAGAAGTCATCTTTTCAGGGATTTGACTGAGATCTTGAGTATGAGTATCAATGGGTCTTTCATGGGAAATATTAAACTCCAAAACTCCTAACCTCGTACTTCCAAACACACCTCTATCTTCTACTAGTAATATTTGTCTCTGAAAACATCCTCCTTGGAGAGCAGGAGAGATGGTTCACTGCTCAAGAAAAATGATTGCTCTTCTAGAGGACTGAGGTTCTGTTCTCAGGACACCCATGGCAGCTCATAGGCAATTTGTAATTCAATTTCCAGGGGAATTCCAACAAATTTTCTGGCAACTGTGCACACCAGGCATACATGTTATTCACAGATATACATTCAGTAGAAAACCATACACATGAAAAGAAAGAAAGACAGAAAGAAATTACTTTTTATGGTCCTTAACCTGTTACTGAAATCTACCATCACAAGCAACAGTTCTAAGTCCATGAAGGTCAAGTATTATAGCTTTAAAACATGTATATGAGAGTCAAAATACAATCTACCTGTTCAGGAAAATTAGTCAAAGTCTCATAGAAGGCAAAAGGCTGAAGCTGTCAGAAGGCAAATGGACTCTCACTTTAATGAATGCCACAACTGACAAAGAACTTTATGATTGTAAAACTGGGAATACAATGAATGATACCCAAAGGGACACATTCAACCTGAATATTGCCTGTGAGAACATTTCATCTTGGCTTCAACTGCCTAAATACAGATATCTAGAGCCAGGGAACCTGGTACCTTTTGGGTTCATGACACAGACCTATCATACAGATACCAAGGCTGACCTTTGAATTCTGGCTTGTCCCAAATATACACAGCCAGTCCCAGCATAGAGATAGACTTGGTTGGAGGGACCTTCTCCTAGGTCTTCTCTGCGTAGAAAGACTTAGAGTGAGGGAAATTGGGGATATCCCAAACTTGGTTCATTGCAAACATATACACTATCCAGTGTACAATGGGGGCCATTTTGTGTGTTGTACTGGATATCAATCAGCTATCATGAATGCTACATGAGTATTCTTCTAATCTGCACTCCAGCTGTGGATATGGCCTGCTCAAGTAAGGTTATACCAGATCTATTATAGCCTTCTATAGTCTAGGATTTCTTCTTCCATCTGCTGACATCACATGCTGCTTTATTCTATTTGCTTCAGATTGTTCAGCTGACCTGCTCATATTCCTCACATGTATTCATTTGTATCCAGGATCAAACTCCAAACTTTTCTATCATGTTGCTCCTCACACACTTGCACTGTACTCTTGTCTTGTCAATGGGCAGCCTGAGATATCCTGCCAAGAGTATTTTATACCCATCCTTACTACTAATAATTGAAGATCCTATATCTTCCTCATCCAGAACTCAGCCATTTGCATTAATAGAACCAAAGTGAAGAAAATTACGAATTTTGAGATGTGGATCTCTAAAATGACATCACTGAGCTTTGAGATGAAGCGATGAAGCCTTTGCTTTATGGATAGATCCAGAAATTAATTCCAAGCCTATATCATGAGCACAGACAAATCTGAATAATCTCATAAGATTCCTGCTATGAGGGCTGGGGAGATGGCTCAGTGGTTAAGAGCACTGGCTGCTCTTCCAGAGGTCCTGAGTTCAATTCCCAGCAACCACATGATGGCTCACAACCATTTGTACTGAGATCTGGTGCCCTCCTCTGGCGCATGGGCATAAATTAAGGCAGAATGTTGTATACATAATAAAAAAAGATTCCTGCTATGATTCTTTCTCCACTTCTTGTATCCCTTATTTCTTTTGTGTGTCCCTGGACTGGTATTGGTGTGTTGTGTCAGAGAAATGACTTTCCAAACAGAGACTTAAAGTCAAGTAGATTTTTCTCTCTCTCGACCTCTGAATCATGGTAATCATGAAAGAAAATAAATAGAAAGTAGATTTTTCTTTCTGTCCTTTGCCTTACATATAACATCCAATTATGGGTGAGTACATACAATATTTGTCTTTCTGAGTCTGAGTTACTTCACTCAGGATGGCCTTTTCTAGTTCCATTTTCTCTAGCCATTCTTCAGTTGAGAAGCATCTAGTTTGTTTCTAGGTTCTGGCTATTATGCATAATGCTGATATGAGCAATGTTGAGCAAGTGTTCTTGTGGTACAATTGAGTTTTCTTTGGGTGTATTCCCAGAAGTGGTATCACTGGGTCTTAAGGTAGATTGAGTCCCAATATTTTGATAAATCACCATACTGACTTTCAAAGTGACTGTATGTTTGTACTTCTACCAGCAGTAGAGGAATGATCCCTTGAATTTACATAATCTTCAATGTAAGATGTCCCCAGTATTTTTGATCTTAGCCCTTCTGACAGGTGTAAGCTGCTATCTCTGAATCATTTTGATTTGCATTTCCATGATGACTATATTTTATGAGTAATTCCTTAAATTTCCTTTGGCCATTTGAGATTCTTCTGCTGCAATTTCTAGTTTAGCTCTGTAATCCATTATTAATTGGATTATTTTGCATTTTAATGTCTAGTTTCTTGAGTTCTTTATTTCTTTTCGAGATCAGCCCTCTGTCAGATGTGAAGTTGGTGAGGATCGTTTTCTATTCTGTAGGCTGTCATTTTTTATTATTTATTATGTCCTTTGCCTTACAGAAGGTTTTCAGTTTCAGAAGGTCTCATTTATTGATTGTTGCTCTCAGTGCCTGGTGTTATGGTTACGAAGTGGTCCCTGTGCCAGTGCATTCAAGACTACTTCCCACTTTCTCTTCTATCATGTTCAATATAGATGGATTTACATTGAGGTGTTTGATCCATTTGTTCTTGGGTTTTGTTCATGGTGATCTAGGGTTTTGTGCATGGTGCAGTCTTCTACATTTGACATCCAGTTATGCCAGGACCATTTGTTAAAGATTCTTTCTTTTTTCCATTGTACCATTTTTCCTTTATTTTTGTAAAAAAATTAGGTGTTCATAGGTATGAGGATTAAAGTCAGGGTCTTAAATTTGATTCCATTGGTCCACATGTATGTTTTTATTCTAATACCTAGCTGGTTTTTATTACTATAGCTCTGTAGTAGAGTTTGTAGACAGGGATGTAGATGTCTCTGGAAGTTCTTTGTAAGAGATTGTTTTTAGCTATTTTGCACTTTTGTTTTTTCCTATAAAGATGAGGATTGTTCTTTTGAGGTCTTCTAAGAATTGTGATTTTGATGGGGATTGTATTGAATATGTAGATTGCTTCTGGTATGATCGTAGTTTTCACTATGCTGATTATTCTTATCCAAGTAAATGGGAGATCTTCCTCTTTTTTGATATCTTGTTCAATTTCTTTCTTTAGAGACTTAAAGTTCTTGTCATACAAGTCTTTCTCTTACTTGGGTAGAGTTACACTAAGATATTTTATATTTGTATATATTGTAATGGGTGATATTTCTCTGATTTATTTACTCAGCCCATTTATCATCTGTATATAGGAGGCCTACTGATTTTTGGAGTTAATCTTGTATTCTGCGACATTACTGAAAATGTTTATCAGCTGTAGTATTTCCTGGGTAGAGATTTTGGTGTCACTTGTGTATACTATCACATCATCTGTGATAACAGCAGTTTCACATCTTCCTTTCCAATTTGTAAACACTTTATCTCCTTTTGTTGTCTTATTGATCTTGCTAGAACTTCATTGAATAGATATGGAGAGCGTGGACAGACTTGTCTTTTTCCTGATTTTAGTGGAATTGCTTTGATTTCTCTCCATTTAATTTGGCTGTTAGATTGCTGTAAATTGCTTTTATTATGTTTATATAAGTTCCTTGTGTCCCTGATCTCTCTAAGACCTTTATCATGATGGGTTGTTGGAATTTGTTGTAGGCTTTTTTAGCACCTATCGAGATAATCATGATATTTTCTTTCAGTTTGCTTACATGATGGATTACATTGACAGATTTCCATTTGTTGAACCAACCCTGCATCTCTGGGATGAAGCCTACTTGAGTACGGTGGATTACTTTTGATGTGTTTTATAGCACAATTAATAAAATCCTGGACATCAATCTGAAGGTCAGAAAAGCAAAACATTCAGCCACTGGCTCTTACCTTTACCTCAGTCCAAAATGGTGATCCTGCCTCTCAGAATGAGACTGTGTGTGAGAGCTGTCTCCTCCCATTTTATATTCTTCTCTAGTGCTAGGATTAAAGGCATGCACCACTGCCTGATCTGAAAGGCCTATCAGTGTGGCTGTTTTACTGTTTGAATGTTAGGTAAGCTTTATTTATTAAAATACAAATGAAATATCATTACATGTCCATGGATTCAGTTTGCAAGCATTTTATTGAGATTTTTTTTGCATTGCTGTTCATAAGGGAGATAGGTCTGTAGTTCTCTTTTTGTTTCCTCTTTGTATGACTAGGGCATCAGAGTAGCTGGAGCCTTGTAAAAGGCAATGTTCCTTCTGTTTCTATTATGTGGAACAATTTTCTAATTTTGCATGGTATACTTTCAAAATATGACCTGATGATTCTCTGAATTTTCTCAGTGTCTGTAGCTATGTCCTCCTTTTCATTTTAGATTTTGTTAATTTGGATATTCTCTCTCTGCCTTTTGGTTAATTTATATGAGATTGTGCCCAACTTGTTGATTTTCTCAGAGGACCAACTTTGTTTGATTCTTTATTGTTCTTATTGCTTCTATTTTATTGTTTTCAGCCCTCAATTTGTTTATTTCTTTGTGTTTACTACTCCTGGGTGAGTTTGCTTTCTTTTGGTCTAGAGCTCTCAGGTGTTCTGTTAATTTGCTAGTTTGGGATTTCTCCAACTTCTTTTTTTAATTTTTAGATTTTTATTGTTCTTACTAATCTATACATTTTCTCTGCTCCTCTTCCTTCCTCCCCTCCATCTCTCTACCCTTCCCCTTGTCTTCCTTTCTCCCAATTTACCCAGGATATATTGTCTTTTTCTCCTTCCTATGTAGATTCATGTATATATCTTAGTGTCCTCTTTGTTGTTTAGGTTCCCTGGGATTGGGACTATAGTCTGTTTATTCTTTGCTTTGTGTCTACAAGTCATTTATGAGTGAGTAGAGATTAGATTTGTCTTTCTGGGTTTGGGTTACCTCATTCAATATGTTTTTTTTCTAGAATCATCCATTTGCCTGCAAATTTCAAGATGTCATTAATTTTCATCACTGAGTAGTACTTCATTGTGTAAATGTACCACATTTTCTTTATCCATCTTTTGGTTGAGGGGTACCTAGGTTGTTTCCAGATCCTGGATATTACAAATAATGCTGCTATGAACATAGTTTAGCACATGTCTTTGTGGTATTATTGGACTTCCTTTGGGTATATACCCAAAAGTGATATTGTAGGGTCTTGAGGGAGATTGATTCCTAATTTTCTGAGAAATCACCATACTGATTTCTGAACTGGCTGTAAAGTTTGCACTCTTACCACAGTGGAAGAGCATTCCACTCACCCTACATCCTCTCCAGCACAAACTGTCATAAGTGTTTTTGATCTTGGTCATTCTGACAGGTGTAAGATGAAATATCAGAGCTGTTTTGATTTGCATTTCTCTGATGGCCAAGGATATTGGGATGTTGAACATTTCTTTAAGTGTTTTTCAACCATTTGAGATTTGTCTGTTGTGAGTTGTCTGTTTAGATCTGTATCCTATTTTTTATTGGATTATTTTTTTGATGTCAAGTTTCTTGAGTTCTTTGTATATTTTGAAGATTATTCATCTGTCTCATGTAGGGTTGGTAAAGATCTTTTCTCATTCTGTAGGCTATCATTTTGTCTTGTTGATGTCCTTTGCTTTTTTGAGACTGTATAAATTGTTCACGTTTTAGTATTTTTTCTTTTTACAAATGTGAGTGCCCTTGTATTTGGCACATAATTGTTTAGGCTTGAGACTTTATTTTTGTGGATTTTTCCTGTGATGAATATGAAATGTTCTTCTTCATCTCTTTTTATTATCTTTGTTTTGAAGTCTATTTTGTAAGATATTAGGATAGCTACAACTGTTTACTTATTATGCCCATTTGAATGGAAAGTCTTCTCCCAACTCTTCAAGGAAACATCTGTCTTTGAATTTTAGGTGTTTTCTTGTATACAGTAGAAGGATGGATCCTGTTTTCATATCAATTCTGTTATTCTGTGTCTTTTTAAAGGTGAGTTGAGACCATTAAAATTAAGTGATGTTAATGAGCAGAGATTGTTAATTCCTGTTATTTTTTGATGGTAGTATGTGAGTGTGTTGCCCTTCTTTAGGATTTGCTGGTGTGGAATTATCTGTTGCCTGTGCTTTTATGGGTACAGATAACTTCCTTGTGTTGGATTTTCCTTCTAGTAATTTCTGTAGGGATGGGTTTGTGGATAGATATTGTTTATATTTATTTTATTTATTATTTCACAAATCAGGTCATCATCCCAAAGTCACAATGATTCTGAAGTTTATTAAGTTTACACTTTAGTTTACATTTGTTGCAAGGAGAGAGAGAGAGGCCACTTGTTTGTCCCCCCTACTTAGCCCTAAAATAATCACACAGAAACTCTATTAATTAAATCACTGCTTGGTTCATTAGGTCTAGCTTCTTATTGGCTAACTCTTACATATTAATTCAACCATTTTCTATTAATCTGTGCATTACCATGAGGTTGTGGCCTACAGCAAAGTTTCAGCACATCTGTCTCCAGCAATGGCTCCATGGTTTCACACTGATTCTGCCCTTCTTTCTTCAATCATTCAGCTTAGTTTTTCACACCTAGTTAAGTTCTGACCTGCTATAGGTTCAATGCAGTTTTTTCTTCACTAATTGTAATCACAACATACAGAGGGAAATCCCACATCACCTCTCCTTTTCTGTTTAAATAAAAAATGAATGTTTTAACTTTAATATAGTAAAATTATATTTAACAAAACAGGTATCAAGCAAGAATTACAGTTACAATATTTATGTATACTCTATCTTTTTCATAACTAAGGAAAACTATAACTGTCTATTTCCAACTACATCAAAGACCCCAGAATAATATACTATTACTTAAGAGGAAGCACATTGTAAGCAACTTCTAAAACTCTAGAACTGACAGAGATATCTTGCAGCCTGGACAGTCTCCCATAGTTCTTCTGTACTGTTGGGACATCCATCTTCAGCCTACAGGCCCATAGTATCCAGCAGACTTTTCTACAAAGCAGGAAAATTCAAAGACATTTCCACCTATGTGGAAGTTTGTCAGTCACTTTTATTTTGTATCCCTCAGAATGTCTAGCAGACTGTTTCATGAAGCAGAAACCCCAAAGGATCATTTTACCTTCAGGCAAGTTCAGCAGTCATTTCTCTGCAGGTTCTGTATGTCTGTTTCATCAAGCAGTCCAAGCAAGAGCAGTTTCTTTCCCAAATGGCTAACCAACTCCATAAGGAGCCTCTTTGATGCCCATCTTCCTCTTGAAGTAATTGGTGTTACCAGGAGCAGATGTGTCTCATTGTCATAAAAGTTCTAAATTCTTACAACACTTTAAATGTCATATTCTGTAGTTTTTGAAAGGTTTGAAGAATGCCTATCTATCTGAAATACATCTCTGTAATCTAGAAACATCTAACTAACATGACTACAAGCTTGACTTTTATAGATGATTATCCATTAACCTATATTTTTTAATTATACATTGCATTTTTAATAAGCTGTACAAACATAATACGTTAATCAAGAGCAGAAAAATACATACAACAAAATTGACCTTAAATTTGTATCAATAAATCGAGATCCATACAAATGTAAATCTCCATAGCATATCCCCCTTTAACTGTAAAGAAACATTTATAAACAATATTTGGTAATATGGGCATAGTTTTTCTCCAAACTGCTTTCTGTTGTTTATTGGGTGAAATAATTTTTTGAAAGGTGTTCAAGGCAACCTTTCAGAGGGTCTTGGTCCATAAAATCACGTTAGTATGGGAAGATTCTACAGGTTCTCATCCTCTGTGGAAACAAAAGAAGAACCTCTTTTCCAAACAACATATCCTTAGACTCAAAATTTGATTTCAAGATATCTTTGAAATATGTATGCTGGCTTAGCTTAGCAGTTTCCAGAATCAAATGTCTCTCTGCAATCAAAATTTCAAAGACAACACAATAATATACATAATCCAGACTGTCTGTGAATTTTTCATCTTTACATGGCTTGTTTTTACTTTATTACTTTTTCTATACATTTTAATATTTATTTTATTATCTTTATTTCTTTAATCTTTAACGGTCTGTACTCTGTTTCTTTAAAGACTTTGTTTTATTTTCTAAAAAAAATTACTTCTTTTCATAACTCTCTGTATAATTTTACTTCTCTCTCCCAAGCCTGTATACATTTATCCATTACTGTGACCCATTATAGGTCTTTTGAAAAAATCTGGATTTGTCTTTATTGCATATCTGTAGTTATTTTCTGACCAGAAGCACTTCTTAAAATGCTAAGCGCTTAAGAATCTAAGCTGCTAAATTGCTAGGTTATATATGGTACTTTTGTTTGCCTTGCCCATTCCAACATGGTTGAGCTCCTCACTACTTCCCTTCTGAGAGCCTTGCACAGTGCTCCACTTTCAGGCACATAGCTAGTCCAAGTTGCCATCAAGCAAGCCACAGCATGCTTTTCAAAAACCTCATCCAAATGCCCAGTCTCCCAAAAGAGCAAGAGTTTGCACTGGCAACAATAGGCAACAGCCCAGAAAGCATGCATTTCAAAATCATGCTTTTTTTTTGCTGCCGCTGAGTCAGGAAAACCTTTCTTAAAGGAGTTGCAGCATGCTGCCAACAAACAGGCAGATGCTAGGCAGATGCTGTGTTAAACTCTGTATTTTTGTGTCTCGAATTCCTTTCCAAGCCCTCTCAGGTTTTAAGTGGATTTTACTCAACTATGTTGGCACCAATTTGTTGCAAGGAGAGAGAGAAAGAGAGAGAGAGAGAGAGAGAGAGAGAGAGAGAGAGAGAGAGAGAGAGAGAGAGAGGCTACTTGTTTGTCCCCAGCCACTTAGCTCTGAAATAATCACAAAGAAACTGTATTAATGAAATCACGGCATGGCTCATTAGCTCTAGCTTCTTATTGGCTAACTCTTACATATTCAACCCATTTTGATTAATCTGTGCATCACCACCAGGTTTTGGCCTACTAGCAAAATTTCAGCACATCTGTCTCTGGTGGTGGCTTCATGGCTTCCCACTGCAATCAGTTTAGTTTTTCTTGCCTAGCTAAGTTCTACCTTGATATAGGTCCAAAGCAGTTTCTTTATTCATTAATGGTAATCACAGTATACAGAGGGAAATCCCATATCATATACTTAAAAAATTCCCACTTGGAGATAAAATTAATCATAGGAAATTAAATTATATTAATTAGGGTTAGCATGCTAATATGGTTATACCCATAAGAAAAGATACACTTCCGAGAAAATACTTATGTATTTGAGGGACCAGCAGAAAAAATTTCTCATATGTTCATGTACTAAAATTTAAACAAAACACTTTGTTTCTAAATTATTATAAATTAGTGTAGCTCCAGAAGTATTGGTGTCCAGAAGTATTGTGAAATTTTGAAAAGTTCTCATGAAATAGCTAAGAACATCCAATGATGAAATATTTATGTCATTGGAAACTTTGTGGCAGAAAATCAAATAGAGCCAATATAAAATATATATTCAATCTAGTATGCTTTTGTACAAATTAAAATAAAAGCCCTCTTCTGATGCATTTAACATGATTGTTTCTAATGAACTGGATCTCAGGCCAGCCCTCTTCTCTGGTATTCTGTCCTTCACATTCTCATAGGCACTATGTTTTATTTAGTCAGTTTCTCCATAATTCTTTTTAAAATTTTAGCATAAATTGAATTATGAGAGTTCTCTCCACATGAGTCTTGTACACTCTTTCCAACTGGTCGACAGCAACAAGAGCAGGCTGCATTTGTGTGTGGCCTCACATAGCTTTGGTCATTAGTTTGTCACCTATTTCCCATAAATCATAGAGCTAATATTAGTATGTCATAACTGAGTTAGAACTGCTCTCTCCTGTTTAACTAACTACCTGTTACCTTATTGTTGTCAAAAGTCCACTCTGTCTGCTCATCAACATTCTTCCAAAATACAGAATAAACAACATTCATTTTATAAACTAGGAATACTGTAAAAAAATTGCTTCCTTTTTTCTTTTTTAAAAAGACACTATCTTTTTTTCATTTTAAATAAGAATCCCAGTTTCTACTCCTTCTTCTATCCATTTCTCTAGATTCCCCCATCCCATCCCATCCATTCCTCAGAGAGGTCAGGCACAGTGCTTTGAGGAAGGTACAAGCTCCTCCCTACTATGAGAAATGCATCCATCCAAAGAGAATGGGTTCCCAAAAGACAGTACAAGCAGTAGAGAAAAATCCTGGTGCCACTGCCAGTGGCCCCACAGTCTGCCCCAACCATAGAACTGTCACCCATATTCAGAGGGTCTAGTTTGGTCCTATACCAGTTCCTTCACTGTCTGGCTGGAGTTGGTAAACTCCTAATTAGCTCTAGTAGTGTTTCCGTGGGTCTACCCATTATGGTCTTGATCTTTTTGCTCATATTTTCACTCCTCCACTCTTCAACTAGACATTGGGAGCTTGGCTCAGTGTTCTGCTTCAGATCACTGCCTGTTTTTAACAGTTGCTGGATGAGGGTTCTATGGTGACATTTAAGATATTCATCAATCTGACTATAGGGCAAGGCCAGTTTGGGCATACTCTCCACTATTGCTTAGGATCTCAGCTGGGCTCACTCTTGTGGATTCCTGGGAGTTTATCCAGTGCCATGTTTCTTGTTAGCCCCATAATGACTCCCTCAGTCAAAATATCTCTTTCCATGCTCTCCATCTGTGTCCTTTCTCCATCTAGGCTATTCTGTTCCCTCAGGTACTCCTCCTCCCTCTTCTTTTTCCCTTCCCCCTTCTTCCTTCTATTTGTCCCCTACCCCTACACTCCCAATTTTGTCACATGATCTTGTCCATTTTCCCTTTCCAGGTGGATCTATATATTATTTTCTTAGAGTTCACCTTGTTACTTAGCTTCTCTAAGGTCAAAGAATATAGGCCCATTATCCTTTGCTAGTATCCACTTATGAGTGAGTACATACCATGCTCATCTTTCTGGGTCTGGATTGCTTCACACAAAATGTTTTTCTAGTTTCATCCATTTGCATGTAAATTTCAAGATGTCGTTGTTTTTTACTGCTGAGTAGTATTTCATTGTGTAAATGTACCATATTTTCTTTATCCATTTTTTGGTTGATGGGTAACTAGGTTGCTTCCAGGTTCTGGCTAATACAAATAATGTTGCTATGAACATAGTTGAACAAATGTCCTTGTAGTATGATTGAGCATCATTTGGGAATATGCCCCAGAGTGGTATCACTGGGTCCTGAGGTAAGGTCGATTCCCAGTTTTCTGAGAAACTGCCATACTGATTTCAAGAGTCATAGTACAAGTTTGCATTCACGCCAGCAATGGAGGAATGTTTTATTATTCCATATCCTTTCCACATAAACTATCATTGTTGTTTTTGATCTTAACCTTTCTGACTAGTGTAAGATGATATCTCAGAGTCATTTTGGTTTGCATTTCCATGATGACTAAGGATGTTGGACATTTCCATAATTGTCTTTTGGCCTTTTGAGATTCTTATGTTGAGAATTCTCTGTTTAGTTCTATACCCCATTTTAACTGGATTATTTGGAATTTTAATGTCTAATTTCTTGAGTTCCTTATATATTTTGGAAATAAGTCCTTTGTCTTATGTGGGGTTGGTGAAGATCTTTTCCCATTTAGTAGGCTGCCTTTTTGTATTATTGACTGTGTTTTTTGCTTTACAGAAGCTTCTCAGTTTCAGGAGGTCTCATTTCTTTATTTTTGCTCTCAGTGCCTGTGCTTTTGGTATTATATTTAGGAAGTGGCATCCTGTGCCCATGCATTGAAGGATGCTTCCCATTTTCTCTTCTATTATGTTCAGTGTGGTCAGATTTATATTGAGGTCTTTAACCCATTGGGACTTGAGTTTTATGCATGGGGATAGATATGGATCTATTTGCATTCTTCTACCTCTTGCCTGCCAGTTATGCCAGTACCATTTCTTGAAGATGTTCTCTTTTTTTCCAATGTATAATTTTAGCTTTGTCAAAAACTAGGTGTTCATAATTGTGCAGATTAATATCCATGTCCTTGATTCAATTTCATTGGTCAATCATTCTGTTTTTATGGCGATACCAAGCTGTTTTCATTACTTTTCATTAGCTTGAAACTAATTGAATCATTAGTTTCAGGGATGGTGATGCTTCTAGAAGTTGCTTTATTGTAAAGGATTGTTTTGGTTATCTTGGGTTTTTTGTTTTTCCATATGAAGTTGACTATTGTTCTTTCAAGATCTGTGATGTATTGTGTTGAGATTTGATGGGGAATTGCATTGAATCCACAGATTGTGTTTTGTAGGATTGCTATTTTTATTATGTTGATTCCACATATTCAAGAGCATAGGCAATCTTTCCATTTTCTGGTACCATCTTTAGTTTCTTTCTTCAAAGACTTGTTGAGTAGGTCTTTCACTTCTTTGGTTAGTGTTACACCAAATAGTTTATGCTATTTGTGGCTATTGTGAAGGGTGATGTTTCTCTGATTTCTTTCTCAGCTTCTTTATCATTTGAATATAGGAGGGCTACTGACATTTTTTTTGAGTTGATCTTGTATCCTGCCAAGTTACTGAAGGTATTTATCAGCTGGAGGAGTTCCCTGTTAGAGTTTTTGGGGTCCCTGTATATACTATCATATTGTCTGCCAATAGTGAAAGTTTAATTTCTTCCTTTCCAATTTGTATCCCCTTGATCTCATTTTGTTGTCTTATTGCTATACCCAGAACTTCAAGAGCTATGTTGGATGTATATGAAGAGAGTGGACAGCCTTGTTTTGTTCCTGATTTTAGTGGAATCATTTTGAGTTTCTCTCCATTTAATTTAACGTTGGCTGTCAGTTTGCTGTATATTATTTTTACTATGTTTAGATGTGTTTCTTGTATCCCTGATCTCTCTGAGACCTTTAACATGATGGAGTGTTGGATTTTGTCTAATGCTTTTTCAGCATCTAATGAGATGTTCATATGGTTTTTTTCTTTCAGTTTATCTATATGGGAGATTACATTGGTAGAATTTTTTATGTTGAACCATCCCTGCATCTTTGGGTTGAAGCTGACTTGATCACAGGCAGGTTTTGCAGCAATTTGTAGTATGACCTAATACTTCTTTGGATACCCTTGGTGTCTGTTGTTATGTCTCCCTTTTCATTTATGATTTTGTTGATTTGGATGTTTTCTGTCTGTTGGATAAGGGTTTATCTATCTTGTCTATTTTCTCAAAGAACCAGCTCTTTACTTCATTGATTCTTGGTACTGTTTCTTTGTTTCTATTTTATTAATTTTAACCCTCAGTTTAATTATTTCCTGTCATCTACTCCTTCTGGGTGAGTCTGCTTCTGTTTGTTTGTTTTTTTATGTAGGCACGTAGTGTCTTTTTATAGGTGAATTGAGTCCATTGGTACTAAGAGATATTAATGACCAGTGATTGTTAATTCCTCTGATTTTTTGATTGTAGTGTTTGTATGTTTCCCTTCTTTGGGGTTTGCTAGTGTGAGGTTATTGGTTACCTAAATTCTTTTGGGTATTATTTGCTTTCCTGGGTTAGGGTTTTCCTTCTAGTACTTTCTATAGGGCTGAAATGCGAATATGTATTGTTTAAATCTTCATTTGTCACGGAATATCATGTTTACTCCATTGATGGTTATTTTGAAAGCTTTGCTGGGTATAGTAGTCTGGGCTTGCATCGATGGTCTTTTAGTCTCTGCAGCACATTTGTCCAGGACATTCTGGTTTTCATGGTTTCCATTGAGAAGTCATGTGTAATTCTGATAGGACTGCCTCAATATGTTACTTGACCTTTTTCCTTTGCAGCTCTTAATATTCTTTCTTTATTCTGTATGTTTTATGTTTTGATTATTATATGGTGAGGAGATTTTTTTTGGTACAGTCTATTTGGTGTTCTGTATGCTTCTTGTACCTTCTTTGGGATATCCTTTTTTAGGTTGGGAAAATTTTCTTCTATGATTTTGTTGAATATATTTTCTGTGCCTATGAGTTAGAGTTCTTCTTCTTCTTCTTCTTCTTCTTCTTCTTCTTCTTCTTCTTCTTCTTCTTCTTCTTCTTCTTCTTCTTCTTCTTCTTCTTCTTCTTCTCCTATTATACATATTCTTAGGTTTGTTCTTTTCATGGTGTCCCAGAATTGCTTTAACTTTCTCTTCATTTAATTTGATGTTATCTGTCAGCTTGCCATGACCTCATGGTGATGCACAGATTAATGAAAATGGTTTAAATTAAGATGTAAGAGTTAGCCAATAAGAAGCTAGAGATAATGGATCAAGCAGTGATTTAAATAAAAAAAATTTAAAAAAGGTCTTGGAGAGATCAGGGATAAAAGTAACATATCTGAACATAATAAAAGCAATGTTAAAACAAGCTGACAGTCAACATCAAATTAAATGGAGATAAACTCAAAACAATTCCATTAAAATCAGGAACAATAAAAGACTGTCCTCTTTCTTTATATTTATTCAATATAGTACTGGCAATTCTTGCTGGGGCAATAAGACAAAAGCAGATCATGTGGCTACAAATTGGAAAGGAAGAAGTCAAACTTTCATTATTGCAGAAGTTATGATAGTATTCATAAGTGACCCCAAAAATTCTACCAGGGAACTCCTACAGTTGATAACACCTTTAGTAATGTTGTCAGGGTTTCTGTCCTGCCTGGTTCCTACAGTCATTAAATTCCAAAGAAATCACACAGAGGTCTACATTAAATATAAACTGATTGGCCCATTAACCCTGGCTTATTATTAACTCTTATAACTTAAATTAGCCCATTATTCTTGTCTATGCTAGCCACGTGGCTTAGTATTTTATTCAGTGAGGTAGTCACATCTTACTTCTTCTGTGGCTGGGTCATGATGCCTGCCAACTAGGACTTTCTTCTTCTCAGAATACTGCTGTTCTCATTGACCTGCCTCTATTTCCTGTCTAGTTGTCCCACCTATACTTCTTGCCTGGCTACTGGACAATCAGTGTTTATTTAAAAATATAATTGATAGAATAGAGATCATTGTCCCATACCAACAAAACACCAGAATAACTAAAAAAAATCTGTAACCCTTCTATATACAAATGATAAAAAGCTAAGTAAGAAATCAGATAAACATCACCCATTACAATAGCCATAAAGAATATAAAATATCTTGAGGTAACTCTACCAAAACAAGCGAAAGACCTGTATGACAAGAACTTTAAGTCTTTGAAGGAAGAAATCGAAGAAGATATCAGAAAATGGGAAGCTTTTCCATGCTCTTAGATAGGTAGGATCAACATAACAAAAATGGTAATCTTACCAAAAGAAATTGTAGACTCAATGCCTTTTTTGAGAGGGCACTCTCCATTTTTGGGCAACATCATTGAACAGTCTTCTCCTGATTTCTGGCACAAGAGAAACATCTGATCTTCTATAACCTTATAGGGGCAGAGGTAAATTTCATGATGTGTTTAATTCAATGTAAGATATGTGACCAGGATCATGGAGGAGCCAGGTGTTATAAACTGAGAGTAGTTAGGTCACAGCACAGATAACTCCTACATTCTTTTTCCAAGAGTGAGCTGCAGGACATGTAACCTAAGGCTGTGGGAATGTGGGATAGAGCTTCAAACATGTATTTTAACACAAAGTAGCAGGGACCATGTCTTGACAATGGATGAGAACTCAGAGTATGTCTGGAGTCTTGTATGATTGAAGCTTGAGTGGAGACTAAGGTTTGTCTTTGTAACCAAAGGGAGAAGACAGAGAGGGACAGATTCTCAGCAGCAGGAAGCCCATGGTGAACTGGAAACAGTAAGGGAAGGTGAACCAGATTGTTTTCTACCCCAGGTTTATTATCATTGGCCATTATTTTCTGAAAACTGGTGTTCCCATCTATGGCAGCATCTCCCTCTAAATGAAAATTAGAGAAGGGTGGGCCACAGAAATGGCTCAGTGTGTAAAGACACTTGCTGCCAAGGCTGTTATGCTGATTTCAATCCTAGATTCAATTTGGTGGAGAACAAACTCTCTCATGCCACCTAAGCTCCATATAAGTGCAGTAACATTTTCTCACTTTTTTTACCCATACACTGATGCATGCATGAGTAAACACACATGTTCTTTCTCTTTCATGCAGATAACTAAAATTCATAAGTAACTGTAAATTAATAGTCAATCTGTGGCTTTTGCCTATTTTCTTATCTGCCAACACAATATTCTTTAAATCAGTGCCCTTGTATCATCATTCATTCTTTCGTTCATTCTTCCACTTGTGTGTGAGCCTTTCCAGGCACTGGAGCATTCCAAACAGGAGCAGCATTCTGTCATACCAAAGCTCTAATTTCAATGCACCCAAAGGCAGACAGGAATTTGGCATCTAGAAAGTGAATAGGAATTGACTAGAACTTCAAAGGAAAAAAGGAAGAGAATGAATGAGAAAGGATGGCTGGAGACATGGCCCAGTGTTTAATACCACAAGGTGCTCTTTCAGAAGTCACAAGTTCAGTTCCCAGCACCTATGTGAAATGGCTTCATAAAGTTACCTAATTCCAGCTCCAGGGACTTCATCCAGTCCCTAGGCATTCACTAATCAACTGGACATCTTTTTCTGAGTATCATCATGTAGAAAACAGCTGTTCCAGTATCCCGGCCCTTAGCAAACTGTTCTGATAGGCCTATAAAACTTTACAGGAATGTCAGGGAACCCTAATGGAGGGACAGAAGATATGAGACCTCCTGATGGCTTCATGTCCTCAGGGATTGAGTCTATCAAATTCTCTTCCGCAGGCAAGTAGTAACAGATGGTGCTCACTTGGACAGCTGTCATGTTCATATCTGAGGCTTTCTTGTTACTATGGCAACATTCATTAACAATATGTGTTATTACTGGAAAGGAGACAACAGAAGCACGGTGTGTACATCTGTCTCACAGACCATGGGTGACAGAGAAGCTGTTTGTGTACAAGCATGTCTCTAATGTCTTCACCATGGTGACCTTCTCAGGTATATGTGAAGAAGGAGCAGCTGCTTTTCACAGACTCTACCTGATTTTGGCAATTAAAAGCTTGAGAAGATGTCTGCTCTATGAATTATAAACAATGGAGAGTTAGCTTTGATTATAGACCTAACCTACCCACCTCTAGATAATTTCTGGCAAATTCTAGGACTCCATAGCTCAGTTATAGGTCAGGAAATTTTATGTGTTTTCTGGCATGCTGCTATCACTACTCCAGAAAGGCAAAGGAAAGTTCTTTGCTTTGTACCTTCCAAAAGATCCTGCATACAACACAGGTCTCTCTGCTTAGGGAGTCAGTGATTTCAAGCTTTAGGGTCTTCCTGTCATTGTACCACATCGTACTCTTCAAAGCAAAAATAATTTTGGGGATTGGGCTTAGATCGTGGGTATTAGGAACAAAGGTCTCATATGGAGAATATTAGAATCCTAAATTTCAAATCCATATCTGCCAAACACACCTGGCCTGTCCAGGCATAGTCACAGCAAGTTCTTGCTCACTGACTTCTACCAGTCAGATCTGCCTCTGAAAACATTTTCCTGTGAGTGCTGAAGAGATGGCTTAGTGGTTAAGTGCTCTTGTATCAGACCCAAGTCCTGTTTTCAGCAATCCATGCCTTTTCATAACCAATCTGTTATTGCCATTTCCAGGGTATTCAATGCTCTCTTCTAGCTTATGGGGACATAGGGCATACTTGTGGTTCACAGATATACATGTTATAAAAATAACCATACATGTGAGAACGAAGGAAAGAAGTAAGGAAGGAAGACATGAAGGAAGAAAGAAAGATAAAGTGAAAGAAATGATACAGCAAGCTGCCTTTTGGGAATAACCTTGCTATGGCTCTTACCTATACAAAACAGCATCACAAGCCAAGACAATTGTTCTTATTCAACCTCACCCTTAACCCATTGTCTTCTCTCCCCCAGATCATTCTGTGACTCATCCTTTAATTTTGGGGATCCATGCCTTATCTCAGTCACCATCAAACACCTGGAAAGATTGGCCCATGTTGTGATCCAGTCTGGTCATTTAGTTGAATGTCAGACCCACTCTGGTCTCATGTGTAAGATTTCTATCCATAAATCCTGAGGACTGTTTGTGGGTGTTTCTCAGGGAAGCTAAATAAGGAGTCATATTCTGTCCTATTTAGGATTTCCTTAAACATCATTGCCTGGGAGGGCACTGGTCCAGGCCAAGCAGTGGATATAAGTACACCAGGAGGGATACAACACTCTTTGGTGCAAGGCAGGCAGTGACTTAGTGACGTCCAGAAGAGAAAATAAACATCTGAATCCAGATCTTAAGTCTGTATCAGCAAGCTCTGTAGCTCATCTCACACATGTCAAAGAGAGTTTTTCCCTCACAGCAGAAGAGACCTACCATCTCTGAGTACTGAGGACGTTCAGCATCTGACTGTGACTCATCTTCTGCCTAGTTCTCTAAGTACATGGATTGGGTGTGGATGTTAGAAAGACCAACCATGATTGAAAGAGGTCTTTCCAAGTGTCAGAGGTCACACAAAGGACCATCTTCTCTCTGTTGTCTTTATAGCATTGTTACCCAAGCCACCATCAACGTAACGATTCTAACCCCATGGAGCTTGAGGATGTCAGCCTCAGAGCATGTGTACGAGTGTCAGAGTAAAATCTACCTATGGGGGATAAATGGTCATAGCTTCTTGGAAGGTGATAGGCTGAAACTGTGAGAGGGCAACCGGACTCTCATTCTGTGTTACAACTGAAACAAGGACCCCATGAGTATGTAATATGGAAATGAATGACTGCCACCCAAGGTGACCTGTTGCAGGGAGAGCGGGCCTTTGTTCCATTCTGGCAGACTGACTAACTTATACCCAAAATAACCACACAGAAACTGTATTAATTAAATCACTGCCTGGCCCATTATCTCTAGCCTCTTATTGGCTAACTCTCACATATTGATTTAACCCATTTCTATTAATCTCTATATCACCACAAGGTCATGGCTTACCAGTAAAGATTCAGCATGTCTGACCTGGCAGCTCCATGGTGGCTCCCTCACTTTGCTTTTTTTCTCCCAGAATTCAGTTCTGTCTTCTCCGCCTACCTAAGTTCTGCCCTACCAACTAGGCCAAGGCAGTTTCTTTATTCACTATCCAATGAAAGCAACACACACAGAAGGAACTCCTACACCATTTCCCCTTTTCTGCTTAAACAAAAAGGAAGGCTTTAACTTTAACATAGTAAAATTATATATAAAAAACAGGAATCAAGCAAGAATTACAGTTACAATATTTATATCTGCTTTATCTTTTATCATAACTAAGGGAAAACAATAACTATAACTATAAATTCTTCAACTCCATCAAAGACTCCAGAAGGATATAATATTGCCTAAGTAAACAGGAAGTACATTGTAAGTAATTTCCAAAACTCTAGAATTGACAGAGACATCTTACTGCCTGTATAATCACCCAAAGTTTTTTATACCATTGGGGCATCCATCTTCAACCTACAAGCCCATAGTATCCAGCAGCCTTTTTCATGAAGCAGGAAATTTCAAAGACAGCTCAGTCACTTTTTTCTGTGTCCTGTAGAATGTCTCACAGACTTTTTTATGAAGCAAAAATCCCAAAGGACCATCTCACCTTTAGGCAACTTCAGCAGTCATTTCTCTGTGGGTTTTGCATGCCCAGTAAAGCAGTTCAGCAAGAGCAGTTTCTTGCCCAAATGGCTAGCAAACTCCATAAGGAGCCTCTTTAATGCCCATCTTCCTCTTGAAGTAGCTGGTGCTGCCGGGAGCAGATGCATCTTATTGTCATGAAAAGCCCTAAGTTATTAAAACATTTTAAATGCCATATTCTGTAGTCTTTAAAAGATATGAAGAATACCTATCTGAAATATATCTATGCACATCTAGAAAATATAACATGACTACAAACTTGACTATTATAGATGATTATCTATTAACGTATATTTATTAATTATACATTACATTTTTAAATGAGCTACACAAACACAATACCTTAATCAAGATCAGAAATACATATAATATAACAAAATTGACCTTAAATTTGTATCAATAAATCAAGATTTATACCAATGTAAATTATTCATATCTATATCATACTCCCCTTTAAATGTAAAAGAACATTTATAAACAATATTTGGAAATATGGGCACATTTTTTCTCTCCAAACTGCTTCCTGCTGTATGGGGGCACTATTAATCAGGTCCTTCATGGTGTATCCTGTGTTCTAGGTTCATCTCAGTCAGCAATTGGGTAAAGCATTTTCTTTGTGGGGGTGTTCACAGCAACCTTTTAGGGGGTCTTGTTTCGTGAAACCATATCGGTGTAGAAGCAATGCACAGGTTCTAAAAGAAGAACGTCTTTTCCAAAGCACCATATCCTTAGACCCAAATTCTGAAGTCAAGATACCTTTATAATATACATGCTGGCTTAGCTTAGCAGCACATACAATGAATTGTGTCTGTGTACTTAGCTCCTTCACAGTTAAAAATAAAAAAAAAAACACAAAGAAAATGCTTTGTGCTTTTAAAATGCTAAGAGCTTAATAATCTAAGCTGTGACAATCCTGGGTCAAATACAGGTACTGCGGGTTTGCTCCACCCAGCCCATCATGGTAGAGCCACTTGTGCCTCTGAGAGCCAAGTACACTCCCCCACTTCCAGGCACAAAACTGGTCCATGTTGCCAGCAAGCAAGCTGCAGCAATCAGCCCACAAACCCCATCCAAATGCTCTGTCTCCCAAAAGAGTCAGAGGTTGTGCTGGCGGCACAGCCCAGAAACTGGTATTTCAAAACCTCCCCTTTATAGTAGACCTGATCCCACCACATACCCAGGCAGGAAGAGCCAGGCTATGGGCATGGTCTCAGCAACTTTACTCCCAACCCTGAGTGGGCACACAAATACCCGGGCCCATGAAGTTATACTCCCTCCTGGCATCTCACAATGGGGAAGCCAAGATTAGCACCTAGAAATCATCTAGAAAAGGGCTGAGGTGACTCAGGAAAATCAGAGAGGACATGTGCACACCCAACACATAATGTAGTCTTGAAACCCTCCACAGGAAGAGGGAGCTTACAGTCCTTTCAAGAACACACAGGTCACCTCCTCCCCAACAATGAGCACATGAAACTCCTCACATAACTGCTCTTGGGCTTCATTCCTAGAGAATTAATTTGACTGGTGACATTAGTGATAAAGCACTGATCTTCATCCCTAGTCATCACTCAGCTGATCGCTTTCCATTCCTCAGAGACATTTCTGTCTCCTTCCTGCAGTGATTACGTAAATACCTCATTCCAAGAGCATTGAGAACACAGGGTAGACTGGGTGCTTAGCATAGTCTCTGTGTCATAAGGACACACAGACTATGATGGAGGCTCCCTCTTTGGTGCTGACAGACCCAAGGCAAGGACACAACAGGTGTCATCCCTAGGATGAGCCATTGTTCTCTGAGGGCATGTGAATGCTTATCCGCATTGTTGCTCAATGACTTGCTTGATGGAGAAACATAAAGGGAAGTTGAGAGGCATGCTGTGGGGTAGCACTTAGAGTGGAAGGACTTGAGCAGTGCCTTGAACTCAAACCCCACCACTCACAGCCCATTGGATTCTGGAAAGTGCTCCTGTCTGAGAAGAATCTCAGCCCAGAAGGAGGAAGAACAGCAGAGCCTGAGTTTTGTGTTGGAGCTGAGACTGTTCTCAGAGGAAGAAAAGCGAGTGAGATTAATGGAGGAGTCCACTGTGCTCCTCTGCAAGGGGAGTACTCCTTGGCAGGGGCTTCTGCTCACAGGTAAGGGTACCCACTTTCTCAGTGTGTGGGGGACTTATGCTCACAGGTAAGGGTACCCCCTTTCTCAGTGTGTGTGGCACTTCTGCTCACAGGTAAGGGTACCCACTTTCTCAGTGTGTAGGGGGACTTATGCTCACAGGTAAGTGTACCCACTTTTTCAGTGTGTTGGGGACTTCTGCTCACAGGTAAGTGTACCCACTTTCTCAATGTGTGGGGGAATTTCTGCTCATGGGTAAGGGTACACACTTTCTCAGTGTGTGGGGGACTTCTGCTCAAAGTTAAGGGTATCCACTTTCTCAGTGTGTGTGGGACTTCTCTCACAGGTAAGTGTACCCACTTTCTCAGTGTGTGGGGAGGGCCTCTCAGAGGTAGCCAGAAGTCTGATAAAGAGGACAGGATCTTGGGAGGAGACTCAAGGTGTCTGTTTTTAGTTAAGGTGCTGAGGGTACAGTGAGGGACAGGGGCTCAGCAGCTTGGAGTTCTCAGGGGACAGGAGGTAATAATATTAAAAGAAAAGGACACCACATACATAATGGATTTTATTGACTGCACTGTCCTTAAGACAGCCATTTTCAACCATTACAGCATGACCTTTCAAATAGAAATCAAATTGGTGGGTTAGCAAGATGTTTCAGTGTGTAAAGATTTGACAACCTGAAAACAAATCTTAGCTCCCACACAGTAGATGGAGAGAACAGACACCTGCAGGCTCTACCCTGCCCTCCACATTGGTGCTGTGTCAAGTACCCACACATGCACAGTCTAACACATGTGCCCCCATACAGATTTGTGACATCCGTATTTATATTTGCCCAAGGAGTCAGCAGCCTTCACAAATACACACATAAATTTATGAAGTGTAAATTCATTTATTTTACACCTGAATATAATTATTGCCAAAAGCTCCAAACCTAGGACTTATGAAGAAAAAAATCAATGGAGACACATTTCTCTTTCCAACCTTCCTTTTTTCTTTATCTACTTGTATTTGGGTCATTTTCAGGAACGGAACCTCCCAAAATGTTTAGACTAATCCTGCCCTTACAAATTCCTGGTTTTGCTAGGCAGTGGTAGTTCAGCCTTGGGAATACAAGACTTGGGAAGCAGAGTAGATGATTTCTGAGGTTTGATGTCCAGCCTGCCTACTGAACAAGTTTTAGGACAGCCAAGGCCACAAAGAGAAACCCTGTCTCAAAAAAAAAAACCAAAAATAAAACCCTGAAACTAAAACAAAAACCAAATCCAAAAACAAAAACAAAGAAACAAACAAAAAGCACTGCTTTTAGTGTATCTCATGTCAGTATGTCTGATGAAGTCATGAATTGACGAGAACCACAAAGGGAACAGACACAAAATCAGAACATGAACTCTCCAGAAGAGGAAGTCAGAGCAGCATTGCTCTTCACACGAAGTATACTGTATAAGGAGGGATATGGGACACTGAGTGGGAAACAAGGCAGACATATGAGCAGATAATTTCTAAGAGAGTTACTGACACACTCAGACACTGAAGGGAATCAATGCAAGTCATGCTGCTCATGTCCTCAAAGGAAGTTTGGCACAGCTCTACTCACAAAACAAAGCTGAGTGATGATCACACATGCCTTATATTGGTTTTTCTCAATTCCCTTCTAGTCTCCCTTTTAAGCTCCTGGCATCTGTCCACAAATGCCCATATGACTATTGAAAAAGTGCCAGCCCTAGCTGCTGAAGGAGATGACATCTTTTTTCATGTCAATGATCTGCCAGAGAATACTACAACCATAGCCTGGTTCAAAGGTCTAAGAAATACGACACAAGGAATTGGAGCATATGCACCGCTCTTAAATTTGAGTAGGCCAGGTCCTATGTACAGTGGCAGAGAGACAATATATCACAATGGATCCCTGCTGATAAAAAATGTCAACCCGAAGGACACCGGATTCTATACCCTACGAACTTATAATAATCATGGAACTAGGACATCAATAACATCCGAGTACCTCAAAGTGCACGGTAAGTGATTCACTGTGAACTCTGTGAGCTAGGTGAGGTTCATTTTACTGGACACATACAGAAGAGTGGTCTGTGCCTAACTTCCCTATTCACTGTGTCCCTGTGTTGGGGTTTGAGCATTTGGCTCAGTATACAAATGATGTACAATAATAGCAATAGATCAGAATGCTTCATTTGACTTTATCTTGTACACAGGTGGATGCATGGTGGGTAACATAGCCAAGGATATCAGGCTCTGTATAGACTCTAGGGATTCTTACCAGGAATGTTTCCTTGAGAAAAACTCTGAGGGAATCAATGTTGTACTTGGTTGTGGAAAACATGGGATCCTCATAGAGGTGTGAACACTAGCATGCTCTGCCTTCAGACTTCTGTCTCAGACACAACTTCAAGTGTCCATGAGAAGCATTTTATTAGTGTTTTGAATTCCTGATGGCAGAGGGCAGCAGTGTTCCCAAGTATGTAAAGTGTTGTGATGTGTGGAACTAGACAGTGTATTCTCCTGAGAACCTTGGTTGGGCTATATTCCTTGGCCAACTTCTTCAGAGAGTCAGCATGGAAATCATAGGTCAACAGCTGTCTAGGTCATTAACTAACTGTCTTGTTAGGCATATGAGATTTCACATTAGAGCCATGGTTCCTAAGGAGGAGGACTGAGAACACAGATTGTCCTGAAAAGTGTTTGTCTCCTGGGTCCAGCTTGGGGAATTCTCTTGGGAAATGGCTATTTTCGAGACAGGAGCTACAGTTCTGCCAGTGATCACCAGAAATGTCATCAAGACACACAGTGAACTGGCAGAAAAGTATGTACCCAAACCAAGAACTTACGTTGTAGTCCTGTTTCATCCCTGCTCGTACAGACCTGGAAATCATGGTCACAGCATTCTTAGACCTACTGACTGCTTAATGTGTCTGCTACATTGCCAGGAGACCATGTTCTGTTTTTCACTTTTTGTATTTCCTTTGGGAAATTCATGGTATCCAAGGGGAATCAACTATATAGAGGTCCAAGGCCTCTCAGAAAGACCATGGAGCACAGGGGCAGACCCATTATACAGTTCAACAAACAGAGGATGTGGGAACATGGTCTTGACAATTTTGCACAGGATGAAGGATCTCAGAGCCTTTTTCTGGAGTCAGGCCATCTCCTCCCATACACCCAAGATGTGAGATTCTTGACAAATCTTGGGCCTTTGACCTCGGTCAGAACCCAGTCTGATGGTGACTCTAGTAAGAACAATTTTGTTCTTTTCCCCACACATCACTCACTTGGTACCTTTGTACTTCAAGGGCAGTTTTGTTCTCTTCCTGCTGGGAGCAAATTCCATGTTTCCAGAGCAATGAAAACACAGGGAAGACTGGGTACTCCGCCAGGTTTCTTTGCCACACAGTTGCGCAGATTTTCCCTTTTTTGGTGCTGACAAGCCTAGGCCAGGACACAGGAGTATGCAGTTCTAGGGCCAGCTTCTATTATCTCATGTTACAGGAATGGTCCTTGCCCTCGATTCTCACTCTGTTCTAGAGGAGAGAAACATAAGGAGAGAATGGGAAAAGAACATGGGGTAGCACTGAAAGCCATGCTTTGAACACAGACCCACCCTCAGCCCAAGGGAATATCGGAGATGCTCTTTCCTGGGAAGAGGCTCAACTCATATGGGATATGGGGAAAGGGCAGCAGAGTTTAGGAGCTGAGCTGGAGCAGAAGTACCTCAGAGGGATGACAGATAAGTCTATGTAGATAATGAAGGCTTCCTCTGTACTCCTCTTCAAAGGTGTACCACATCACAGGTCACAGATGAGGAGACCAGGACTTGAAAGTGTTTGAGAGGAGAGTACTGACATATTATCTGGGGTTCCCTGAGTGGCACAAGGAAATGAAAGCAATGCCAGTGTTTGTAAGGGGAAGATACAGAGTGGGAGAGAGGTTCAGGATTATGATGCTCTCATTGAATGTTAAAAAGTAAGGGAGGGTGCTACCTTACTCTTGCACAAAGTTAGTAAACATGACCACAATATTCTGAAGACTGGTGCTCTCAGCTTGATTGCCAAAAAAATCAAGCTGGTGTGGATCACTGACATGGTTCCCTGGATATAAGTCTTTGCTTCATTGTCTGGCAAGCTGAGACCAATGAACAGAAGTCCTTTGACTGCCACTTAAGTACTGTGTCCTGACCCTCCCCCCATGACAAGCCCTTTCACTACTCACACAGTAGTATAACCTGTAAACAAGTGTGAAAAATTAAAGCAAACGGAATTACTAATACTGTATTCCTAACCTTTGAGTTTCTTAAAGTCCATATCTATATAGGGTTCTGAGACATCATTCACTCATTCTATTTCCCCATGAATCTGAGTTTTTTTCTAGGCATCATTTTTTTTTAAATTTAAAAAAAATAGAAGAAATAGAAGAAAATTTATGATGTCTCAGTTTGAGTGGACCTGAAGTAAAGAAAGCTAGAAGGGAAATTCAGATGTTGACTGCAACCTCAAGAGGAATAGAACAACAAAAGTAGGAGTGTGGACAGAGAGTCTGTAAAGGAAGAGGTTGGACAGCCATCACCCCAACACCAATCCACTTTATATGAGATCAGGGATCAAAGCACTGCTTTCAAGTCCTTGTGCCACTCAGAGCAGGGCAGTAAGCCGGAGCACTGATGACAACTGGAGAGAGACATATAGTGGAAATGACAAGTGGGAACACTGAGAATATGAAGGTCATGTGCTGACATCCACCAAGTAGAATAGGAAGACAGTCAACAACAAAATTAGGCTGAGCAATAGACACAGCTGCTCAGGACACAGGGCCTCTTTCTAGTTAAATACTAAAGGCTCAACTTAGGAGGATCTCTGTCTTCCCTTCTAGCTTTCGTTTGGAAGTGTGGGCGCCTTGGTACCTCTTCACAGTTCACCATTGAATCAGTGCCACCCAGCGTTGTTGAAGGGAGAAATGTTCTTCTACTTGTTCGTAACCCCCCAGAAAATATTGTAGAGTTTGTCTGGTTCAAAGGAGTGGTTGACTTCAAGAACATTTTGGGTATCCGAAATATAGCAGACAGGAAACCAACTGTATGGGGACCTGCATACAGTGGTAGGGAGAGGCTGTACAGTGATGGATCCCTGCTGCTTCATGGTGTCAATCAGAAAGACCGTGGATTGTACACACTACGAATCCTGAGAGCAGATACAGGAAACGAAGAGGCACTAGTGCAACTCCAGGTGGAGAGTAAGTGATTCTCTTAGATTGTTCGGTGCTGGGTGGGGCTTAGACACACATGGCCTAGCCTCCCTTCCGTTTGCACTGTCTTCCCAGGTGGAAGTTTGAGGACTTAGTGTAGGACACCCATACAGACAAATTACTGTAGATCAGCTTTAGTTTTATGACTCCACCTGCAAAAAGAAAAAACCTGGAAAGTGAAAATTTTGGGGCCTGTTGAGTTCAGGGCAGGCGTCATCTCAACCCCATGTCTAGGAGTGTGTGTAGTATTTTATTGAAGGCGGTGAGGGAAAAGCTATGTAGACACCCAAGGGGGACAGTTCCATGTAGAGGATCTGACACTTTCAGGGGCACTTTTGGAAAGGAGGAGGTCATGTTTGTGCCCTTCATTAAGGGGCATAGACATATACCCACCTGCAAATATAGGCTGATTGATGAATCCATCTGCTCAAGCACAGTGATGACTTTTTTCTCTTTTCCCTCCCAGCTTACCTTTCTGTGTCCTGTAATCCTCTCACTTCTTCCCAACTCATGATCCAGCCATTGCCTCAGTATCCTGCTGAAGGTGAAAGCATATTTCTTCAAGTTCATAATCTTCCAGAAGACGCGAATGCCTTTTTCTGGTACAAATCAAAGAATAGGACGCCAGTCCTTAGAATTGTAGAATATGTCAGAACCATGCATTCTGTCACTTGGGGACTTGCACACAAAAGAAGAGGAATGGTGTACTTTAATGGATCTCTGGTGCTCCACAATGTCACTGAGAAAGATGCAGGAATGTACACACTAGAAGTTTTAAACAAAAATTTCGATATTCAAAAAGCATATGTGGAATTTTCTTTAAAGAGTAAGTGATTCTCTATGGTCTCCAACTGCGGGGTGTGGCTTGTGCTAACTTCATACACTGAACTGTCAGGACTGGGCTGTGCCTCCTCTTCCACCACTGCATTGTGTCTCCCACTAGAGTTTGGGTCCCTACTGCAGGACACACATCCTTTAGACAAACTGTAATAGATCAGAACACCTCCCCTACAGAGAGGAGGACATGCACTGGGTAAATTCGGTCCCAGGACGTCAGTTCCAACCCAGACACTTGGATCTCTCATCTTGCACATGTCCCCAGAAAGACTTCATGGGAGTCAGGCATGGGGTCCTCACAGAGAGCACCATGAATCCCTGATTCTAAAACTTTGCCCGGGATTGGATACAGTATGATATTGGGGAGTTTTTTTTTTGTAACTGTTTGTTTAGATTTTCTGTCAGAGACAACATGAAATGTGACTTTACTGATTGTATGAGTCATGGGACTGACTACCCCATAGAGTATCGAATCAACTGTATATTACCATGACAGCTGTAGTTAGGTAGGTCACCAGTGCACCTCCTTCTCCTGAGGCTCAGTAGACAAGTATCTGGTCCATGAAAAGTTAAGGCACTAAGAAAAGAAACAAAGAAGGAAGTTACTCCAGATTCCTCCTTCACTTCAGGGGCCCAGCCTAGGGAATTTCTTTCTGCAGGTAAATAGAACAGATGTTGATGATATGAGGAGTTCCCCATTCCAAGGTCAGACCATGACTTGTAACTAAGCTTAGCTCACAGACATGGTCATGTTCACGCACTGTGTGTCCTATTATGGGGAAATGGAGATATAGGAAACAGTTCTTGAATCAGGCAATACAGTCCCTGGGTGGCAGATTAAAAGCACAAAATATGTCTATAATCACAGTACAAAAATTTTTCCTCTGGTAGCTTTATAAATATGAACTAAAGAGGGCCTGGTTGAACTCTCTGGACGACTCCCATTTAGTATTCTCCTCTGTTTCTTCACAGAGAATGTGACACAGCCCTTTGTGCAAATCACCAACACCACAGTCGCAGAACGTAGATCTGTGATCTTCACTTGCATTTCACCCGACACTGATGTCTCCATCCGTTGGATCTTCAATAAGGAGAATCTGCAGCTCACAGAGAAGATGACTCTGTCCCCAACAAAGTGTGGACTCAGAATAGATCCTGTCAGTAGCACGGATGCTGGAGAGTATCAGTGTGAGGTCTCCAACCGATTCAGTTCGAAGACCAGTCTCCCAGTCTCCTGGCCGTGATGAATGAGTGGCCTCTCCTCTCATCCTACATCAGGGTGGGGGCATTCATTTACCAATGGAGTACAAAATGGAGAAGAGTTATGTGGTGAAAATGATTAGTTTCTTACTATTCAGGTTCAGCCAGCCTGGTGACTCACCTCTATAATCGTGGGATACACGTGTATACAGGGGAAGGCCAAGAATTAAAGTGAGGTTGTCTTAAAAGGAAAATAAACACATTAATATAGGAAACAAAAATTCAAAGGCCTGAAGAGCTTAGATTGCTGTTGAAATATACATATATTCCCTCAAAATTCATGGGAACTAATTTCAGGAATCCTCAAGTTTTTGTATGCTCTGAGTCTGCTGTGAAAATGGTGCCCCGTTTTCATTGGGAAAAATATCTCGTATGCTCAAATACATTCCCTGTTTACCTAATTTACCCAAGCCCAATGCTGCCTGAAGTGAGGAAGAATGACAGTCCTCCACTTGAAGTGAGGAAGAGTGACAGGAGAAGGGTCTGCCCGTGTTTCACTGTGGACATGGCTGGTTTCTAAACAGCTTTGATTCCGTCTGCTTGATGTACAGATGTAAAATCCTTCATGTGAGTGCAGCTCATACAGTTTTCACCCTGAAATTATCATTCACGGTAGGACCTTGAGTCTTTTTCTTGTTAGCACGCCTCTCTTTCCCTTTTTATTCTTCTCTATATATTACATACTGATCGCAGTTTTCCTCCCTTATCCCTAAATCCTACTTACTCTCTACCTCAGGCCCACTCATCTTCTGTTTCCCTTCAAAAACAAGCAGGCCTCCCAGGGATACCTACAGCACATAACTCTGTAAGTTATGTAAGAATTGCCACCATCCTTCGTATTAGAGCTGGGAGAGACAACTGAGTAGAAAGAAATGGGTCCAGAGGGCAGGCAAAAGAGTCATACCCATCTACATTACTACAACTTATATGCTGATACCCTCGCTCAAACCCAGACACAGTCTAGGATTATAACTTCAGTCTCTCAATCCTCTATAAACCCTGATTAATTGTTTATGTGTTCCATGCTTTCATGGTGTCTTTGACACCTTTGTTTCCTATAAACCATGCTTTCCCATTTCTGTGGGGTTGCCCGGTGTTTCCATGTTTGACTATATTTCTCAGCATCTGTTCTCAGCCATTCATTGCTGGCTGATGCTGCTCTAATAACTATTAGGCTGTGCAGTTATCTACTAGTGTAACAGAATATCTTTATTAACAATTTTATTGAAATGTTTTTACATGCATCTTTGTGATTTTTTTCTGAATTTCTGGGTTTTCAAGCCTCTGCTTTCTGACCATCCAGGCAGTGTCAGGTCTGAGCTCCCTTTCATGGAGAAGGCTTTAATTTTGACCAGCTATTGGTTGGTCAATTCCACAACTTCTTTTCCACCATTATCCCCAGTATATATTTCAGGAAGGACAGAATGCAGGTTGAATATTTTGTGGCTGGATTAGTGTCCCAGTCCCACTACTTGAATTCTTTTGTGGTTGTAGAAATGACTGGTTCAGGATACCTATCCCTCACTACTAGGAGTCTTTATTAATGTTTCTTTTGTAGATTCCAGGGAGTTTCCATTGTAGTAGGTTTCCACATTGCTCCCCAAATACCACACTGTTCCAGTTATTACTTCAAATACTCTCTTCTTTCATCCCATCTTCCCCTATATAGCCATAAAATCATTTCTATTCTTCCCAGTGTGTTACATGGGTCCAATATGAGTCTTCTTTGTTACTTAGCTTCCCTATGCATGTGACAAAGTAGGACATATAATGGGTTGTGTGCAATAGTAGTTTACAGTAGTAGAGCTCAGATGGGTGTGTTTGCTCACCAGTTCCAGAAACTTCTGTAGAATCTTTCAGATTTTTAATAGATAAGCTCATGCTAACTGCAGATCTATTTTATAGTCAGTTAATTGTCCAATTTTTATTTATTTGTGTTGCCTAATGTTATGTCTATGGCATCAAAGAGAATACTGAATAAAAGTGGTCACTTTAGCATCCTTGTGTCCATCCTGGATATCTTAGAGGATATCAGTGTCTTCACTGAGTACTTGGTTGACAGTGCTTTTTCTTGTGTGCCCCTAATGCTCTGCCCTCTCTTCTACCCCTGGTTTGTCTGTTTTCATCATTTAAAATTGTTCATTTTGTCATATATCTTTATTGATTCAGACTTAGGAGTTATTCATGGAAGATTTTTGTGTTTTTTCAAGCTTCTATCTCTGTAGGTTCTGTGTTCTAGGTATGTGTCTGTTTCATGTAACTTACTCTACAAATTACTCCCATCACTGTGAGCAGTCATAGAAATTTTGATAATGTGAAAAATAGATAGCAAGGTATCAAATTTCAGGTCTAATGTTAATGATGTTTCTATTTTTTAAAGAAAGTTAATCTAATTTAAGATTGTTAATGCTAATAATCACTTTGAAAAATGAACTTTTTTCCTTTTATTGAAAATAGATTCTTTTCTCATTCAATATATACCATTTATCATTTCCTCTCTCTCAGCACTTTGCATTCCTACCCACTTCCTATATCATGGGAATCCACTTCATTTCTTTCTCTTATTAGAGAAGAATAGGCCTCTAAGAGATAATAACAAAACATCACAAAATAAAATATAATAACATGAAACAAAAACTGCCATGTTGATGTTGGGCTCTGCAACTCAGCATGAGCAAAAGAGTCCCAAGAGCAGACACAGAAGTCAGAGTCTCGCTTAGTCTCAGAGTCAGGAGTCTCATAAAATACTCAGCTAATAAGTATGTAATAATTGAAAGGGGCCTCTTGCCAGTTTGTACAGTCCCTGTTCATGCTTATCCGATGCAGAAAACTTTTCTCTGAAGATTAGACCTTATAGCACTTGAAGATTATATGTAAGCTGGCAACAAAGGAAGACAATAAATTGTTCTTCCAAGTTGTGATTCCTACAGATTACAGCATAGATCAGCATGGCAAGATATACTTAAATGTTCAAGAGTTGTATTTATCCGTTGGAGGTAACCA
Source organism: Microtus pennsylvanicus (assembly GCF_037038515.1). NCBI lineage: Eukaryota > Metazoa > Chordata > Mammalia > Rodentia > Cricetidae > Microtus > Microtus pennsylvanicus. The sequence goes on along the minus strand of NC_134579.1, from coordinate 143,537,215 downwards.
AAAATGGTCTAATTGGACTTAAGGCTGCTCAAAGGAAGGAATCACAGCTGGTACTAGAATGCAATCAGCAGTATATGAATGGGGTATTATGGATTTTTGAGAAGCACTTATAATGGCTACTTTCCTAAACAAGTTTAATTTCTAGGTTCATTCTAAAAAATGGCCTTATTCCCACAGACAAATTTAGCTTTAGCCCTACATTAAAGATGCTTTCTTTTTGCAAAGACAGAGGTCACAAAAGAAATTCAAAACTAATCCAAACACAGTGAACAATAAATAATTGGTGGTATGTATAGAAATGTCCCACATAGACTCACATGTTTGAATGCTTGGCCCCTAGGAAGTTGCACTACTAAGAGATGTGGACTTGTTTGGGTAGGTGTGGGCTTGTTGGAGGAAGTTGTGCCTTTGAAAATGGACTTTGAAGTCTCAAATGGTCAAACTACTCTCTCGGTGGCACCTAGAATCATTCTGCTGCCTGTGGATCTAGATGTGGAGCCTGCACGAAACCATGCTTTTTGCCACGATAGTAGACTAAACCTTTGAAACTATACGTAATCTACAATTATCTATTTTCCTTAATAAGAGTAGCCATGGCCTTATTGTCTTTTTATAGCAATAAAACCATAACTAAGAAAGACACTATGGGGTGCCCAACCCTACCTGATCTATCTATAACACAATCCCCTTGTTTGAGGTTCACAACACATGACAGAAGAGAATTTGTAATCCTGTAAGGGGCAAAAGACCTCCTGTCTACTGTGAAATTGTGTCTTTTATATTTTATGTGGAATCTAAACCCAAGAAAATTCAAACACCGTCAGCCACATTCAGAGAGTCTGGTTTGATCACATGCTCCATCAATTCCAGTCCAGCTGGCCTTGGTGATCTCCCATTAGATCAGTCCCGCCATCTCAGTGTGTGGGTGCACCCCTTGTGGTCCTGACTTCCTTGCTCATATTCTCCCTCCTTCTGCTCTTCATATGGACCTTGGGAGCTCAGTCCAGTGCTCCAACGGAGAAGCCAGGACAATGGTGTTGGGTTTTGATTCTACTGCATGGATGGGCTTTGTGGGAGCCTAGTCTGTTTGGATGCTCACCTTTCTGGACCTGGGGGGAGCAGGGAGGACCTTGGACTTCCCATAGGGTAGGGAACCCTGATTGCTCCTTGGACTGAAGAGGGAGGGGGAGTAAGAGTAGTGGGGGGGAGTGGGAGGAGGTGGAAATTTTCAATAAAAAATAAGTAAATTAAAAAATTCAAACATATGGCTGCGTAAATAGACCTAAAGAATGAAAACACCAATTGACATGCCAGAATACATGGGGAAATCTACATAAAGATCTTCAGGTGATTAATAAGTTCTGAGAGAAGGAGAGTCCTGGTAAGTTGTCTGATGCCATGTGGTTAACCATAAATACATACACAAGTGAGCAACATTAAATGAAGCCATGCAATTATATTTATATATTTATTGCTTTATGCACAGCTATATGCAATAATAATAAAAATTAAATAAAAAGTCATGAGCTTGAGAGGGAGTCCTAAGAGAAGGTAGAGTGGGATAGGGTGGGATGGAAAGGATATAATCTAAGCAAAATATGTATGTAGAAAATTCCAAAAAAGTACTTTAAAAATTTAGAAAAATAAGAACGAACATAAGAAAGAACTATGGAGAATGAGAGAATGAGAACTAGCTACCAAGGGAGTGATCATGGAGGAATCTGAGGAGCCTCTGATAAGAACACCCTCCATTTCTGGGCAACATCCTGGAGCAGTTGTCTCTGGATCCCCAGAAAAATGGAAAGTTCTGATCTTTTATAATCTTGTAGCTGCGGTGGGATGTTTCACACCATGTGATGTAGTTAAGTGTAGTGTAAGTGACAAGGAGCATGGAGGAACCAGGTATTGTATACTGTGGGTAGTCAGGTCACAGCACAGACATCTTCTAAATTGTGTCCTAGCGTGAGGTGCAGGAGATGTGGCCTCATTAATGGTGTGGATATCTGTCCTAAAGCTGCAGACCTGTGTCCTAACATAAAAGTAAGGTGACCATGCACTGACAGTAGGTAAAAGTAGGGGACTCAGAGAATAGCTATAATTACCTAAGATAAGAGTTTGAGAGGGGATTCAGAGTTTGTACTTGCAGAGTACCTAGAGGGACCGAGGGGAGAACAGTTCAGTAGCAAAAAGCTCTTGATGAGCAGGAAATGTTAAAAGGACATGTAAAAAACATAACAGAATGTTCCCTACTCAAAGCTAATACCCATTGGATAATATATTATGATGACTGAAGTTCCAAACTGTGACAGGGTGAGTTTCCAGATGAATTTCCAACCAGAATGGGCCAAAGAGACGGAGTAGTGAGTGCTTGCTCTATGGCTGACATGCTGAGTCAAACCCCATGTCTCATATAGTGGAGATATAGACCAAAATGCTTCATGTCTTCAAACATCCATAATTGTACAGTATGATTTCCCCATGTGCAGAGCAAGGAAATGAGAAACGATGTCTGGGGATATGGCTCAATGAATAAGTACACTTTTTCCTCTTCCAGAAAACCCGAGTTCAGTTCCCAGTACCAATGTTAGGTACCAATGTTGGCTTCTCAACCAACCTTCTGTAACTCCATCTTCAGGGTATTCTACAAAGTCCCCTGTCATAAGAAGGCTCCTGAACACAGTTTATACAGAACCATATGCATATATAAAATAAAATAAATCTAATAAAATTAAAATGAGAAAGAGATGGCCCAGGCATTCTAGAGGTAGCATGTAGAGAAGGTATCTCCTACATACAAAATGCTCTTAATTGTGAGTACCCCTGAAAGTAGTTGGATTGAACCATAGAGATACCTAAGAATACAATCCCATACAGGGTAAATGACTTGTTTCATGAGCACTATTTGAAATGAGGTCATGCCACATTGCTTCTCTTCACCAGTTTCTGTAAAGCTACCCAGAAACTCCCACAAAAGCTAAGGGATGAACACATACCTGCTTAGGTTAAGACCCAGTGTTCCATGAAATGCAAAGGGACCAAGATTCCTCTCTTTTCTATCTAGCTTCAGTTTTCATTTATTTTTAAAAGAATTTTATAAGATTTGCTGATGTTCATGAGTGTTCTGCCTGCAGGTGTGTCTGTGTACCACCTGCATGTGTTGTTTGCAGGGTGCAGTGAATACATTATATTACCTAGAATTGGAGTTAAATGTTATGGTAAACCATTCTGAAGGTGTTGGAAATTTATTCTATGTCCTCTGAAAGAGCAGCCAGTTCTCTTAACCAAGAAGCTTTCCCTTCAACTCCTGGCCTTTCTTTCAACTTCCTGGCACCCTCCTTGATGGAGGAAGGTCATTGGTTAAAATAAAAGAAGCTGCTTGGCTCTCATTGGTTAGGAGATAGGTGGGAGAACAGAATGCCGGGAGGAAGAGGAAGTGAGGTCAGACTCGACAGCTCTGCTCTCCGGAGCAGATGCCTCAGAGAGAGACGCCATGCTACCTGCTCCAGGGAAGACGCACGCTATGAAGCTCCGACCCAGGATGGACTTAGGCTAGAATCTTCCCGGTAAGACCGGTGCTATACAGATGATGAGAAATGGGCTAGTCCAGGTGGGAGAGTTAGCCTAGAAGAGGCTAGATAGGAATGGGCCAAAGCAGTGTTTAAAAGAATACAGTTTCCGTGTAATTATTTCGGGTAAAGCTAGCCGTGCGGGCGGGGTGCTGGGGACGCAGCCCCGCCGTCGCCCCTATTACTACACCTCCTCATACTGCTTAACTCACTATAGAACCACTGTTTCACAGAGAAGTTGAAGTTGAGAATATTCTATTACTGTTTTGTTTTCATTTCTTTTCCAGACAGGGATTTTCTGTATAGCCCTGTATGTTCTAGGTCTCATTCTGTAGATCCACATGCTCTTGATTCCTGAGTGCTGGTATTAAAGACATGTGCCACCACTGCCTGACATCCAACTGGTCTTAGTATATCTGTGGAATGATGGTAAAAGAGAAAAATTAAAATCTTTAATTTTTATCAACATAAGGAAAGTTTTACTGATCAAAAGGGCAACTGCGGATTATATTTATAGACACATACAGGTATAATATCCAAAATCAAAGGTCTACACACAGTGGCAGAGAGACAATGTGCCCCAATAGAGTTTTGCTATTTCCAATTACATCCTGAGGAACACATGATATATTTTTAATTTTTATTTCATTTTATTTTATTTTTAGCCCACATTAGTGTTTAAACAGTCAATGCAGGCACACTCAGAGTAGACTAAGTGCAATGTCAAACATTTATCTGAAATCACCCTGCTAAGAGTTGATTATGTGTTGGAATAACTCAGCCAAAGTATCAGAACAATTCTAGATTGTGTGGATCTCACAATAAATGTAGCCCCAAGAAAGAAACCTTGAGACTCAGGGACAGTCTAGATGAGGGAACTATGTAATTTTATTAGAGGGGAGATTAACCACCAGAATGTCCTGGCACCAGATCATTGTCCAAGATTCCTGACTCCAGGTGAGCTGGGGAGTGTGGGCAGGCTTGGAATCTGACCCGTTAGAGCTAACAGAGAAAAATGCTTTACCAGCTGTCTGAATCTCCTAGCTCATGGAACTAGTCACCGTTTCCATGAGAGTCACAGTTAGATTCTAGTCTCATGGAACTAGTCATGGAACTAGTCACCGTTTCCATGAGAGTCACAATTAGACTTCCATGAGAGTCACCTGGGCATGGCCTTCTGAGTCTCAGCATGGAGAAAACAGCAGTGTACACATGCCAAGGCCCTTAGCCAACTGTGCTGAGGGGCTTATGGAACTTCACATGAATGTCAGGGTCTGCAAGGGGAAGAACAGAGGAAGTAGGTCCTCTTGATGACTGAATGTTCTCAGGGATAAGTCTAGTGAACTCTCTGCTGTAGGTAAGTAGTAACAGACATGACTAATGTGGACAGCTGTTCTCTCCCAATGTCAGGTCCTTGTTCATATTTAGCCTACTTATTTCTGTGACAATATTCATTTACCATATGTGAGAATATTAGAATATTCAGGCACAGAAAAAACAGTGGTTAAATTGGTCTTATACAAGAAATAAATGGAAGATGTGTTGCATAAGCATTCTGCCTACAGTTACATATCCAGTTTCTCCACTCCAGAGGCCTTCTCTGATGTCTGTGGAGGTGGAAGAACTGTTTTACAAAGATGTTAGTCTTTGCGATTAGCAGCTTAAGGGGATTCTGGTACTGGGAACAAAAACAAATAGTTCTGACTGTAGAATTAAGTCACTTGCCTCTGGAGAGTTTCTGTAGAATTTCCGGTCTCCCCAGACTACCTACTGGACAGTAAGTGATGTGATTTCTTGTATGCTGCTATCTCTACATCTGGAAGGTAAAGGACAGGGCAAAGGGATTGTGCTTAAGAAGTCACTGAATAAATCAATTTTAGTGTTTGTCTCTCATCTTATCATATTGTGCTCTTTATAGAAATAACCCTTGCAGTGACTGGCCTTAGATCCTTGGTATTAGTAAAATGGTCACATATGGAATAAATAAGCATCCCAAATCTCTAGCCAAGATCTGCCAAACATAACTGCCCATTTTAGCCAGAGTCCTTGCAAGTTCTTGCTCTCTACCTTCTACCTGTAAGATCTGCTTCTGAAAACATTCACCTGGAACGGCTGTAGTGATGGCTCATTGCAGGCTAAGAACAAGGCAGTGGTTCTGTTTGAGTCTTCTCTGTCTTTCATGCTGCAAGTACTACTGCCTATTTACTGTGCTAGGTGTGGTGGTTTGAATAGGTATGGCCCCATAGACTCATGTATTTGAACGCTAAGATAATAGGGCATGGCAATATTAAAAAGCCTGTCCTTGACTGGTTAAGTATGGTCTTTTAGGAGAAAGTGTATCACTTTGCTGTAAGGCTTTATGGAATTATATGCTCAAGTTATGCCTAGTGTAGTAAACAGTTTTCTTTTTTTTTAATTCTTTTTTTTTCGAGACAGGGTTTCTCTGTGGCTTTGGAGCCTGTCCTGGAACTAGCTCTGTAGACGAGGCTGGTCTTGAACTCACAGAGATCCGCCTGCCTCTGCCTCCCAAGTGCTGGGATTAAAGGCGTGTGCCACCATCGCCCGGCCAACAGTTTTCTTCCACTCCCTGTGTATCAAGATGTAGAACTCTCAGCTCCTTCTTTAGCACTATTTTCTGCCATGGTGATAATGTGCTAAACCTCTGAAACTATAAGACAGACCTAATTAAATGTTTTTCTTAAATTAAGGGTTATAAGAATTGCATAATCTTCAGGATCCTAGAGAATTAAGTAAAAGGTGAGCCCTAAGAAAAGCATAGAGATCCAACTGGAAAGTAGAAATAGACAAGATCACCTGACAAAATTGGGAGCATGGGGGTGGAGGGAAAAGGGATGGTAGAAGGGGAAGAAGAGGAGAGAAGGGGAGGGGCGAGGAGAACTTGAAGGAATGGGATAGTTGAGATGGAGGAAGGACAGAAATAAGAACAAGGAAAGAGATATCTTGATGGAACCATTATGGGGTTAGCAAGAAACCTGGCTCGAGAGAAATTCTCAGAAATCTACAAGGATGACCCATGCTAACACCCTAATCAATAAAAGAGAAGGTGCCTAATATCCTAGTATCCACTTATGAGTGAGTACATACCATATTTGAGCCTATAGTTCATGATCCTAGAGAAACTAAGTAATAAGGTGAACCCAAAGGAAAACATATATAGACCCTCCTGGAAATTGGAAACAGACAGAAATTTGGGAACATGGGGGCAGGAGCTAGAAGGATGGGCAAAAGGGGGCTGAGGAGAACTTGAGGGAATAGGATAATGGAGATGGAGGAAGGACAAACATGAGAGCAAGGAAAGAGGTATCTTGATTGAGGGAGCCATTAGGGAGGTAGCAAGAAACCTTTCATGTCTTAATTTCCTTTAACAGTTTATAATAATTTAGTATATTTTTATTAATTAAATTTATTTATTTATTTTACATCCTGACCTTAGCTTTCTACCTCCTTCCATCCCCTTTTCCACCTCTCCTCTGCCTATGAATTCAGTTTTCCTTTTCTGTTCAGAAAAGGACAGGCCTCACATAGATTTTTAAAAAGAAAGGCATATAAATTTGCAATAGAACTAAGCACCTTGCCTTGTATTCAACCTGGGAAGGAAATCCAGTATGAAGAATAGATTGCCAAAAGCCAGCTAAAGCATCAGGGATAACCCATATTCCCACTGTTAGGAATCCTACAGATATGTAGAGGGCTTAGGTTGGTCCCAAGCAGGCTCTTTGGTTTTCAGTTCAATCTTTTTGAGCCCCTATGAGCATAGGTTAGTCAATTCTGTGGAGTTGATTGTGATGTCCTTGACCCCAATAGCTAGCTCAGAGGATCCTTCCACCAACTCTTCACCAGAATTCCCCGAGTTCAGCCTAGAAGTGATTTACTGGAACCACAAAGGAAACAGAAAAAAAAGCTAAGAATGAAATTGTAGGGTCTGTGGAGAAAAAGTTCAGAGGAGTCATAATCTCAGCCTTAGTGGGCATCAGTGTGCACAATGCTTGACTGAGAGCAGTGAGGGTCAACCATGCAGACACCCCAGGAGAGAGTTCCATGCAGAGGAAATGACATAATCAAGGACACTAAGTGACTAGAGGTCATGTTGTTAACATCTACCTGATGGGATAGAAACACTCACACCTGCATCATTAGGCTCAATGAAGAATCCACCTGCTTAGCATGAAGGTTGCCATCTTTCCACCAAGTATGATGATCTTTTTGATAATGTTTTCTTTTTTCCCTTTCAATCTCCCTTTCTATTTGCTGCAACCCTTTCAGTTCTGGCCAAATCATAATAGAGCCAGTGTCATGGAATACTGCTACGGGGAAATTGTTCTTCTTGTTCATAATTAGCCAGAAGATCTGGGAACCTTTTCTTGGTATGAATTGCTGCAGTGCACCCAGATGTTTAAGAACAAAGAAAATAGCAGAGCCATGAATTCCATCTTTTGGGGGCCTGCACATAGCAGAAGAGATGCAGTGTACACCAATTATCCCTTCTGTTCCAGGGCACTGCTGAGAAAGAAGTATGATCATACACATTAGATACATTAAACAGAGATTTGAAAAATTGAAAGTGCACATGTACAACTCCATGTAAACTGTACGTGATTTCCCGTGGCAACCAGCTGCTTGGTATGGTTTATCCTACTTGATCCACTGGAATGTCAGGACTGGACTGGGCTTGATATCCCTTCCACTGCATTGTTTCCCCATGTTGTAAACTGGGCTCTTCCTGTGGGTCACACATAGGGAGGAAATAGTACAAAAGATCAGAATCCCACCTGTCTTTACCTGCAGGGAGGAGAACCTGTGCTGGTTAAACTCAGCCCCAGGATGTCAGCTGCAGTCCAGACACTTGGAGCTTTCACCATGAGCATGTACCCTGAAAGACTCTGTGGGAGTCAGGCGGTCTCTCACTGATGAAACCGTGGAATCTTCAAAGAGAGGACCAGGAAATTCTGGTTTCAAATCTCTGTTCCTTTCCTGGACTCCAGATGACACATGAGAGCTTTTTGTCACGGCATGGTTTTGACATCCTTTTAGAGCTTGTAGCAGACAAGGCTTTATTGGTTTGTGGAGCCAGCCAGTGATGATCATGAGAGCTTTGGTTAGGCTAGGTTGCCTGGATTATCTTCCCCAGAGGCACCACACAGAGTATAGTTGGTCAGGTGACCAGACCATTATTACTGTCCTGATGGAATTATGTGACCTCACAGAATGTCAGGTTACCCAAGGGGAGGAAAAAGGGACACAATCCCTCTTTGCAAGTGATTGTCTTCTGGTAGTCCAGCTCTGAAGTTGTCTCTTGCAGACGAATAGTAACATAGGTGTGTAAGACCCTTACCCCTTTTTCTCAAAGAGGCAAGAAAAAATTTCCTAGCAGAATGTTTTCCCAGGAAGATAGTGACCTTCCCCTCTCCCAATCAGGAGATTCCAAGTACAAGGTCACTTAGCCCAGCCAGCCAACCATCTGGTGATAAAGAAAACAAGGAAAAAGCTGACTTAGCAGGATGGGAGGGAGCAAGAGATCTTGCACCCATACCAAAAGCAGCTTCAAAAAGTCTCTTCGTAGTTACACCTTTAAAAGCCTAACCCCACAGAGGAAATGAAACTCCTCTCTCTACCTTGCTACAGTGGGGTGTTGGGGACAGAGATTCCGAACATATTTGTATTATGCTAATTAAACCTTGCTTATTACAGTCTGGGCCTCTCTGGTAGTCTCTCTAAGGGTCGTAATCTGGGCACAACAAGGTGCTGATCTGAACAGCTCCCAGATATGAGGTGTAGCTCCTCTAGTAATCATTAGGCAGCTGTAGAAGGACACACATAGAAAAGCAGGTCAAGGAGCTATGAGGTTAACTGTATCCTAGCTTATATTCCTGACCTGGAGGTCATTGACAGCATTCTCAGACCTACTGGCTGCTTCCTGTGTTTCTAAGTGTACTACTCTACCAGAGAACCCTGGTTACAAACCCCCTCCCTGCAGGAACCTACCATGGGATATTCACCTAGAGGTTAGCTACATCCCAGGAAAGACATGGAGAAATCCGAGGCATGGCTCCACCATCACAGGAAATTGGAGGGTCCCTCTGAAACTCTTCCTGTTCGCTGGTGTAGGACTCATATCATCTTCTATTTCACATAAACCCTCCATGACAATTCAGCCTGAGTGGTGACTCCATTGGGAATGGATATGCCCCCTTTCCTAGCATCACTCAGCTGATCCTTTTCAAACTTTCACAGACATGTCTGACACACTTCAGGCTCTACCTTCCATGTTCTTAGAGGTTTGTGAATACAGAGCCTACATGATGATCATCTAGGTTTCTGTGTCATAAAAAACATGTTCAGAGAACACAGCAGATGGTAGCCTTTGGGTGAGTTATTGTCTTAGGGCACAGAGATTATTATAAGCCTTTTTGCTCATTGTATGGACTAAAAATATATAAAATTTTTTATATGAGACTATAAAATATATAAAGAGAATTTTACTAGAACCCCATGGAAGACTAAGAATTCAAGAGATAGAGCATGGCCATGGGCACCGTCCTGACAAGAGTAAGCATTAATTACCCTTGGAAGTGATCCTGCCTGTCTAGAGGCTGAGCTCAGAGGGTTGAAGACTACACAGGTTGCCAGAACTGCTGGAACAAAAGGTGTTCTCCATGGGGTGGGGAGAAGAGCAGGCAACAGCCTCCATTGTGGCTCACTGTATAGTTCCTTGCAAATGGTACAGCCCCTGGTACTGGCTCCTGCTCACAGGTGAGGAGGAGCCTTTCTGATAATGTCTGGGAAGAGGGGAACTCAGAGACTGGGCAGAATATCCTAATGTAGAAAGATAGAAAATGTTGCCTCATGTTCCTTGACTTCCATCTAGGTGACGCGATCTGCTCTCATTTATACACACAGGATGACATACACCTGCACAAACATCCACACTCACACACATTCACATATTCCTGTCATTCCCCCACATGTATAAGTTAATGTAATCTGGAATTGTAACTGCTTTCGTTATCACCTGGACATTCAAAACCCTTGGACATTTATTCTTCCATCCTCCCACATGTATCTGAGACTGTCCAGGTATACCAGTCTTCCAGAAAGATCTAACTAGTTTTTCCTAACAATGCCCCAGACATATTAGACTGGAAGACAGACTAGGAAGCCCATCTTGAAGGGAAGTCAGGAGTTTGCTGCATAGAGTGAGAAGAAATCAAAATGTTCAGAGGAGGAGGTCAGTGAAGTCATCCCCATCATAATTTCAGATTGTGAGCATCCATGTGAGGACAGTGAGTGTGGAAGCACATGATGAGAGAATTCTACAGAGGAAGTGATACAGTGAGGAGCACTGAGGTCATGGAGGTCATTTGTTTACTTCCTTTGAGTTGGACAGACACTCCCATCCACCTTAGCTGAGTGATGCATCCAAGCTTCTTACTATACAGGGCCCCTCTTTCCTCAAAAGACAAAGGTCTCAATATTAATGAATTTGTCCCACTTCTCACCTGTTCTCCCTTTCAGCTTGCAGGCACGCTCCCACTACTGTCAGTTCATTATTGAATCAATGCTGCCAAACATTGTCCTTTCTGTTTTGCCTCTTGTAATGATGAGTGAGGGATAGGTCCTTTTTTCCTGCTTTCACACCCCCAGGGGCTGCTGTACCAATCTTCTATCATTAGGACTAGCTCTATGGTGTTGCCCAGGTGAGATAAAGGGACCAATCTTTAGAGTGCTGCAAATGGTGAGGGGTAGAGTCAGCCCTCCTTCTTTTATGGACCCAGGACTAGCTCCTACCCCTCTCTGGTGGTGATGGTCATGAGGTGGGGAGAGGGCATCTCACCTTTGCCCATGCTTCCATATGTCTGATGAGTAATGGGGGACAATTCTTTGATCATAACATTGTGGCTGTGTCACCCCCAGCTGCCACCACTGGGAAAATCTTCTGTGCTGTCTAGTTGAAGGGCAGAGTCCATTTCATGAGTGCTGCAGCTGGTTACAGGGAGCCCCATTGTGTTGCCCAAGCAAGGTGTAGGGCCTGCACTCCTCAGTGCTGTAGCTTATGGGGAGGAGCAGAGACAACTTTCCTATTCTTATGACAACTGGGACAGATTTCCCTTTGCCACATGTATTGATGGACTGGGGGAGAGAGAGTACTGTATCTCTCCCCTGCCCATGCCACACAATTCAGATGAGTTATGGGGACAGGTCTTCCATGCTCACAACTTCGGGGCTGTCTTCCCCATGCATGCGATAACATCATTGGCTCTATTGTGCTTCCCCGGTGAGATGCAAGCCTGCTGTTCTGAGTTTTGCATCTGGTATGGGTTAGGGGCAGCTCTCCTGTTCTTATAACAACAGGACCAGATCTCCCAGCAGCCTAAGGTGTTGATTGGCCCAGGGTGCAGTTAACTTTCCCTCGCTCCTGCTGCCCTAAGACAGATGAGAGATGGCTACAGCTCTCCCATGCTCACAACTTAGGGCCTGGGCTCACCCACATCTGCACTAACAGGGTTGGCTTTATTGTGTTGCTCTGGCAGGGTGCTAGCCCTGCTCTCCCCAGTGTTGCAGATTATGGGGGGAAAGTAAAGTTCTCTCACTCTTATTAAATCAGTATCAACTCTACCCCTTGCCTTAGGCACTGAAAGTAGGGGTGGGGAAGGACTACTCTCCTCAGCCCACACCGCCAAATGGCAGATAAGGGGATAATCTAGGTCTCCCATGCTAACTTTCTCAGGGTTGGATCTCCTGTGTTCTCATCAACAAGGTTATTTCTGTGCATGGCTCACTTTCCTGTGGGTTGTAGCTGGGCAAAGGATCAGCTACCTCACCATCTCAGCCTGCTTCCTTCCTCTTTCATCTCTTCATATATTCCCCAGTCCACAGGACCTGAAGCATTCTCTCTCTCTCTCTCTCTCTCTCTCTCTCTCTCTCTCTCTCTCTCTCTCCTCTCTCTCTCTCCCCCTCTCTCTCTCTCTCTCCCTCCCTCCCTCCCTCCCTCTCTCTCTCTCTCCCTCCCTCCTTCTCTCTCTCTCTCTCTCTCTCTCTCTCTCTCTCTCTCTCCCCCTCCCTCCCTCCCCCCCTCCCTCCCTCCTTCTCTCTCTCTCTCTCTCTCTCTCTCTCTCTCTCTCTCTCTCTCTCTCTCTCATACTATACTAGACCATACACCAGTTCACTCTAACAGTGCTCATCTGGCTGGTTCTTCAAGGTATTAGGAGGGTATTTTTTATTGATGGGGTACAACAAGGACAACAATTATGTGGTGAATATGATCAGTCACCACTCAGCTACAGCTAACATTTTTCTCATTCCTATAGTACTTTGGCAAATGCCATGTATAAGAAAAAGCCAGGACATAATGACTCCATTTTTACAGGGGAAAAGAAGACATTTATGTATTAAACAGAATTGCAAAGCAGTTAATAGCTTAGGTTTGGATCAAATATATAGCTAATCCACAGAATACATGAATATTAAGTTCATGAACCCCCAAATTTCTGGATGCTCTAAGTCTCTTTTTAGCATGTAGATAAATGCATCTTTTCATTTACCCAATTATATTCTATGTATAACTGATTCATATAACACCAATTATCCATTTCAAGTGAGGAAGAGTTGACATGAGAAAGGACTGCCCTCTTTCCCCGTGGATATATCTAAATAGATTTGATCCATAGTTTGTTGGATGCACTCCTGTTAAAAAACATGGCAAAGGCTGACCCGGACTATTTCTGTTCTGAGAGTGGAGACTTCACATAAGATTCCTTTTCCTATTACAATTTTTTAAAGATGGATGGGGTTTCTGACTTTGGTCATTTTGAAGTGGGCAACTAAGTAGCACGAACGCATCCATGCAATCATGTGGTCAACACCATTCTGAAAAGCATTTTAAGCTTGTCCCATCCTCTCCAGTGTATTTTTCTCTATGCATGTGACAAAACTTGACATCAAATTGTGTTTATGGAAATACAGCTCATATGGCTGTGTTTTCTCATCAGTTCTGTAAACTTCTTTAGCATCTTTAGTGCATCTCCAGATAACTTTATGTCATCTGAAGACATATTTTACATTTGGTTTATTGACTATCTTTCATTTTTTGTTTTGTTTAATTGTTCTGTCTAGGACTTCTAAGAGGATAATGAACAGAAGTGGCCACGCAGCATCCTTGTGTTGATCCAGGTCATAGAGGGAAAGCTCTCAGTGTCCCCACTGAATACAGACTTGGCTCTGTGTTTTCATGTGTGCCCTTACTGTACTGCCATAGCATTCTATTCCTAGTTTGCCTGCTTTCATCCTTAACAACTGTTCATTTTACCTGGGTGGTGGTGTCACTTGCATTTAATCATAGTAAGATCTCTCTGAGTTTGAGGCCAGACTTGTCTACAAAGGGAGTTCCAGTATATCCATAGCTACACAGAGAAACCCTGTCCTAGAAAATGAAACAAAACCAAAAAGACATCATCAGTTTTGTGTTTCTTAATGTTTCTGTGCTTCTTGAAATGTGTGTTTTATCTGGGTCATTCAACATTTAGCAAATAACTATTGAGTATTCATGGAATCTTAGAATCTGAAAAATGAAATGTAAGTTGTCAAATTTCACTTCTAGTATTAGTGTTAATCATTTGAGAACAAAGTTGATTAAATTAAAGTTTGTCAAAACTGTTAATCACTTCAAAGAGCAAACTTTTGCTTTTGGTCCATTGATTTTGTAAACTATTATTGTTTAATTGTATCACTGTTCTAACCAACAGCAAGTCAAGTAGAGACCATGGAGGAATGATGCTTCCTTGAATAATCTCCATGGTTTACTTAGTTACCTTTTCCTTGTATAGCCTAGGATAGCCTTCTTGGAATGACGATATCCACAGTGCACTGCGTGCTCACACATCAATCTATAGCACGTAAATGCTCCCCATTCATGCCCACAGGCCTAGTTGAAGGGGGCAGTTACTTGACATTTCCCCAGGAGTCTCCAGCTTGTGTCATGAGAAACAACTTAATCAGCACATATGTTGAACATGCCAGGTACATCAGTTCAGTTTCAGAAAGTCATCACTCCTAGTTTCTGTATGTCACATAGTCACTATCCATTTGAACCTCACTAAAGCTCTATACATGCTCTGCATGTATATGAGAAGGGGCAAAAATACCCATGAGAAAAGGTGGTTCCATCAGAAGTCTACTCAAATCCTTACCATTCCTAGATCATTTCTAGAGTCATACTTATTTCTTAGGTGTCATGAGTCCAATGCTAAAGCCCATTTGTCATGTCCCATGTCCAGGTGACAACATCAGTCAGGTCCCACCCTGCTTATTCATCTGTGCTTGGAGGAAAGTATGAGGATTAGGAAAGAAATGGACAAGAGACAACTGATAGAGTCTGGAGGGCATCAGTAAATACTAGGATTCATCTCAAGCTTATTTCTTATAGCCTTTATATACCCCAGTTCAGAAAGAGGGGGGAGGCAAAAGACTTCTTTACCAAGATACAAAGAACAAACAAAATAATTACCTTCTTGATACTCAAAGCATATAGTAGTCACACCTTACATCAAATATTCTTTAATATAAACTTGAAAGAGCAAGAATAGGTTTCAACTTTATGATCTTTAGTCAAAGGGAATGAATTCATTTCTGTGGGCTCCCACACTTATGTAGCCAGGGTCACATGCTAGTCCTCATGATCCACCCCAGCAGAATGGCTCATGTTGTGCTCCAGATGGACTGCTGAATTAAAAAGAGGCCTGTTCAGGTCTCCTGGTTGAGGTTTCTGCTCATAATCATGTCCTGAGAACTGGCTATGAGGCTTCCCAGGGAAGTAGCGACTGAACTCTCATTGCCACCTACTTATAGGACTGTGGTGCGGGAGAATTGTCTGTATTCTGTCAATCACGTTTTAAATAAACACTGATTCCAGGCAGGAAGTATAGGCAGGAAAACCAGGCAGGAAGTAGTAATGATGCAAAGAGAACAGGAGAATTCTGGGAAGGAGGAAGTTGATTCCCCCCAGTCCTGTGCCAACAATCGAGGAAGCAGGATGTGACCTGCCAGCTAAAAAAGGTACCCAGCCATATGGCAAAAATAGATCAGAATAATGTGTTAATATAAGCTACAAGAGCTAATAAGTAGCCTGACCTAAAGGGCCAACCAGCTTTATAACTTATAGAAATCTCTGTAATTTTCTTTGGGATTTACTGGCTGTGGGGTACCAGGCAGGACAGAAACCCCCAACAAGCAGTCCCCCTCATGTTACAGGACTGTCTTAAACAGCAAAGTTTTGAAGGGCATTGGCCCATGCTGAGCACTGGTGGTCAGTGCATGTGGAGGGACATAGCACTTTGGGCTGCATGGCCATCCTAGGTTTGTCTACCACTAAGCTGTGTATCCCAGACCACATGTAACAAAGTCAGTATTTCTCTATCATAGCACAGGAGGCCCTACTGTCTCTGAGCACTCAGATTTCACTCTATAGTTTCCTGTAATTCACCTTACTTTATACTCTACTCAGCAGGGCAGTGGTGGGAGGTCAATAATAGTCTAATGAGATCTTTGCTAGTGTCAGCGGTTCCACACAGAAATCTCCTCTCTGTTTCCTGCACAGCATTGTTAAATACAGCAACAAGGAACAATTCCTACTCAGTGGAGGGCGAGGAAGTGGTAGCTTTCACTTGCGAACTTTAGTGTCAGGATATAGCTTGAGTTGTGGTGGAGAAGTTGTCAAAGCCTCTTCGAAGGTATTGAGTTGGGGCTGTCTGAGAGCAACAGCACGTTCACTTTTCTCAGTTTGGCTAGAACTGATGCAGAATGCTATGAGTGTAAAGCTGGGATCCAATGAGTGCAAGAGAATGTGATTCAGTCAACATAACTGTGAGCAACATGGATACAACAGTGTAATGAAAGAGACAGAGACTGATTGGTCGGGTCCCTTTTGTTTTATAACATAAAACACCTAGATGAACACCTAGTTTAGCCAAGTCATTCTGTGCTTGCTCATGCGATTCCATCCAGGTTCAAGTATGATATGAGGAGAATTCTGTCTGACAAAGCTCAGGGTTACCACCTGTGATGGAAAAATATGACATCTCAGACACTGGTTCACTTAACACATGTGAGCCAAGTGGGGGACTTTCAGTATGTATGATGCACTGGTATTGGAATCCAGGCTGTTTCATGAGGCACAGAAACACCTGACTACTTCAGAACACTTCTAGCCTCTGCCATGTGACATTTTTGGAGGTTGAAATGGCTCTCAGAGGTACTGTGGCCTTCCAAAGGCAAGGAATTTTGTTTCTCTCTGGTGATTTCATATTCGGATTTTTTCCACTTACTCCATAAATGTTTCACTTCCGAAAATATTTATTCAGACTTAATTCTGCTGTAGGACAATGATTTTGTACCCTGTAAAGATTTATCAGTTGTATTGCTTTAACAAAACACTGATTGGCCAGTAGCCAGGCAGGAAGTATATGTGGGATGACCAGGCAGGAAGTAGAGGCAGGGTGACAAGAACAGGAGAATTCTGGGAAGAGGAAAGGCTGAGTCTGCAGCCATTACCCACACAATGAAGAAGCAAGATGAGAATGCCTTGCTGATAAAAGGCCATGTGGCTAACACACACAAGAATTATGGGTTAAAATGTAAGATATGGGTTAATAAGAAGCCTGATTTAATAGGCTAATCACTTTATAATTTTTTATTTATTTATTAAAGATTTCTCCCTCCTCCCCACCACCGCCTCCCACTTCGCTCCCCCTCTCCCAATCAAGTCCCCGTCCCTCATCAGCCCAAAGAGCAATCAGGGTTCCCTGCCCTGTGGGAAGTCCAAGGACCACCCACCTCCTCCCAGGTCTAGTTAGATGAGCATCCAAACTGCCTAGGCTCCCACAAAGCCAGTACGTGCAGTAGGATCAAAACAGTGTCATTGTTCTTGAGTTCTCAGTAGTCCTCATTGTCCTCTATGTTCAGTGAGTCCGGTTTTATCCCATGCTTTTTCAGACCCAGGCCAGCTGGCCTTGGTGAGTTCCCGATAGAACATCCCCATTGTCTCAGTGTGTGGGTGCACCCCCCGCGGTCCTGAGTTCCTTGCTTGTGCTCTCTCTCCTTCTGCTCCTGATTTGGACCTTGGGATTTCAGTCCTGTGCTCCAATGTGGGTCTCTGTCTCTGTCTCCTTTCATCGCCTGATGAAGGTTAATATCCAGGAGGATGACTGTATGTTTTTCTTTGGGTTCACCTTCTTATTTAGCTTTTCTAGGATCATGAATTATAGGCTCAATATCATTTATTTATGGCTAGAAACCAAATATGAGAGAGTACATCCCATGTTCCTCTTTTTGAGTCTGGGATACCTCACTCAGGATAGTGTTTTCTATTTCCATCCATTTCATGCAAAATTCAAGAAGTCATTGTTTTTTACTGCTGAGTAGTACTCTAATATGTATATATTCCATACGTCATCCATTCTTCCATTGAAGGACATCTAGGTTGTTTCCAGGTTTTGGCTAAATCACTTTATAATTAATGTAAGTCTCTCTGTGTTTCTTTGGGACTGGGCAGGACAGAAACCTCTGTGAATATATTTCTATTTCATTTGTTGTGATAAAACATGATGTACAAGTCAGTAAATGAAGAAAATAATTTATTAGGGTTCAAAGTCTATCATTACAGGAAAGCACTTCAGCAAAGTCTCAAAGCTTGACAAATGATGATCTTTCTGCAAAGGTCATGACTCCTTATCCTTACCAAACAGTGCCAGCAAACAGGCTCCAAGAGTTTATGTGCCTGAGATGAGGGTGGACATCGGTTGTTTAAACCACTTCAAGAAAAATAACAACAGTTTTCTGTGCAGTGTCTGATCTGCCCAAAATCTTGTCTTGTCAGTTTGTTTCTAGGCCAAAATCCCCCAAATACTTTATTCCCAATATCACTTTTAACAATCAGACCTAATACATAGCTCTGTCACTGGTTTCAGTGTCAATAGCCAAGAAAATTACAGTTCTTTCTAATTGGAATCATGAACAGTCAGTCTGAAACTTTGATGTGAAATACTTTGGTTTTTTAAAAAAGATACAGAAGTTAGTTCATTGCCTATGCCCCTGTGTATCAGCAAATACTAACTTTTTCAACTTTAATTTTTACCCTGACTCTCCCCTTGTTGCTTTCCTTTTTATTTCTGTCCAAATATGCATCCAGCCTGGACATGAGTGTATATTTCTCAGCCCTGAGAAGTCTCATGTTGTAGGAAGGACTTTCCAGCAGATACAATGTCTTTAAGGGCAAGTGGAATTCTTTTTTCATAACACATGGCTTCCTATTCCTGTCATTAACTTTTACAAGAGCCCTCATAAAGAGGGGACACCTTGGATTTGAAACATGCTAACACTCTTCTATTCCCACATGAAAGAAAAAATATTTTCACAAATGGTGACAAGCAGCTCAGAGCCGTGCCCCTATCTCTGCTCATGTTTCACAGGATGACTGCATCTACTCTGTGGATGAAGAATATCTGTGGAAGGTCTGTTACGAGTGAGGGTAAGACACACCCTCACTGATTTGATGATGCTATTTTTGATTCTTCTTAAGGGTGAGAATATGTCGCTGATGGACATTAGAAGTTTCATGTGTTCAGGAACAGAGAAATGGGGGTATAAACTTTAGGGTAGAATGCCTCTGAGCTGATTCCTGTCTCTGAAGGTCAAGCTGTGTAAGGCTATGGTAATGAGTCCATGTGGTGTTCACAGACAGCAGTGATGGGCTCTCCCTTTGATAACATGGAGGTTCCTGTCCTAGTTAGCAATAAGTGTCAAACTGACACAGCATAAAGTGACCATTGTGTGCACCATGATTTCCTCTGATAGTTTGGGTTCAGTCTTTTTCTCCTGAGTTTGCCCATTCTCTAGATGCATAATTTGCAAATGGAAGTTTTGGTCCCACCAGGTCCCATAGCCATTCAGTCCCAAACACACAGAGACTAATTATAAACTAGTTGGTCTATTGCCCAGGCCTATTACTAGCTAGCTCTTACAACTTAAATTAACATATACTTCTTATCTGTGTTTAGCCATGTGTTTTGGTACCTTTTCTTAGTAAAGCATTCTCATCTTGCTTTCTCTGTGTCTAGGTATTAACTCTTTCCCTTTACTCTTCCCAGAATTCTCCTTGTCTGGTTGCCCTGCCTATACTTCCTGTCTGGGTACTGGCCAATAGGCATTTTAATAGACCAGTATGAGTGACAAATTGTTACAGTACACAAGAGCATTATCCCACAGAATTTCTTTCTTTTTTTTTTAATTAATTTATTTATTGAGGATTTCTGCCTCCTCCCGAAACCGCCTCCCATTTCCCTCCCCCTCCCCCGATCAAGTCACCCTCCCTCATCTGCTCGAAGAGCAATCAGGGTTCCCTGACCTGAGGGAAGCCCAAAGACCGCCCACCTCTATCCAGGTCTCCTAAGGTGAGCATCCAAACTGCCTAGGCTCCCACAAAGCCAGTATTTGCAGTAGGATCAAAAACCCACTGCGATTGTTCTTGAGTTCTCAGTATTCCTCATTGTCCTCTATGTTCAGCTAGTCCGGATTTATCCCATGCTTTTTCAGACCCAGGCCAGCTGGCCTTGGTGAGTTCCCGATAGAACATCGCCATTGTCTCAGTGTGTGGGTGCACCCCTCGCGGTCCTGAGTTCCTTGCTCGTGCTCTGTCTCCTTCTGCTCCTGATTTGGACCTTGAGATTTCTGTCCCGTGCTCCTCTGTCTCTGTCTCCTTTCATCGCCTGATGAAGGTTAATATTCATGAGGATGCCTATGTGTTTGTCTTTGGGTTCACCTTCTTATTTAGCTTCTCTAGGAACATGCATTATGAGCTCAATGTCCTTTATTTATGGCTAGAAACCAAATATGAGTGAGTACATCCCATGTTCCTCTTTTTGGGTCTGGCTTACCTCACTCAGGATAGTGTTTTCTATTTCCATCCATTTGTATGCAAAATTCAAGAAGTCCTTGTTTTTTACTGCTGAGTAATACTCTAATATGTATATATTCCATACTTTCTTCATCCATTCGTCCATTGAAGGGCATCTAGGTTGTTTCCAGGTTCTGGCTATTACAAACAATGCTGCCATGAACATAGTTGAGCATATACTTTTGTTGTATGATAGGGCCTCTCTTGGGTATATTCCCAAGAGTGGTATTGCTGGATCCAGGGGTAGGTTGATTCCGAATTTCCTGAGAAACCGAAACACTGCTTTCCAGAGTGGTTGCACAAGTTTGCATTCCCACCAGCAATGGGTGAGTGTAGCCCTTTCTCCACAACCTCTCCAGCAAAGGCTATCATTTGGTGTTTTTTATTTTAGCCATTCTGAAAGGTGTAAGATGGTATCTAAAAGTTGTCTTGATTTGCATTTCCCTGATCGCTAGGGAAGTTGAGCATGACCTTAAGTGTCTTTTGGCCATTTGAAGTTCTTCTGTTGAGAATTCTCTGTTCAGCTCAGCGCCCCATTTTATAATTGGATTGATTAGCCTTTTACGGTCTAGTTTCTTGGTTTCTTTATATATTTTGGAGATCAGACCTTTGTCAGTTGCGGGGTTGGTGAAAATCTTCTCCCAGTAAGTGGGTTGCCTTTTTGTCTTAGTGACAGTGTCCTTTGCTTTACAGAAGCTTCTCAGCCTCAGGAGGTCCCATTTATTCAGTGATGCCCTTAGTGTCTGTGCTGCTGGGGTTATACGAAGGAAGTGGTCTCCTGTGCCCATGTGCTGTAGAGTACTTCCCACTTCTATCAGGTTCAGTGTGTTCGGACTGATATTGAGGTCTTTAATCCATTTGGACTTGATTTTTGTGCATGGAGATACATATGGATCTATTTTCATTCTTTTACAGATTGACATCCAGTTTTGCCAGCACAATTTGTTGAAAATGCTGTCTTTTTTCCATTGTATACTTTTAGCTCCTTTATCGAAAATCAGGTGCTCATAGGTTTGTGGGTTAAAGTCAGGGTCTTCTATTCTATTCCATTGGCCGACTTCTCTGTTTTTATGCCAATACCAGGCTGTTTTCAATACTGTAGCTCTATAATAGAGTTTGAAGTCAGGGATGGTAATGCCTCCAGACAATCCTTTATTGTATAAGATTGTTCTGGCTATCCTGGGTTTTTTGTTCTTCCATATAAAGTTGATTATTGTCTTCTCCAGATCTGTGAAGAATTTTGATGGGATTTTGATGGGGATTGCATTAAATCTATAGATTGCTTTTGGTAGAATTGCCATTTTTACTATGTTGATCCTCCCAATCCAAGAGCAAGGGAGGTCCTTCCATTTTCTGGTGTCTTCTTCAATTTCTTTCTTCAAAGATTTAAAGTTCTTGTCAAATAGGTCTTTCACTTCCTTGGTCAGGGTTACCCCAAGATATTTTATGCTATTTGTGGCTATCGTGAAAGGTGATGCTTCTTTGATTTCCCTCTCTGCTTCTTTATCCTTAGTGTAAAGGAAGGCAACTGATTTTTTGGAGTTGATCTTGTATCCTGCCACATTACTAAAGGTGTTTATCAGCTGTAAAAGTTCTTTGGTAGAAGTTTTGGGGTCACTTATGTATACTATCATATCATCTGCAAATAATGAAAGCTTAACTTCTTCCTTTCCAATACGAATCGCCTTGATCTCCTTATGTTGTCTTATTGCTATTGCTAGAACTTCAAGCACTATATTGAAGAGGTATGGAGAGAGTGGACATCCTTGTCGTGTTCCTGATTTTAGTGGGATGGCTTTGAGTTTTTCTCCGTTCAATTTAATGTTAGCTGTTGGCTTGCTGTAAATAGCTTTTATTATATTTAGGTAGGATCCTTGTATCCCTATTCTCTCCAAGACCTTTATCATGAAGGGGTGTTGAATTTTGTCGAATGCTTTTTCAGCATCTAATGAAATGATCATATGGTTTTTTTTCTTTCAGTTTATTTATATGGTGGATTACATTTATAGATTTTCGTATGTTGAACCAGCCCTGCATCTCTGGGATGAAGCCTACTTTATTATAATGGATAATTTTTCTAATGTGTTCTTGGATTCGGTTTGCCAGTATTTTGTTGAGGATTTTTGCGTCGATGTTCATGAGTGAGATTGGCCTGTAATTCTCTTTCCTGGTTGAGTCTTTGTGTGGTTTTGGTATCAGAGCAACTGTAGCTTCATAAAAGGAGTTTGGTAATGACCCTTCTGTTTCTATATTGTGGAATACATTAAGGAGTATAGGTATTAGCTCTTCTTGGAAGTTCTGGGAGAATTCCGCATTGAAACCATCTGGTCCTGGGGTTTTTTTGGTAGGGAGGCTTTTGATAACCTCTTCTAATTCTTCGCGACTAACAGGTCTGGTTAGATTGTTCACCTGGTCCTGGTTTAACTTTGGTATATGGTATTTATCTAAAAAATTGTCCATTTCTTTTATATTTTCCAATTTTGTGTTATACAGGCTTTTGTAGTAAGATCTAATGATTCTCTGAATTTCCTCTGTGTCTGTGGTTATGTCCCCCTTTTCATTTCTGATCTTATTTATTTTTGTGTTCTCTCTCTGTTGTTTAATTAATTTGGATAGGGGTTTGTCGATCTTGTTGATTTTCTCCAAGAAGAAGCTTTTTGTTTCATTGATTCTTTGGACTGTTTTCTGTGTTTCTATTTTGTTGATTTCGGCCCTCAGTTTTATTATTTCCAGTCTTCTACTTCTCCTGGGCACGTCTGCTTCTTTTTTTTCTAGAGCTTTCAGGTGTGTTGTTAAGTCCCCAATGTATGCATTCTCCATTTTCTTTAACTGGGCACTTAGTGCTATGAACTTTCCTCTTAGCACTGCTTTCATTGTGTCCCATAGATTTGAGTATGTTGTCTCTTTATTTTCATTAAATTCAAGGAAGACTTTAATTTCTTTCTTTATTTCTTCCTTGACCCAGGTGTGGTTCAGTATTTGACTGTTCAGTTTCCATGAGTTTGTCGGCTTTCTGTGGGTAGTATTGTTGCTGCCTTCTAACTTTAATCCATGGTGATCAGATAGGACACAGGTGGACACTGATATTTTTTGTATCTGTGGAGGTTTCCTTTGTTTCCAAGTATGTGGTCAATTTTTGAGAAGGTTCCATGAGCTGCAGAGAAGAAGGTATATTCTTTCCTATTTGGGTGGAATGTTCTATAGATGTCTGTTAAGTCCATTTGCTTCATTACCTCCAATAATTCTCTTAATTCTCTATTAGGTTTCTGTCTGATTGGCCTGTCCCCTGGAGAGAGAGGTGTGTTGAAGTCTCCTACTACTAGTGTGTGTGGTTTGATGTCTGCCTTGGGTTCTAGTAATATTTCTTTTACATAAGTAGGTGCTTTTATATTGGAGGCGTAGATATCCAGGATTGAGATGTCATCCTGATGAATTTTTCCTGTTATGAGTATAAAGTGACCATCTCGGTCTCTTCTGATTGATTTTAGTTTGACGTCAGTTTTGTTAGAAATTAATATGGCCACACCTGCTTTTTTCTTAGGACCATTTGCTTGAAACACCTTTTCCCAACCTTTTACTCTGAGTAGGTGCCTGTCTTTGTGGTTGAGATGTGTTTCTTGCAAACAGCAGAATGTTGGATCCTGTTTTCGTATCCAATCTTTTAGCCTGTGCCTTTTTATAGGTGAATTGAGCCCATTAATATTAAGTGATATTAATGACCAGTGGTTGTTTACTCCGGTTATTCTTATTGCTTTTGGTAGTAGAGATTGTGTGTGTGTCTCCCTTCTTTGAGATGTACTGGTGAAGGGTCACTAGATGCCTGGGTTATTTTAGGCAGTGTTGGCAGTGTTGGATTCCTTGGGTTGCAATTTTCCTTCTATTACTTTCTGTAGGGCTGGATTTGTGGCTACATATTGTTTAAATTTATTCTTATCCTGGAATATCTTGTTTTCTCCATTGATAATGAATGATAGCTTGGCTGTGTATAGTAGTTTGGGTTTGCATCCATGGTCTCTTAGCTTCTGCAGTACATCTATCCAGGACCTTCTGGCTTTCATAGTTTCCATAGAGAAGTCAGGTGTAAGTCTGATCGGTTTACCTTTATAAGTTACTTGCCCTTTTTCCTTTGCAGCTCTTAATATTCTTTCTTTAACCTGTATATTTCGTGTTTTGATTATTATATGGCGAGGAGATGTTTTTCTTTGATCCAGTCTGTTTGGTGTTCTGTATGCTTCTTGAATATTTAAATGAATATCTTTCTTTAAGTTGGGAAAGTTTTCTTCCATAATTTTGTTGAATATATTTTCTGGGCCTTTGAGCTGTGACTCTTCTCCTTCTTCTATTCCTATTATTCTTATGTTTGGTTTTTTTTTATTGTGTCCCATATTTCTTGAATGTTTTGTGTTGAGAATTTGTTGGCTTTGCTGTTTTCTTTGATCTGTTCGTTTATTTTCTCTATGCTGTCCTCAGCATCTGAGATTCTTTCTTCTATCTCTTGTATTCTATTGATTATGCTTGTTTCTGTAGACTCTGCTCGTTGACCTAGATTTTCCATATCCGGCTGGTCCTCAGTTTGTATTTTCTTCCTTGCCTTCATTTCAGTTTTCAATTCTTGAACTGTTTCCATTACCTGTTTGATCGTTTTTTCTTGGTTTCCCAGGGTATCATGTACATATTTACTCATTTCTTCAAACTTTTTGTTATACTTCTCATCCATTTCTATAAGGGCATTTTTTACATGTTGTTTAAGGGACTCCATTGCCTTCATAAAGTCAATTTTTTCCACTTCTTCTGTGTTAGGTTGTTCAAATACTTCTGTTGTAAGATCCTTGGGTTCTGGTGTTTTCATGTTGTTTTTCAGATTATTGGGTGAGTTCTTGCCTTGGCGTCTGCCCATCTCCTCCTATTAATCCTATCTTATGGGTCTTTTAAAAACCGGATCAGGTTTCCCTGCTGGCCCAGGGCTCTGCTTACAAACTGCCCTCACTCTGTTTCCTGGTTCCTGCTGCAGGCCAAAAGCCCTCTCACCCCTCCGAAGGGTCTTCAGGACAGGACCAGGCTCCCCGTTTGCCAGTGACCTGGCCAACCAAAGGCCTACCTCTTTGATTTAATTGTAGTAGGGCGATCTGCTCTCCTTATTGCACGCCTGACCCTGCCGCTTGCGTCTGCTGCCGCGCTGGTCTCCCAAAGCCTCTTCCTGAATGTGGTGTTGCTCCGCCACGTCTGGCCGCCGCACCGCTCTGCTGCGTCTGGCCGCCGCGCAGCTCCACCGCGTCTTGAATTTCTTCTTTTTTTTATTAATCATGCTACACAATATTTCTGTCTCTGGAATTGGAATTACCAGAATATATCACAAACTCTCGCTAGATTCACTCACAGTGCCTGGAGTCAGCATGAGCTTTATGACTAGATATGTAATGCACTTGTTCCCGAGTATCAGACAACTTCACAACATTTATGCCTTGTGGCCATTCTTCTTGTTGGCCATAGAAACAAGCTGAAGATCTCCTAGTATTCTCTAGCATATGAATTAAGGACACAGAAACAACACTCTGAAAATTATTCATACATAATCACATTTTTGTTACCTATTCATCATTTGAAGGCCATTTAAATTGATTCTATTTTCTCCCTATTGTAAATGTAGTAGCAATGAATGTGGTGGAGCACGTATCTTTAGAGTAGGATGTCAAGTCCATTGATCAAGACCCAGATTGGTACAGCAGTTGGGTTCTGTGGTAGATTTATTTTTACTTTTTTGGTGAGAATTCTCCACACTGATTTCAAAAGTGTTTATACAAACAGTTTTGTTTGGAACCACAAAAGCAATGAATGAGGGCTCCCGTTTCTCCACAATTTTATCAGCATTTGTTGTGACTCATCATTCTTACTGATAAAATGTGAAAACTCAATGTAGTTTTAACAGATATTTTCCTAATTGCTATAGTGATGAACACTTCTGAAAATAGCTCTTATCAGTTTTATTGTTTCTTTTGGGAACTTTTTGTACAGATCCATGGCCAATTTTAAAAAATATTTTTTCTTCCCCCCTCTCTGTCTTTGTTTCTCTCTTTTTTTAAGTTTTGGAAACAGGGTCTCTGTATTAGCCCCATCTTTCCTGGAACTCACTATAGTTCAGGTTGGCCTCAAAATCATAGAGATATTCCTATCTCTGCTTTCTGAGTACTGTGATTAAATGTGAGCGCTACCATGCCAGGAACTCTTTTCTTGTGTCTTTTTTAGTTATTAAAACAAATATTCTATATATTAGTTGTCTGTCAGATATATATCTGGAAAAGATTTTCTCTCACCATGTGTGCTCTCTTTTCACTTTTTTGATTCTTTTATTTAATGTCTAGAAGCTTTTTTATGTATCTATCTAACTATTATTTATTTATTTATTTAGTTTTTTTAAGAAAGGGTTTCTCTTTGTAACATTCCTGACTGTTCTGGAATCCACTTTGTAGACCAGGCTGGCCTTAAACTCACACAAATTCATCTGCCTCTGCCTCCCAAGTGATAGGATTTGATGTGGGAGTGTCATATATCAATCTGTTGATTTCATTGGTTAAATAATAAAGAAACTGCTTGGCTCTCATAGGTTAAAACATAGGTGGGTGGAGTAAACAGAACAGAAGGCTGGGAGAAAGAAGCTTGATGAAGGAGGGTCATCTTTCTATCTATTGATTTCATTGGTTAAGCAATAAAGAAACTGCTAGGCCCTCATAGATTAAAACATAGGTGGGTGGAGTAAACTGAACAGAAGGCTGGGAGAAAGAAGCTGATTCAGTGAGTCACCATGATTCTCCCACTCCAGGCAGACGCAGGTTAAGATCTTCCCTGGTAAGCCAGCTCGTGGGGCTACACAGAATAATAGAAATGCAACAATCAATCTGTTGATTTCATTGGTTAAGTAATAAAGAAACTGCTTGGCTCTCATAGGTTAAAACATAGGTAGGTGGAGTAAACAGAACAGAATGCTGGGAGGAAGAGGAAGTGAGCTCAGAGAGGCCATGCTCCACTCTCCAGGGCAGACGTGCACGATGAAGCAAGCTGCCAGGTCAGACATGCTGAATCTTTCCCGGTAAGACTGGAGCTACACAGTTTATTAGAGATGGGTTGATCGGGATATCAGAATTAGCCAGTAAGAGCTAGAGCTAATGGGCCAAGCAGAATGGGCCAAGCAGTGTTTAAAAGAATACAGTGTCCCTGTAATTATTTCAGGGCATAAGCTAGCCAGGCGGCCGGGGTGCTGGGGATGCAGCCCCGCCGCTCCTATTACTACAAGGATTAAAGGCATGCACTATCACTGCTTGGTGAAGTTTTTTGTTTATTTATTATTTTTTATTTTGCTGATTTTAATTGAGCTCTACATTTTCTCTGCTCCCCTACCTGCCTCTCCCCTCCCCTTAAACCCTCCCACAAGGTCCCCATGCTCCCAATTTACTCAGGAGATCTTGTCTTTTTCTACTTCCCATGTAGATTAGATCTATGTATGTCTCTCTTAGGGTCCTCATTGTTGTCTAAGCTCTCTGGGATTGTAATTTGTGAGCTGGTTTTCTTTGCTTTATGTTTAAAAATCACTTATGAGTGAGTACATGCAATATTTGTCTTTCTGTGCCTGGTTTACCTCACTCAAAATGATGTTTTCTAGCTCCATCCATTTTCCTGCAAAATTCAAGATGTCGTTGTTTTTTTCTGCTGTGTGGTACATTGTGCAAATGTACCACATTTTCCGTATTCATTCTTTGGTCGAGGGGCATTTAGGTTGTTTCCAAGTTCTGGCTATGACAAACAGTGCTGCTATGAGCATAGTTGAACACATGTCCTTGTGCATAATTGAGCATCCTTTAGATATATACCCAAAAGGGGTATTACTTGGTCTTGAGGAAGGTTGTTTCCTAATTTTCTGAGAAATCACCACACTGACCTTCAAAGGGGCTGTACCAGTTTGCATTCCCACCAGCAATGCTGAAGTTCCCTTTACCCCACAACCTCTCCAGTATAAGTTGTCACCAGTGTTTTTGATCTTGCCCAGCAAATTTCTTCATAGACCTTGGAAGAACAGTATTCAAATTCATATGGAAAAGCAGAAAGCCCAAGATAGCCCAAACAATCTTGTACAATAAAAGAACTTCTGGAGACATTACAATCCCTGACTTCAAATTCTAATACAGAGGTAAAGTACTGAAAACAGCCTGGTATTGCCATAAAAACAGACAGGAATTACAATGGAACTGAATAGAAAATCTGGATATTAATCACACACCTTCAAACACCTGATTTTTGACAAAGAAGCAAAAATATCAAATGGAAAAAAGAAAGCATATTTAACAAATGGTGCTGTCATAACTGGATACCAACCTGTAGAAGAATGAAAATAGAATCATATCTATCACCACGCACAAAACTCAAGTCCAAATGAATCAAAGATCTCTACACAAAGCCAGCCACACAGAAACTTATATAAGAGAAAGTGGGAAGTATACTTGAACACATTGGCACAAGAGACCACTTACTAAATATAACCCCAGCAGCACAGACATTGATAGAAACAATTAACAAATGGGACCTCCCAAAACTGAAAAGCTTTTGTAAAGGAAAGGACACAGTCAACAAGACAAAATGACAGCCTACACAATGGGAAAATATCTTCAGTAGCCCCACATCAGACAATGGTCTGATCTCCAAAATATACAAAGAACTGAAGAAATTGGTCATCAAAGAACAAATAATCCAATAAAAATGGAGTACAGACCTAAACAGAGAACTCTCAACAGAGGAATTTAAAATGGCTAAAAGACACTTAAGGAAATGTTCAACATCCTCAGTCATCAGAGAAATGCAAATCAAAACAACTCTGAGATTCCATCTTATATCTGGGAGAATGGCCAAGATAAAAGACACTGAAGCTTTTTATTTTTATGATGTACATTTGTCAATTATTTTCATAATTCCTAGCAAATAGAGTCCTGTTCAGAAAGTTCTTTTTTATACTTGAATCATATAGGATCCTGCCTACTTTTACTTCTAGTACTTTCAGTGTTTCATATTTCACATTGAGGAACATACCCTGGTGCAGAATATTTGATTACTCTGTGAAGACATCTGTTTTACCTTACATGCCTGAGGCACCTTATGAATGGTTTAATAAAGAGCTGAGTGGCCAATAGCTAGGCAGAAACGGTTATGTTTGCCTTCCTAGGACAGAAAGAAACTCAGGTAAAGAATAAGAAAGGTTGGGATTCACCAATTAGATTAGAGGAAGTAGGACATACAGTATGGAGGTGACGTAATGAGTCATGTAGCAGAAGGTAGATAAATATGAATGGGTTAATTTAAGTTTTACTGGCTAGACTAATATTTTATAATGAATAATAAGTCTCTCTGTAATTATTTGAAAGCAGTCTGCCCAAAAATAATCTGGCTGCATTTGGTGCCCAAAACAGTACACATATATCCAAGCATAGGACTTGCGAGCTGATGATGTGTTGCTCAGTGGGAGAATAGGTAGAGATGACAGTCTCTGAGTGGGCGGAGTAACTTCACAGAGATGGTCACGTAGGCTTGAGTCACGGATGGTGTCCATGTGCCCAGGAGTCAACTTTTAAAGACCCAAGTTGAGTAGAGTAAGTTTCCAGCATCATGTGTGTATCAAAGCCAAAGAGGGAGTCTGCAGATGCAGAGAAGGGTTTTGCAGAGTTTTTTTTTGTAAAATTTTCCTGGAGCCAGGACATTCAGAAAGCCAGGTCTAGACTGAGAAAACCTCTGAAATGATACAGTATGCTTGAACATGGCAGAATATAGATTAATATAAATTGGTTCATTTAAGTTTTAAGAGATTGTAGGGAACAGACCTAAGCTAAGAACAACTTTGATGATTTAAAAGACATAAGAAGTCTCTGTGACATTACTTGGTAGCTAAAAGTCCAAAGAAAATTGACTGTAATGACCCACATGGAGTCTATTTTTATGCAGGGTGATAGTTATTAGTCTAATTTCATTCTTCTACATGTGGACAATGCATTTTCCATTTGTGGAATATGTCTCTTCTCCAATGCATGTTTTTGGCATCTTTGTCAAATATCATATGGATGTTATTTTGTGCACTCATATCTGTCATTTTTCATTGTTTCTCATTACTCTATATGTCTGTTTTTGCCACCATCATATGGTTCTTATGTTTCAAGGAGCCCCTTGTTCGTCCCGGCTGCCCAATACAGAAACAATCACACAGAAACTGTATTAACTAAATCACTGCTTAGCCTGTTAGCTCTAGCTTCTTATTGACTAACTCTTATATATTAATTTAACCCATGTCTATTAATCTGTGTATCACCACAAGGTTGTGACCTATCAGCAAAGTTTCAGCTCATCTATATCTGGCGGCAACTTCATGGTGTCTCTCGCCCCCCTCTCCCCGCCTTCCTTCTCCCAGAGTTCAGTCCAGATTTCCCCACCCACCAAAGTTTTGCCCAATCAACAGACCAAGGCCGTTTCCTTATTCATTAACCAATAAAAGCAACACAGACAGAAGGACCTCCCACATCATTCTTATTACTATAGCTCTGTAATATTTTGAAATCTGCAAATCTAATCCATCCAGCATTGTTATTTTTGCTCAGGATAGCTCTGGCTACCTAGGATATTTTGCATTCCACATGGATTTTATGACCTTTTCCATTTTTGTGAATAATGTTTCGGGGGTTTTGTTTGGGATTTCATTGACTCTGCAGATTACCTTGTTAGAACGGTCATTTTTACAATAATAATTATACCAATCCTTTAGCATGAGATTCCTTTCCATTTTTTGTGTCTTTCTCAATCTTTCTTCAGAGATTTAAACTCTTCAATATAGAGGTCTTACACCTCCATGCTTATCTTTATTCTTATATTTTTTGAGGCCTCTGTGGATAGAAGTTTGACTATGATTTTTTTTCTAGATATCAGTGGGGGAAAGAAACCACTCATTTTTGTAATTTGTTTTTATATCCTGACAAGTTACTGAAATTGTTGATTGCTTCTCAAAGTTTACTAGTGGAATTTTACATTTGTTTCTGTATAACATAATACCATCTGCAAATAGTTTAATTTATTTTTCCTATTTGAATGACTTTAATTTCCTTCCTTTGTATTATTTTTCCAGCCAGTACTTTCAGACAAATATTGAAAAGAAGTGAAGACAGTGGAAAGTCCTGTTCTATTCCTGATTTTAAGGAGATTTTCCCAAGTGTTCTCAGCTTTCAGATGATGCTGCATGTGGCTTTATCATATGTAGCCCCTATTATATTGATGTTTAATCCCTCCAAGTTTATTGAATCCAGGACGTTTTCCATAAAGACAGATTAGATTTTGTCAAAGTATTTCTGTACATCTATTGGGATGATAATGCGGTTACATTTAAATGTGATTCATAAACCCTGTGAAACTATTCAACTACAAGAAAAATGGAAGCATAAAATTTGTATGCAAATGAGTAAAACCAGAAAATTCAGAATGAGGCAGCTGACACCAAGAAATATATCCATATGTATTTTTTTTGTTTTTTTTTAGTTGTTGAAAAAAAATTATGCCTCCTCTCTGTTTCCCATTCCCATTCCCCCACTCCCCTCCCCCCTCCACTCCTCTCCCCCTCTGCCTACTCCATTCCACCTCCCTCTTGAGAATGAAGAGCAGTCCAGATTCCCTGCCCTGTGGGAAGTCCAAGGTCCTCCCACTTCTATCCAGGTCCAGGAGGGTGAGCATCCAAACAGGCTAGTCTCCCACAAAGCCAGTTCATGTATTAAGATCGAAACTTAGTGCCATTGTCCTTGGCTTCTCATCAGCCTTCATTGTCCACCATGTTCAGAAAGTTTGGTTTCATCCCAGTCTTATTCAGTCCCAGTCCCGCTGGCCTTGGTGAGCTCCCAATAGATCAATTCCACTGTCACACTAGGTGGGTGCACCCTTCGTGGTCCTGACTTCCTTGCTCATGTTCTCCCTCCTACTGCTCCTCATTTGGATCTTAAGAACTCAGTCCAGTGCTCCTATTTGGGTTTTGTCTCTATCTCGATCCATCGCAGGATGAAGGTTCTATGGTGATATGCAAGATATTCATCAGTATGGCTATAGGATAGGGTCATTTCAGGTTCCCTTCCCTCAGTTGCCCAAGGTTCTATCTGGGGACATCTCCCTGGACACCTGAGAGCCCCTCTAGAGTCAAGTATCTTGCCAACCCTAAGGTGGCTCCCTTAATTAGGATATATATTTCTCTGCTCAGGTGTAAACCCTTCTGTTATACCAACCATCCCATTCCCACAAGCTCCCCCAATCCTCCCCTTCTCACGTTTCTCACCCCAATACCCTTAGCCCCATGCCACCTCACCCCCAAGTTCCCAGTTTTTGCCCAAAAATCTTGTCTACTTCCCAATCCAGGTGGATGACTATATGTTTTTCTTTGGGTTCACCTTCTTATTTAGCTTCTCTAGGATCACAAATTATATGCTCAATGTCCTTTATTTATGGCTAGAAACCAATTATGAGTGAGTATATCCCATGTTAATCTTTTTGGACCTGGGATACCACACTCAGGATAGTGTTTTCTATTTCCTTCCATTTGCATGCAAAATTCGCGAAGTCATTGTTTTTTTACCACCGAGTAGTACACTAATATGTATATATTCCATACTTTCTTCATCCATTCTTCCATTGAAGGGCATCTAGGTTGTTTCCAGGTTCTGGCTATTACAAATAATGATGCTATGAACTTAGTTGAACAAATGCTTTTGTAGTATGATACGGCATCTCTTGGGTATATTCCCAAGAGTGGTATTACTGGATCTTGGGGTAGGTTGATCCCGAATTTCCTGAGAAATTGCCACACTGATTTCCAAAGTGGTTGCACAAGTTTGCATTCCCACCAGCAATGGATGAGTGTGCCCCTTACTCCAAATTCTTTCCAGCAAAGGCTATCATTGGGGTTTATGATTTTAGCCATTCTGACAGGTGTAAGATGGTATCTCAAAGTTGTTTTAATTTGCATTTCCCTGATCACCAAGGAGGTTGAGCATGACCTTAAGTGTCGTTGAGCCATTTGAATTTCTTCTGTTGAGAATTCTCTGTTCAGTTCAGTGCCCCATTTTTTAATTGGGTTAAGTAGCATTTTAAAGTCTAGTTTCTTGAGTTATTTATATATTTTGGAGATCAGACCTTTCTCTGTTGCGGGGTTGGTGAAGATCTTCTCCCAGTCAGTGGGTTGCCTTTTTGTCTTAGTGACAGTGTCCTTTGCTTTACAGAAGCTTCTCCGTTTCAGTAGGTCCCAGTTATTCAATTTTGTCCTTAATGTCTGTGCTGCTGGGGATATACGTAGGAAGGGGTATCCTGGACCCATATGTTGTAGAGTACTTCCCACTTTCTCTTCTATCAGGTTCAGTGTGTTCAGCCTGATATTGAGGTCTTTAATCCATTTGGACTTGAGTTTTGTGCATGGTGATAGATATTGGTCTATTTTCATTCTTCTACAGGTTGACAACCAGTTCTGCAAGCACCATTTGTTGAAGATGCTTTCTTTTTCCATTGAATACTTTTAGCTCCTTTATCAAAAATCAGGTGTTCATAGGGTTGTGTGTTAAAGTCCTGTTCTTCTACTCTATTCCATTGATCAACTTCTCTGTTTTTATGCCAATACCAAGCTGTTTTCAATACTGTAGCTCTGTAATAGAGTTTGAAGTCAGGGATGGTAATGCCTCCAGAAGTTCCTTTATTGTATAAGACTGTTTTGGCTATCCTGGGTTTTTTGTTTTCCATATAAAGTTGATTAATGCCCTCTCAAGTTCTGTGAAGAATTTTGATGAGATTTTAATGGGGATTGCATCAAATCTATGAATTGCCCTTGGTAGACTTGCCATTTTTACTATGTTGATCCTTCCAATCCAAGAGCAAGGGAGATCCTTCCATTTTCTGGTATCCTCCTCAATTTCTTTCTTCAAAGATTAAAGTTCTTGTAAATAGATACTTCACTTCCTTGGTTAGAGTTACCCCAAGATATTTTATGCTATTTGTGGCTATCATGAAAGGTGATGCTTCTCTGATTTCCCTCTCTGCTTCTTTATCCTTTGTGTATAAGAGGGCAACTGATTTTTTGGAATTGATCTTGTATCCTGCCACGCTACTAAAGGTGTTTATCAGCTGTAGGAGTTCTTTGCTGGAGTGTTTGGGGTCGCTCATGTACACTATGATATCATCTGCAAATAATGAAAATTTAACTTCTTCCTTACCAATTTGAATCCCCTTGATCCCCTTATGTTGTATTATTGCTATTGTTAGAACTTCAAGCACTATATTGAAGAGGTATGGAGAGAGTGGACAGCCTTGTTGTGTTCCTGATTTTAGTTGGATGGCTTTGAGTTTTTCTCCATTTAATTTGATGTTTGTTGTCAGCTTGATATAAATAGCTTTTATTATAGTTAGGTGTGACCCTTGTGTCCCTAATCTCTCTAAGACCTTTATCATAAAGAGATGTTAAATTTGTCAAATGCTTTTTCAGCATCTAATGAAATGATCATATGTTTTTTTTTCAGTTTATTTAAATGATGGATTACATTGATAGATTTTCATATGTCGAACCAGCCCTGCATCCCTGGGATGAAGCCTACTTGATCATAATGGATAATTTTTCTAATGTGTTCTTGGATTCGGTTTGCCAGTATTTTATTGAGGATTTTCGCATCAATGTTCATGAGTGAGATAGGTCTGTAATTCTCTTTCTTGGTTGAGTCTTAGTGTTGTTTTGGTATCAGAAAACTGTAGGTTCATAAAAGGAATTTGGCAATGACTCTTCTGTTTCTATATTGTGAAATTCATTAAGGAGTATAGGTATTAGATCTTCTTGGAAGTTCTGGTAGATTTCTGCATTGAAACTGTCTGGACCTGGGCTTTTTTTGGTAGGGAGGTTTTTGATAACAGCTTCTAATTCTTCGCGACTAACAGGTCTATTTAGATTGTTCACCTGGTCCTGGTCTAACTTTGGTATATGGTACTTATCTAAAAAAGTGTCCATTTCTTTAACATTTTCCAATTTTGTGTCTTACAGGTTTTTGTAGTAAGATCTAATGATTCTCTGAATTTCCTCTGTGTATGTGGTTATTTCTCCCTTTTCTTTTCTGATCTTGTTTCCCTCTCCTCCTTTTGATTAGTTTCGATAGGGGTTTATCAATCTTGTTGATTTTCTCCAAGAACCAGCTTTTTGTTTCATTGATTCTTTGGATTGTTTTCTGTGTTTCTATTTTTTGATTTCAGCCCTTAGTTTGATTATTTCCAGTCTTCTACTCCTCCTAGGTGATTCTGCTTCTTTTTTTTTCTAGAGTTTTCAGGTGAGCTGTTAGGTCTCCAATGTGTGCTTTCTCTGTTTTCTTTAAGTGGGCACTTAGTGCTATGAACTTTCCTCTTAGCACTGATTTCATAGTGTCCCATAGGTTTGAGTATGATGTCTCTTTATTTTCATTATATCAAGGAAGACTTTAATTTCTTTCTTAATTTCTCCCTTGATCCAGGTGTGGTTCAGTAGTTGACTGTCCAGTTTCCATGAGTTCGTAGGCTTTATGGTGTAGCATTTTTGTTGAATTCTAACTTTAATCCATGGTGATCTGATAAGATACATGTGGTTACTAATATTTTATTGTAACTGTGTAAGTTTGGTTTGTTGCCGAGTATGTGGTCAATTTTCGAGAAGGTTCCATGAGCTGCAGAGAAGAAGGTATATTCTTCCCTATTTGGGTGGTATGATTTATAGATGTCTGTTACATCCATTTGATTCATTACCTCCTTTAATCCTCTTATTTCTTTGTTAGATTTCTTTTTTTAAAATTTTCTCTCAAAAATCCTGTTATTTAAACTTTCAATGTGTGCCTTACAAAACATTACTTTAGAAAAATAATTGACTAATGTCTTCTGAAAATTTGGTATATTCAGTGTACATTTATACCATTTCACCCTCATTCTCCAACTAATTCTTAGCATTCCTGTGTCTTCTTTTTCCAATTTCTTTTTTTAAATTTATTTATTTATTAAAGGTATCTGTCTCTTCCCCGCCACAGCCTCCAATTTCCCTCCCCCTCCCCCAATTAAGTCCCCCCCAGCCCGAAAAGCAATCAGGGTTCCCTGTCCTGTGGGAAGTCCAAGGAACCCCCACCTCCATCCAGGTCTAGTAAGCTGAGCATCCAAACTGCCTAGGCTCCCACAAACCCAGTGCGTGCAGTAGGATCAGAAACCCATTGCCGTTGTTCTTGAGTTCTCAGTAGTCCCCATTGTCTGCTATGTTCAGAGAGTCCGGTTTTATCCCAGGCTTTTCCAGACCCAGGCCAGCTGGTCTTGGTGAGTTCCCAGTAAAACATCCCCATTGTCTCAGTGTGTGGTTGCACCCCTCGCGGTCCTGAGTTCCTTGCTCGTGCTCTCTCTCCTTCTGCTCCTGATTTGGACCTTGAGATTTCAGTCCTGTGCTCCAATGTGGGTCTCTGTCTCTGTCTCCTTTCATCTCTTGCTGAAGGTTAATATTCAGGAGGATGCCTATATGTTTGTCTTTGGGTTCTCCTTATTTAGCTTCTCTAGGATCACTAATTATAGGCTCAATGTCCTTGGTTTATGGCTAGAAACCAAATATGAGTGAGTACATCCCATGTTCCTCTTTTTGGGTCTGGGATACCTCACTCAGGATAGTGTTTTCTATTTCCACCCATTTGCATGCAAAATTCAAGAAGTCCTTGTTTTTTTATTGCTGAGTAGTATTCTAATATGTATATATTCCATACTTTCTTCATCCATTCTTCCATTGAAGGGCATCTAGGTTGTTTCCAGGTTCTGGCTATCACAAACAGTGCTGCTATGAACATCGCAGAGCATATACTTTTGTTGTATGATAAGGCCTCTCTTGGGTATATTCCCAAGAGTGGTATTGCTGTCTGATTGACCTGTCCATTGTTGAGAGAGGAGTGTTCAAATCTCCTATTACTAGTGTGTGTGGTTTGATGACTGCCTTGAGTTTTAGTAATGTTTCTTTTACGTAAATGGGAGCTTTTATATTAAGGGCATAGATATTCAGGATTGAGACTTTGTCCTGATGAATTGTTCCTGTTATGTGTAAAAAATATCCATCTCCATTTCTTCTGATTGATTTTAGTTTGAAGTCAACTTTGTTAGAAATTAGTATGGCCACACCTGCTTGTTTCTTAGGTCCATTTGCTTGATAAACATTTTCCCAGCCCTTTAGTCTGAGTAGATGTCTGTCTTTGTGGTTGAGGTGTGTTTCTTGTAAACAGCAGAATGTTGGAACCTGTTTTCCTATCCAATCTCTTAGCCTGTGCCTCTTTATAGGTGAGTTGAGTCCACTGATATTTAGTGATATTAATGACCTGTTGTTGTTAACTCCGGTCATTTTTTTTCTCTTTTTTTTTTTGGTATTAGAGTTTGTGTGTTTCCCTTCTTCGAGTTGTGCTGGTGAAGGGTCTCCAGATGTTTGAGTTATTGTGGTCATTGTTGGACTCCTTGGTTTGTGATTTTCCTTCTATTACTTTCTGTAAGGCTGGATTTGTGGCTACATATTGTTTAAATTTGTTTTTATCCTGGAAAATTTCATTTTTTCTATTTATAGTGAACGAAAGCTTGGCTGGGTATAGTAGTCTGGGCTTGCATCCATGGTCTCTTAGTTTCTGAAGTACATGTATCCAGGACCTTCTGGCTTTCATGGTTTCCATAGAGAAGTCATGTGAAGTCTGATAGGTTTACCTTTATAAGTAACTTGACCTTTTTCCTTTGCAGCTCTTAATATTCTTTCTTTTTTCTGTATGCTTTGTGTTTTGATTATTATATGGTTAGGCGATTTTTTTTTTATCCAGCCTATTCGGTGTTCTGTATGCTTCTTGAACCTTCATAGGTATATCTTTCTTTAGGTTGGGAAAGTTTTCTTCTATAATTTTATTAAATTTATATTCTGGACTGTTGAGCTGTACTTCTTCTCCTTCTTCTATCCCAATTATTCTTAGGTTTGGTCTTTTTTTGTGTTCCAGATTTCCTGAATGTTTTGTGATGAGAATTTGTTGGTTTTGCTGTTTTCTTTGATCAGTGTGTTTATTTTTTCTATGGTTTCTTCAGTGTCTGACATTCTTTCTTCTATCTCTTCTAATCTCTTGGTAGTACTTTTCTATGTAGTTCCTGTTCGTTTACCCAGATTTTCCATCTCCAGCCTTCCCTCGGTTTGTGTTTTCTTCATTACTTCCATTTCATTCTTCAAGTCTTGAACCAGTTCCTTTACCTGTTTGATTACTTTTTCTTGTTTCTCTTGGTTTTCTTGGGTATCTTTGAGCGATTTATTCATTTCCTCTACCTTTTTGTTTGTAATCTCTAATTGTTTATGGCAGTTTTTCACCTCCTGTTTAAGGTCCTCTATTAATTCCATATAATTCATTTTAAGTTGATTTCTTCTAATTCTTCTGGAGTAGCATGTACAATTCTTCTTATTTCAGGATCCCTGGATTCTGGTGATGTCATGTTTTCTTTCTGGTTGCTAGAGGAATTCTTGCATTGGTGCCTTCCCATCTCTTCCTTCAAATGGAGTCAGGAGAGGCCTGGTGTCTTGGTCCAGTCTTTGCTGTGACTGACTCTCTGGGTGTATCTCCTCAGTGTAGAACCAGGAATTGTTCCCGTGCAGATGTAACTCCTCAGCACCAAAACTTGGACACCTGGTAGTCCAATGACCCGCGGACAAAAGGGTAAACTTGGGGGGCAGGATGGGGTCGAGTAGAGCACAGGAGACCATGTAGCACAAGCTGAAGGTGCCTGGGCTCCCTTATGGGGGTCCTAGAGGCCTGCCCCATAGGCAGGCACTCACTGCTCTGGGTGGGTAGCCTTAGGGTAGGAAACTGTTCCTGAGCAAAGGACCTTGCAAATAGTGCAGGCTTGGGGGCAGGTTCGTGTGTAAGAAAGACAGCCTTGCAGAAGGAGCTGGGGGAGATGGGTTTGTGCTCTCTTCTGGGACAATCTGCCCCTGGATAGCACACACTCACCCGTCCAGATGGAACTCCTCAGCACCTAAACCAGGATGCCTTGTAGCCCAGTGAGCTGGGGACAAAAGTTATCCATATGTATTTTAAGGTGTTTTTCCCAGCTCTGGAACTTCAAATGGCTATACATAATCAGGAAAGTTAGAGAACCAGGAAAGTTAAAAGAGTTCATGGGCATAGGTGGAGTGGGGTACTGATGTTATGAAGGGGATATGGGCAAAGGTGTGGTCTTAATTGGGGATGGGGAATGAGAGCAATATAGAGGGAAAAGCAAGAGAGTTAAATAACATAAGGATGTTGGAAAAGTCATAGGGACTTTTTTATGTTTACCTAAAATTGCATTGTATAAAAGTATATAAATATAATATGTATTTCAATGAAGTTGTACTACTTGGGGTGAGAATGCTCCCCACCAAGTATTATAGAGTTACAGAACTCACTACCAGGGATGAAAAACCTCCATACAGATTGGTGGTAGACCAAGAGGTTCCCCACAAAATATAGGCTATTTCTGTTGACCTAGAACTTGAGCAAAAGTCTTTATTGTTGCAGATATCCTGAATATATAGAACACAAGGTTTTGAGGAGTCCAGTTAGATTTGACCCAGAAGACTCCATACTGTGAACCTGGCCTTGTGGAACTTGATGTTTCTATGTAAGCTAAAATCCAAGGGAAGAATTTTGATGGGACCTTGATGGAAATTGCATTGAATCTATTAAAATGTAAAAAAGAAAAAAAAAACAATCAGTAATCCTACTCAGTTGACCACAGAAATGACCAGCATGGTATGATATCCCCAAAGATCCTAAAGTTGCATTTATATCTTGGATGTCACCAGTAGCTGTCTAATTAGAGTTAAGGTCTGCTTGACAGAAAGAAAATTATTTCTAGTATTAGACCCTAGACAAATCCATTTGGATAGTAAGTTTATACTTCTTAGAGGAGAACATACTATGGCCACTTTCTTAAACCAGTGTATTTTCTATGTAAATTTTAAACCCACATACTTATAACTACTGCTAAGTGTACTTCCCATAGTCATCCAGAAACCTCTATTTGCACAGATGGAGACCAGCAAAGAAATCCAAAACTTGTCCAAATACATAAAAGAACAGACACCACAAGATGTCCAGTCACAATTTATTTATCTGTATTAAAACCCCATCATTTGCAGCTGATGGAACATCTGAGTAGAGGAGTTGGATAGATCATAAGAATCAGAGGAAACAGAATGTTTATTGTGAGTTTGTGTGTTCTATATTTGACAAGGAATTGCACCAAAGGATTCTCAACTATACAGCTGCTCAAACAAGACCTAAACACTTACAATACCATCTTATATGCCAGTGTGGATGAGGAAATCTCCCAGGACTCCACCCAGAATTAATGAACTATAATATTTAATGAGTGCAGAGGGAAGATAAGTATTCTACAGAGATGATCCTATAATAGGTAATCTATTCCCAAATGGTCAGTCATAAGCATATACACATGAGCAATACTAAGTAGCCCAGCATGTTGTATTTATATATTTATAAATTTTAAGAACACTTTTAAAACCTGTAAAAATGAATGAAAATAAGAAAGGGCTAGAGAGAGTCAAAGAACAAGAAATAGCTGCAATGGTAGTGATCATGAAGGGAGTCCTACAGAGCATCTTTTGAAAACAGTTTCCATTTCTGGGCAGCATCATTAAGCAGTCTTCTCCAAATTTCTGTCACCAGGGAAAGGACTGATCTATAATTTTATAGGGCTAAATGGCATTTTTATATATACAATTAGTTCAGTGTATAGTAAGGGACAAGGAGCATGCCAGAGCTAGTTATAGAAAACTGGAAGTAGTCAGGTCACAGAACAGACAACTCCAACAATCTATCCCATGCTCCAGGAGATGTGGTCTGATAAAGGCAGTGGAAACCTGGCCTAAACCACAGACCTTTGACCGGTTAGGACAAAGTTTCAGAGACTGTGTTTTCACAATAGACAGTAGGTAGGAAAATTGGAGTATCACTGAACTCTAAGATAGGAACTTGAGAGGCTACAATCCAAAAGGAGAGGACATAGTGGAACAGAGGTTTAGTAGAAGGAAGTTCTTGGTGAACTGGAAAGACTAAGGGATGAAGGAACCATATTGTTTTCTTCTTAGAGTTTATTATTATTGGTCATTATTTACTGAAAATTGATGTTCCCAACTATTACAGGTTGTCTAAGTGAAAATCAATGCAGGATGGGCTATCAAGATGGTTCTATGGGTAAAGACACTGCTGCCAAGGCTAACATGCTGACTTCAATTCCTAGTTTCAACTTCATGGAATTAGAGAACTAATTCCCTCAATTTTCTTTTCTTTCAATAATTTTTTTGTTACTTAAAAAAATACCAATCAAATTCCCACTCCCTTCCCTAATCCAAGTCCCCCCTCTCCCTCCACAGACCCTCCTCACTATCCCTTCAACCCTAACCATGCACCCTACCCTATGGAAAGTACAAGGCTTTCCCTACTACATCTAGGTTGAGCAAGGTTTACATCCAAAGAGAATAGGATCCCATGAAGCCTGTATATGCAAGTAAGGACACATCCCATTGTCACTATCAGTGGCCTCCTCAGTCTGCCACAGCTGTCAACCCCCTTCAGAGGGGCTTGGTTGTTCTCATGCTTATTCAAACCCAGTCCAGTTGGAGTTGGTGAGCTTTCATTAGCTCAAGCAAACTGTCTCAGTGGATGACCCCCTCATGGTCTTGAATTCCTTGCTCATACTCTCACTTCCTCCACTCTTCAATTGGAATCAGACAAAAATTTTGGAGCAAGGGGACAGGCAGTAGAGGTGGGGAGAAGGGAGGTTGAAGAGAACTTGAAGGGATGGGATGGTCAAGATGGAGAAAGGACAGATATAACAGCAAGGAAAGAGATATCTTGATTGAGGGAGCCATTATGGAGTTAGTAAGAAATCTGGCTCTAGAAAAATTCCCAAGAACCTGCAGGGATGAACCCAGCTGAGACCCTAAGCAATAGAGGAGAGGGTGTTTGAACTGACCTTACCCTGTAGTTAGACTGATGATTATCTTAAATATTACCATAGAGCCTTCGTCCAACAACAGACGGGAACAGAGGTAATAACCCACATCAGAGTACTGGACTGAACTCCCTCAAATTTTCTGACCTCCATATATACACAGAAGAATTTTATTACCCATACATTGATGTATGCATGAGTAAACACACACATATTCTTTCTGTCTCTCTCGTCACCTCTTCCCACATATATAAAATGCATAAGTAACTGTAGATTAAAAGTCAAATTATTGAATTAGCCCATTTTGTTATCTACTAACATGAGATTCCTGTAATTAGTGCCATAGAATCTTCATTTATTCATACACAGACGTTTGAGCCTTTTACAGGTGCTAAAACATTCCAAAACAGTAGGGGCAATTCTGTCCTCCCAAAGCCCTACTTGCAATGGACCAGATGGCAGACAGCCATCTAAAAAATGAATTAAGAGGTTGACTCAAACCAAAAAGGGAACATGGAAGAAAATGAGAAATGAGGGTTGGAGAAATATCCCAATGTTTAATAGTGCATGCTTTTCTTCCAGAGTACGCGAGTTCAGTTCCTAGCACCTATATGAAGAGAATTCAAAACCTCATCTAATACCAGCTTTGGGTGATTCTCTACAGTTCCTGGGCATCCACTAATCACCAGGGCATCTCCTTCTGAAACTCTACATGGAGAACCCTGGTGCAACGTGGCACAGGCTGTTAACCAACTGTTCTGAGGGGCTTATGAGGTATCACAGGACAGTCATGATCCCTAAGGGGAGGGACAGAGACCATGCGTTCTCCTGATGACTCTATGTCCTCAAGTATTAAGTCTAGCAAATTCTCTCCTGCAGGCAAGTAGTAACAGATGGTGTTGATCTAGACAGATGTCCTGTCCCAGTGTCAGGGCCTTATTCATACTTGAAACTACCTTATCACTATGGTAACATTCATTAACAATGTGTGTTATCACTGGAAAGGAGACAAGAAAACAAAGTGTATACACCTGTCCCACAGGCCATGGGTGATGACAGACAATCTGTCTGTGTACAAGCACGTATCCAATGTCTTTACCCTGGAGGCCTTCTCAGATGTATGTGGAGCATGAGTGGCTGTTTTGCAGAGAAGTCAATCTTGGCCTTGGCCATTGGCAACTTGAGGAGATGTCTATTCTATGAAGTGAAAGCCAATGGAGAGTTCGATTTTACTCTAGATCTAAACTACTCACCTCTGGATAATATTTGCCAAATCTCAGGACTTCAAAGCCCACCTATTGTACAAAGAATTATGTGTTTTCTGGTATGCTGCCATCATTTCTTCAGAAAGGCAAAGGACAGGCACTGATTTGTTCCTTCCTAAAGATCCCTCATCAAACACAGGGCCCTCTCTGTTTAGGGAGTCACTGATTTCAAGCAACATTGCTCAGGCTGTTAACCAACCGTTCTGATGGGCTTATGAGGTATCACAGGACAGTCTTTAAGAACTTGCTTCCTGGTTCATATTGGTGGCATGAATGGCTCTGGCTCTTTAAGGAGGTCCTGTTACAGAGCACTTAAATGGGGTTTGTGAGCAGAGTGCTACAAGTTGCTTAGTCGTGACATAGACCCACTGTATTCCTGGAGCTGGGAAGAAGAGCATGGCTCACAGAACTGGTGGTGAATTTACTTCTGCCATGTTGGACTGGGAGGGGCCCAAAGGCAAAGCTGCAGTGTTAGTCCCAGCTATGCTGCTTAGCACTTTAAAAAGCACTTCTGGTCAAAAAAGCATTATAGATAAATAGGGAAGACAGATTCAGATGAAAAAAGATTTCTAAATGGGTCATAGTGTTGAATAAAAGTACATGGCCTTAGGAAAGAGAGAGAAGAAAGAGTACAGACAGTCATAGATAAAAGAATAAAAACAATAAAATTAACATTAAAAAGTAATAGAGTAAAAAAGCCATGGATTATGTACATTATTGTGAGTTTTTTGAATTTTTTGACTGTGAATGAGCTAAGTATAAGAGACATTTCAT
This sequence comes from Microtus pennsylvanicus, assembly GCF_037038515.1. NCBI lineage: Eukaryota > Metazoa > Chordata > Mammalia > Rodentia > Cricetidae > Microtus > Microtus pennsylvanicus. Next base: position 143,492,603 of record NC_134579.1, on the reverse strand, counting down.
AGTATGTTATGATTCTTTGCTCAGGCTTGATGTGGAGGGAGGGGTTTGGTCTTGCCTCAACTAAATATGCCAGACCTTGATGACTTCCCATGGGAAGCCTTACCCTTTCTGAAGAGTGGATGGGGTTGGTTGGGGAAATAGGGAAACTAGGTGAAGGGAAAGAGGGGGATTGTTTTTAGTATGCAAAATGAATATAAAAGAAAATGGTGTAAATACAATAAGCATGTAGAAAATTCCAAAAAAACTTAAGAGCTTTTAAAAGGAGTGAAAATAAGAGAGATAGAGAGAGTGAGAGAACAAGAAATAGTTGCCATGAGACTGATCCTGGAGGGAAACCAAGAAGCTTCTTTTGAGAGAGCACTCCCCATTTCTGAGTGTCAACATTTAACAGTCGTCTCCAGATTTCTGGCACAAGGGAAGGTTCATATCATCTATAACCTTATAGGGGCAGAGGTAAGTTTCATACATGTTTAATTCAGTGGAGTGTATGTGACAAGGACCATGGAGGACTCGGATGCTGTAATCTAAGAGTAGTCAGGTCACACACAGACAGCTCCTACATTCTCTGTCCTACAATGAGCTGCTGGACATGTGACCTGCCTAAGGCTCTGTGAACCTGGGCTGGAGCTGCAAACCTATGTCCTAACTCAAAGTTGCAGAGACAATGACTAGACAGTGGATGTGAACTTGGAGTATGGCTAGAATCTTCTAAGACAGAAGTTGGAGAGGGAACTAGGTGTTTGCTCTTTTCTTTTTCTTTTAAACACCACTTGGCCCATTTCTATCTAGCCTCTTCTAGGCTAGCTCTCGCACCTGGACTAGCCCATTTCTAATAATCTGCTGTAGCCCACGAGCTGGCTTACCAGGAATGATCTTAACCTGCATCTGCCTGGAGTAGTAGGTGTTTGCTCTTATAACCAAAAGGAAGATGGAAGAGAGGACAGAGTTTCAGCAGCAGGAAACCCTTGGTGAACTGGAAATAGTAAGAGGAGGAACTTCCAGATTGTTTTCTTCTTAAAGTTATTTTTTATCATTGGCATTTTTTTTCTGAAGACTGATATTCTCAACTATGGCAAGGTCACCCTCTAAATGATAATCAGATAAGGGTAGACCACTAAAATAGCTCATTGGGTAAACACACTTGCTGCCAAGGCTGTCATGCTGGTTTAAATCCACAGACACAATTTGGTAGAAGTAGAGAACCAGCTCTCTCATGTCATCTAAGCTCCATATATGTCCAATAGCATTTTCTCACAATACACTGATGTATGTGTGAGGAAACACACATATTCTTTCTCATGCAGATACCTAAAATTCATAAGAACCTGTAATTAATAGTCAAACTGTGGCATTTGCCTATTTTCTCATCTACCAACATGAGATTCCTTCAAATCCATGCAATTGTATCATCATTCAAACACCCATTCATTCATTTATCCACATGTGTGTGAGCCTTTCCCAGGCACTGGAGCATCCTACAACAACAGGAGCATTCTGTCCTCCCAATGCCCTAGTTGCAATGCATTTAGGTATGTAGAATGTGAATTCAGGGGTTGACTAGAACTTCAAAAGGAAAAAGGAAGAGAATGAGAAAGGGATGGCTGGAGAGATGGTCCAGTGTTTAATGCCACAAACTGTTCTTCCAAAGACCTGACTTCAGTTCCCAGCACCTAAGTGAAGAGATTTGGCAAGATTACCCAACTCTAGCTGCAGAGTACTCTATCCAGTCCCTAGGCTTCCACTAATTAACTTGGCATCTTCTTTCCCCCTGAGTATCAGCATGGAAAACCCAGCTGCTCCAGTATTCAGGTCCTTTGGAAATTGTTCTGATGGGCTTATGAGACTTTACAGGGAAGTCAGGCAGCCCTAAGGAAGGGACATATGATATAGGTCCTCCTGATGGCTCTGTGTCCTCAGAGATTAAGTCTAGCAAATTCTTCTCTGTAGGCAAGTAGTAACAGATGTTGCTGATCTGAAGATCTGTTCTGTCCCAGTGTCAGAGTCATGTTTATATGTGAGGCAATGTTATCATCATGGTAACATTTATTAACAAAGAGACAAAGAAGCAATGTGTACAGACAAGCTCTCTGTGTTAAATAATAAAATCCTGGGTTGGCTGTAATGTAAAAGCGGAGGCGGTTACGCGAGGAAAAGACACAGACACGCGGCGGTCCCACGTGGGTGCACTTTAATGGGGGGAGGGGCAACGGGCAGGTACAGGTGTGCAAAACACTAGGAGAACAAGGGGGGAAGGAAAAGGAGAAGAGGGGGAACTCGTAAAGACCTTCGCTTTTAACGGGGAATGCAAAGGCTTCTGGGAAATGTCCGTATCCAGGAGAATGCTGGGAACTGTAGTTCGGCAAAGGAATAACATTACACCCTTTTGGTTTGATTAAAAAAGAAAAAAAATTGGGGGACCTTGAAGGGTAGGGAGTAGGGGCGTAGTCCGGTCTCTAACTGCTTCCTGCTGGCTTTGGGCGTCGAGGGGTCCGGGGAATGTTCCATTGGCCTTTGATCGCTGGTGTAGCTGCTGGTTGTTTGAATCGCTGATGTTTGAGTTCGCTGATTGAAGAAATCGCTGTCATCTGAGGTAGCTTCTGTCTGGCTCTCCTGAGTAGCTGGGTCATCATTAAGACGCTGGAAGGCAAAATTGCATTAGTAAAAGGAAAAAGATTAAAAAAGTAAAAAGGAGGTTAAAAATTTGGGGGAGATACTTATCCTTAGTGGTCCGCTTGTGCTTGATTTGTTTGGATAGGTTGGGCTGGCATCCTGGAGCTTAAAGAAACTGTCTTAAAAGAAATAGATTCTAACCATACATTTCTTAACATTTCAGGGGCCACTGCTGCAGTCAATGGCTGGCCTGTTATGTTAAAGAGTTTGTAGAGGAGAATCTGCTTACCACTTGACTCCGTGTTTAGTGAGGGTACCTGCAAACGACAGCTAGATTATTTATGGATTTAACACAGCGACGGATGGGGACCAGTGTTCTCTTCAGCCTGTGGTAGGGGGACTGGATCAGGTGTTCTCTGGAACTTAAGAGAACAGGCTCCAGTTTGAGTTACCGTATATGAAGGATTATCTTGAGCTGTGGAGATAAACGGTTTAAGATGTGACAGGTGAATCCAATGAGGAATCCCTTCAAGCTTGGCGGCTGTAGGAGTTAAAAGAATTACTCTGAAAAAGCCGCAAAAGAGCAGAGCTGGAGAGCGGAGAGCGGCCTGCGGAGAGGATCGCGTTGCACCTGCGATCCCGGGAACACGCGTACCCAGACTCTCCGCCCCTGTCCTGCGGTCCCGGGAACACGCGTACCCAGACGCTCCGCCCCTGTCCCCCCTGCTCGCGATGGTGCGACCCAACAGGGAAAGGCGAGCAGGGTCCACTGCGGGAGCGGGGGTGGGGGGGGGCGCGGCCGGCGGCTTGCGAGCCGCAGCCGAGCGGGACCGGGCTTCTCCGGGAGCAGAAAAGGTGCAGGCGAGCAAACCTTGGGAGGAGGAGGAATGTGTGAGCCAATCGCTATCGCTCGACTGGGCGGAGCGAGAGCGAGTGGCCCCTCCAGGAGCGGTGGGGGGGGAGCTTGAGGTTTTAGAAGCTGCCCGAGTGGGGAGGATGGGGGGATTGGCTTTGAGTGCTCGAGCCCATGGCTAAAGCGAAGGTCACCCACGAAAAGGTACCCGAAAAGTACCGCGAACACGGCAGGCCAAAAACACAGGCGTCCGAGTGTTCTTGGGGCATGCTAAGGCTTAATTGGCCCGAACCCAACAACCATACGGGGTAGAAAGAAACCCCGGTTGGGAGGAGACAATTAAGCTGTTTAGGGCGTGTTGCCCGAGAAGCACCGCAACGTAGCGGGGCCGGAGACAGAAAAGTTTAGAAAAAAAGGAGAAGAAAGCCGGAAGCACCGAACTCCCGGTTGTGGGTGACGCAGGCCTAGGCCAAGGGCAAGAAGCAAGGGGGGGGTGGGAAGGAGGTTGGCGACCCAGTCCGGGACACAGCAGAGAAAGCTGGCCGGACAGTCTCTGAGCGCCCCGGGGGAAGGGAAGCCAATTAAGGTTGACTCACGGTTGAGGATGAGGCCGTGGCAAACAGGTGAAGTTGGGCGCAGTAATCGGTCGGGATGAGTCAAACGGCACCAAATTGTTGTTAAATATTAAAATATTACTGGGTTGGCTGTAATGTAAAAGCGGAGGCGGTTACGCGAGGAAAAGACACAGACACGCGGCGGTCCCACGTGGGTGCACTTTAATGGGGGGAGGGGCAACGGGCAGGTACAGGTGTGCAAAACACTAGGAGAACAAGGGGGGAAGGAAAAGGAGAAGAGGGGGAACTCGTAAAGACCTTCGCTTTTAACGGGGAATGCAAAGGCTTCTGGGAAATGTCCGTATCCAGGAGAATGCTGGGAACTGTAGTTCGGCAAAGGAATAACACTCTGTGTACAAACTCATGTCCAGTGTCTTTACTCTAAAGGCCTTCTCAAGTATATGTGTAGCAGGAGAAGGTGTTTTTCAGAGATACTTGGCCCTTGGCAGCTTGAGATGTCTGCTCTGTGAAGTTAAACAAGTGGAGAGTTAGTATTGACTCTAGAACTAAACTACCCATCTCTGGACAATTTCTGCCAAGTTTCAGGATTTCATAGCCCAGTTACAGGACAGCAAAACGTATGTTTTCTGGCATTCTGCTATCACTATTCTATAAAGGCAAAGGAAAGTGCCTCCAAAAGATCCTTCAACTAACACACAGCTCTCTCTGCTCAGGGAATCACTGACTTCAAGCAACTTTCGGATCTGCTTGTCATTATACCTCATTATACCATTCTTTAGAGAAGCAATAATTTGGGGGATTGGGCTTAGATCTTGTGTGTTAAGAACAATGGACACATATGGAGAACATTAGAGTCCTAAATTTCAAATTCAGATCTGAACAACAGCTGTCCTGTTCAGCCATAGTTACAGCAAGTTCTTCCTCACTACATTCTACCAGTCAGATCTGCCTCTGAAAACATTTTCCTGTCAGTTCTTTAGAGATGACTCAGTAGTTAACAACTCTTCTAGCAGACCCAAGTCCTGGTTTCAGTACTGATGATATCTCATAACCAATCTGTAATTCCAATTTCAGGGTATCCAATGCCCTATTCTGGCTGATGTGGACCAGGTATACCTGTGGTTCACAGATATACATGCAGTAAAAATAACCATATACATGAAAAGAAAAAGAGAAGGAAGAAAGAAAGAAAAAAGAAAGGAAGGAAGCAAAGAAAGAAGGAAGGAAGGAAGGAAGGAAGGAAGAACACAGTAAACTGCATTTCAGAAAATTCCTTGATATGGGTCATAACACTGCAAAACAAAGTATCACAAGCCAAGATAAGTGTTCTTTTTCCAACTCATCTTTAACCCATAATCTTCCCTCTCCTAAATAATTCTGTGACTCATCATTTGAATTTGAGGATCCATACTTCATTTTAATCACCACCGAATACTTTGTTAAGATTGGTCCATGTTCTGATCCATTCATGCCATTTGTGCCTCATGTGTGAGATTTCTTTACACACAAGTCCTGAGAACTCTTTGTGGGTTCTTCACAATGAATTTAAGTAGGGAGCCTTATTCTCTCCTATTTGTAGGACTTCCTTGAGCATCATTGCCTTGGAGGGCACTGGTCCAGGCCCAGCAGTGGATATAAGTACACCAGGAGGGACACAGCAGTCTTTGTTGCAAGTCAGGCAGTGGTTTAGTGAGGCCCAGTAGAGAAAATGGACATATTAATCCAGATCCTAAGTCTGCATCATGAAACTCTATAGCTCAGCTCACACATGGCAAAGACAGTTTCTCCCACATAGCAAAGTAGGCCTATTATCTCTGAGTACTGAGATCATTCAGCAAATGCCTGTGAGTCATTTTCTACTTAGTTCTCTAAGTCCCAGGATTGGAGGTGGTTGTTAGAAAGACCAATACTTATAGAAAGAGGTTCTTACAAGTGTCAGAGCTCTCACAGAGGGCCATCTTCTATCTATTGTCTACATGGCACTGATACTCAAACCACCATCACAATCAAAATTTCTAACCCCATGGAGGTTGAGGATGGTAGCCTTAGAGCATGTACATGAATGTCAGAATAAAACTTACCTGTGGGGGATAAATGGTCAAAGTCTCTCGGAAGGCTGAAACTGTGAGAGGGCAATTGGATTGTCACTTATTCTGTGTCACAAATGATAAAGGACCCTTTGAGGGTGTAGTCTGGAAATGAGTGACTACATCCAAAGTTGACCTATTTAGCCTGAAGATTCCTCATCACTGTAATTGCCTACGTACAGAGAACTAGAGCTGGGACACTCAGCAACTATTGGGTTTTGACACAGGCCCATTGCAGAGATACCTTGGTTGACAAAGGAATAGTGTTTTAGCCAGAGCACATGCACCTAGGCACAGATCTGAGAAATAAATGGCACAGGAGGACTTCTCTTTTCTAGATAGGCTTAGAGTGATGATGACATGGGCATCTCAGACTCAGGCTCAGTGTACATAAGAGAGTCCAGTGAGGATTTTTATGTGTTGTGCTAGTGATGAATCAATGACTTGTGTATGCAACATGAGTACTCTTCTATAAATTCAACCCAGCTCTGATTAGGACCTTCTCAATGAAGGTAATAAAACAGATACTAGAGCCTGCTATACTCATGGATTTTCCTATTTCTTTGCAAGTACCACATGTGGCTTTCTTTAGTTTGCTCCATGTTATTCAGATAATCTGATCATAGCCCTCTCAGATAATCATTCATATCCAGCGTCAAACCTCAACTTTTCTGCAATATTGTCTCTCACAAGCATAGTGTTCTTGGTTTAACAATGGAGAAGCACAGATATCCTGCCAAGAGCTCTTTATCCTCAACATCATTAATAACACGTGAGGATCCTATATCTCTCTTGTTAAGAACTCAGCATTGGTGTCCATAGGACCAAAGTGAAAACACTACAGGTCATGGGAAGTGGATTCCTGAAATGACAGCATTGAGCTATGAGTGATTTATGGACAGACACAGAAACTAACCAAGATTCTGTCATGGTCATAAACAAATGCAGTTATGATTTGTATTCCAGTTATGAGATTCCAGTTATGTTTCTTTCTCCTTCCCTTGCATCTCTGATTTCTCTTACCTTACCTTAGACTGATATTGTCACACATTAAAAACCACATTACAACTGGTGGGTTCCTCAAGGAGGGGGAAACTTTCCAGGTAGAGAGGATTTATTTAAGGTCAAATATATTTTTCTTTTGTCATTAACTCATGCATTCTCCTCCCCCATTTACTATCATAATCTCAATGATCCAGAAGGAACACCCAGAACTTTGAGCCATGTTTCTGTTCCTTTACCCCAAGTGCTTCTAGATCCTGTCTTGTCTCAGCTAGTAATTGACTTCTGCTCTGATTCCTATGGAGCCAGAAGAGTCAGGTGATGAATGTGCCTGGGAGGCCTGTCCTGTGTCAGAATGAAACTTATGGTTTACTGCTCTTTCATTAACTCTTCACAATGTCTGTGGTGGAGATCACAGTGTCCCCGAAATCAGTATCTGGGAAGTTGAAAAAGAGACACTCAATGTGGATGTTTGTAGTTGTACCCTGGCTCTGGTATGACACCAGCACATGTGATGACCATGGCAAGCAAAGAGGAACACACACTTGGAAAATGGGGAACTTTCTATGAAATCTTCTTATTGAGGATGATGACTTAAGACATTGAATTTCCTAGTTAGCATTAACTGTCACCCTGAGAGTGCCCAAAATCACCTTAGAGGGAAAAAGAGTCTCGAGACACAGGCCACACTATTCAGAAAAACACATGTGTGATCTGCCTGCCTGCGGAAATGCAACACTCCTTAGAGTCTGGTCCCAAAGACCGATCCCACACAGTAAGCTGTACCATTTCATCAACTGCACTGCTGTTAGGCCCTGTTCCTATTTCTGGCTGACTTCCATTTCTGAGACACAGGGCACATTAATCAAAAGAAGATTTGCAGGCTACACCATTAAAAAGAGCAAAGACCTTCTGCTGCACCAAACATAAAGCTAACTTCCTGAGGATGAGCATCCAACCTCAACAGAGACTCACTACTAGATCTGAGAAAATAGTTGGAAAAAGATTTTCCAATCAAACCACCTAAGAAGCAAGCTAGTGTAGCTATCCTAATATGTAACAAAATAGACTTCAAGTAAAAATTAATCAAAAAATGGAAAAGGACATTTCATATTCATTAAAGATCAAACCCACCAAGACAATATCTCAATTCTGAACCTCTTTACCCCAAACGGAAGATAATCCACATTTGTAAAAGTAAAATTACTAAAGCATATATATTACACATTGAACCCCATACACTAATTGTGGTAGACATAAATACCCCACTCTCACCAATGAACATGTCGTCCAGACATAAAATAAACAGAAATAAAGAAACTAACAGATAGTATAACCAAAATTATAATTACATATTTGCAGAACATTTTACCCAAACACAAAAGAATATACCCCTTTCTCAGCATTTTAACACAAAAGAATATATTTTTTTCTCAGCATCACATGGATCATTATCCAAAATTGGCCATACTTTGTCACCAAAGCAAATCTCAATAGACACAAGAAAATTGATACAATCCCCTTTATCTTATCAGACTACCATGGATTAAAACAGGGTTTCAACAATAACAGGAAAAATAGAAAGCATATAAACTAATGGAAGCTGAAGAACTCTCCATGGAATTACAACTGAGTCAAGGAAAAAATAAAGAAAGAAATTAAAGATTTCCTAAAATTCAATAAAAATGAATGCAG